>NC_053390.1:698921712-699233777 GCF_905171765.1 Bufo bufo | reverse complement strand
TGACAACGTGATATTTGTTTTGTATTACATTCTTTAAATTTCATTTGGCTAAATCGGTCAGACAATTCAATTCGCTTCCGAATAGATTTAACACAAAATTAAAGTGCTCTATTTGCCCTGAAAAGATCTGGGTGGTATTCTGGGTTCTCCTAGGACTTTATGTACATTATTTCAAGTTCTTTAACATCAAACCAGCATTAAAGGGATTGTCTCAGTTCAGCAAATGGCATTTATTGCGTAGAGGAAGCTAATACAAGCCACTTACTAATGGATTGTTATTATCCTTTGTTGGCTGGATTCATTTTTCCATCACATTATACACTGCTTGTTTCAATGGTTACGAGCACACTGCAATCCATCAGCAGTGACTGTGCTTGCACACTATAAGAAAAAGCAGTGGCCAATGTGTGCTCCTAAGGTCCCAGCCACCAGAGAGGCTGAATCTACTACTTGCGGCTGAATCTGTGACTTTTGCCTGGTCTAAAAAATGGGGGCACGGTGTGTGTGAGGAAGGGGACGGGCCAGCCACACGTCTCATTTATCATTTCCACACCTGTTTTAGGCATAAAAAATGTATCTAAATCTATGCCAGAAAGGGAGCTGACGTAGATTTAGGCTTGCGTCTCTACATAACTAAGGCACATCATGTGCCAGTGCAAGGGATAGTAAGACCAGCGTCTAAAACGCCGGTCTTAATAAATTACCCCAATATTTTCTAAGTAGGTGAGGAGGAGTAGGCACCAGAGCTTGTATTTATATACCTTCTGTAGCTAAGCAACATATACAGGGAGTGCAGAATTATTAGGCAAGTGAGTATTTTGACCACATCATCCTCTTTATGCATGTTGTCTTACTCCAAGCTGTATAGGCTCGAAAGCCTACTACCAATTAAGCATATTAGGTGATGTGCATCTCTGTAATGAGAAGGGGTGTGGTCTAATGACATCAACACCCTATATTAGGTGTGCATAATTATTAGGCAATTTCTTTTCCTTTGGCAAAATGGGTCAAAAGAAGGACTTGACAGGCTCAGAAAAGTCAAAAATAGTGAGATATCTTGCAGAGGGATGCAGCACTATTAAAATTGCAAAGCTTCTGAAGCGTGATCATCGAACAATCAAGCGTTTCATTCAAAATAGTCAACAGGGTCGCAAGAAGCGTGTGGAAAAACCAAGGCGCAAAATAACTGCCCATGAACTGAGAAAAGTCATGCGTGCAGCTGCCAAGATGCCACTTGCCACCAGTTTGGCCATATTTCAGAGCTACAACATCACTGGAGTGCCCAAAAGCACAAGGTGTGCAATACTCAGAGACATGGCCAAGGTAAGAAAGGCTGAAAGACGACCACCACTGAACAAGACACACAAGCTGAAACGTCAAGACTGGGCCAAGAAATATCTCAAGACTGATTTTTCTAAGGTTTTATGGACTGATGAAATGAGAGTGAGTCTTGATGGGCCAGATGGATGGGCCCGTGGCTGGATTGGTAAAGGGCAGGGACTCCAGTCCGACTCAGACGCCAGCAAGGTGGAGGTAGAGTACTGGTTTGGGCTGGTATCATCAAAGATGAGCTTGTGGGGCCTTTTCGGGTTGAGGATGGAGTCAAGCTCAACTCCCAGTCCTACTGCCAGTTTCTGGAAGACACCTTCTTCAAGCAGTGGTACAGGAAGAAGTCTGCATCCTTCAAGAAAAACATGATTTTCATGCAGGACAATGCTCCATCACACGCGTCCAAGTACTCCACAGCGTGGCTGGCAAGAAAGGGTATAAAAGAAGAAAATCTAATGACATGGCCTCCTTGTTCACCTGATCTGAACCCCATTGAGAACCTGTGGTCCATCATCAAATGTGAGATTTACAAGGAGGGAAAAAAGTACACCTCTCTGAACAGTGTCTGGGAGGCTGTGGTTGCTGCTGCACGCAATGTTGATGGTGAACAGATCAAAACACTGACATAATCCATAGATGGCAGGCTTTTGAGTGTCCTTGCAAAGAAAGGTGGCTATATTGGTCACTGATTTGTTTTTGTTTTGTTTTTGAATGTCAGAAATGTATATTTGTGAATGTTGAGATGTTATATTGGTTTCACTGGTAAAAATAAATAATTGAAATGGGTATATATTTGTTTTTTGTTAAGTTGCCTAATAATTATGCACAGTAATAGTCACCTGCACACACAGATATCCCCCTAAAATAGCTAAAACTAAAAACAAACTAAAAACTACTTCCAAAAATATTCAGCTTTGATAATAATGAGTTTTTTGGGTTCATTGAGAACATGGTTGTTGTTCAATAATAAAATTAATCCTCAAAAATACAACTTGCCTAATAATTCTGCACTCCCTGTAGATATTTCTTCCCCATTCATCTCGATTGTGAGCTCACTGATCAAAGTGCTATAGTGCACATTTACTACCTATATTAGCTCTCAATGAACATGCAATGTGAGGAACAATAAAAATCTGACAAATAAGCACTACACATTAGTATTCTGCTGTGCAAATTCACATAAATCCATGTGACTTTCATATTATTAGAAAAGCTGCATGGAATGGCAGGAATATGTGCATATTTTTACAGACAGATGAATTAGGTCATTTTGAAACCCCCCTTAGATAATACTCGGGCTACTGTTACCTTGCAGTTTCATAAAGCTCTTTTTAGCCATTAATATGATGTGAATGGTGTGTATGATTTAGATGAGTGGGGTCAAGTTTGCCACAAGCACAAAGTATGCAAGTAAGCATGAAAATGAATGCTTCTAGGGTTATGCTGCCAAATACAAGATCAAAACCCCCCTAAAAAAACAAGAAACTAATTCATTGAGCTGAATTTCTATCAGTAAAATATCTGTTTTGGCAAAATTCTTCTGTATAGAATACAGCATTTAATTTCCCTTTCATTTCTCTTTGTGGGAACAGGATCTTACTGTACGTACTTTGAGATGATGGATCTTTTTACATAGAAGACAGAATCATTTATGTTATATAGAAAATGTTTGGGTTCAAAGGAAGCAGGGGCCTAAAAATCAAGCACTGGCTCATGCTAAGCAGGCACCATAGCCACTGGGTGCCTACTGTTTTACAAAGCTGATGTATACTAACAAAGTCCGTAATTGGAGACAACTCTAATCACATACTTTTAACCGTTCAAATACAATTAATTGTGAACATGG
The DNA here is from genome assembly GCF_905171765.1 of Bufo bufo. NCBI lineage: Eukaryota > Metazoa > Chordata > Amphibia > Anura > Bufonidae > Bufo > Bufo bufo. Next base: position 699,230,602 of record NC_053390.1, on the reverse strand, counting down.
CATCTAAGCAGTCATTTATTGGGAGCCTGACCAAACAGCCCCCTATGACGAGATTATAGAAGCCTCTCAGTTGTAATGGCAGCTAGTTAAGTTCATATTATGTCCTGTCTGTTGCAGGGCTTATTAGAAAGACACTGATTTAACATAAATTTCTGTTTAACACTTTACATGCTGCAGGCAATGGCACCCACCGCATGTAAAGTGCTGACAGAGGGAGCGGACAAATGTGATCGCGGGGTGCTGATTTGTGTGAAGGCTAGCAGGGGTCTGTTGTAGGCCCCAGACCAGCCTTGAGTAATTTCCAGCAGGCTGCATCTCTGGTGCAGCTTGCTGGTCAATGTCAGTATAGCACTGACATTAAAATGCAATGTACTATAGGGATAGTGCATTGCATTTTAAAATCAATCAAAAAGCTGTCAGTTATAGTACCTTTGTGGGACTATTAAGTGGTAAAAAAAGTTTCAAAAAACAACACATTTTGTCAATAAAAAAAATAAAATCACATGAAAATAAGCTTTTTTTCCATTGAAAATACGCTTTTCAATGAAAAAATTGCTAAAAAAATCTCGCCCATATGTTTGGTATTGCCACGTCTATTACGACCCAGACTACAGAAATATCATGTAAATTATCCCCTATGGTGAACGCCGTAAAAAATAAAATAAATAAAAATAAAAATACGCTGAATTGCTAATTTATTCTTAGTTACGACCAAAAAAGCGTAATAACAAGTGATCAAAAAGTGTAATTTACTCAGAAATGATACCAATGAAAAATACAAGTCGTCCCACAAAAATCAAGCCCTCACACAACTCCATAGAAAGAAAAATTACAAATTTATAGGTCTTAGAAAGCGGCAATGCAAAAAACATTTTTTTATAAAAAAAAAAAGGGGTTTACAAAAAAGTTGTAAAAAACTATATGTATTTGGTATCAATGTAATCGTACTGACCCAGAGAATAAAGATATTATGTTATTTATACCGAAAAATGAACGCCGTAAAATGTATAAAAGTTAATCAGAAAGTTATATGTACCTCAAAATGGCGCCATTAAAAACTACAACTTATCCCACAAAAAACAAACCCTCATACAGCTATATAGATGGAAAATTAAAAAGTTGTAGCTCTTTTTATAAGGCTCAAAACAGGCTGGTCACTAAGGTATTATGGTGAGCGGCATAATGGAAACAAATCTAAATGGTACAATTACCATTTATGGTCACTCTGCCTATAGTCACTCTGCCTCCCAAAAAGTAAGTGTAATAAAAAGTGAACAAAAAAAGTCACACGTACCCCAAAATGGTATAATTACAAACTGCAGATTGCCCCACAAAAAATAAAATAAAAATCTTTCACACAACTCTGTAGATGGAAATATCTAAAAAAAAAATAATGGTTATCTGTATGGCTGTGAATTAAATTATTTTTCAAAGTTTTTTTTATTTTATTATTATTAGTCTTAAAATATAAGAAAAACAGTATACATTTGTGTAATAAGCCTCTTATTATAAGAGAGACCTTCCATCCCATTAAATAATCTGGTTGCCCACCTCTGAACTCTGTCTAGCTCTCCCTTATCCTTTGCAGTATGTGGAGATCAAAACCTAATCTCATATTCAAAGTGTGTCCTTACAGGGATTTATAGAAGGGTTAGGGGCCGTTCACACTTTGAATTGTCAAAATTAGAGATGGCCTTGCAATTCTCCCGGCGGTCGTCTCGCGGTGAACTTTGCGTGTTCGCAATTCGCCGAACATATGAAGAAATTCGCGCCCGCCATATTCTTTTACATTGTGAAGAACTTTGACCCGTGACACATCCATCAGGTGGTACAGGACAGCCAATTGAGACGTTTCAGCACATAGACATACCCCCTACCTTATAAATAAACCTGATCTGGCCGCCATTTTACATTCAGTGTTTCGCCAGTGTAGGGAGAGGTTGCTGTGTGGAGCAGGGACAGACTATTAGGGACACCAAACGCTAGCTAATAGGGCCACAAAAGTCCTTTTAAGCACTAGTATAGGTGTGCTATCGATATGTGTGATACACAGAGGGGTGTGATATACTTATAATATACTTTTATAATGAGTCAAAAACACATAGATCTATATAGTGATCACCTGGAAGTCAGGGGCCTAGGGGCTAGGGGCTTAGTAGGGCCATTTTTATATAGGGTAAGGTTCCGGACGGGGTCGCTCTTATCAGAGCGCGTGGTCTGTGGTTAGACTATCAGGGCCAGAATAGCAGGGCAATATCAGGGACAGTTCTTTGCCCACCCTGTCCTTCAATACCACATCATCATCTAGCCCAAGGATGTTTTTTTGCTTTCCCTCCTGGATTCATCGATGTGCACTGGAACCCCCCGGATTGTGGTAGGACATATGGTTTCTTATTTAGTGCCGCCGAGCACCTAATTTAGTGCCGCCGAGCATTTGTTATTGCCTACCACATCTATGCTTTTTGCTTAACTTTAATAATTTTATTTATTTTCATTTTGAGGATATCTTTTCTATTCACACGTCCGCAAAATGGGTCCGCATCCGTTCCGCAATTTTACAGAACGGGTGCAGACCCATTCATTTTCAATGGGGCCGGAATGTGCTGCCTGCATCCGCATTTGCGGATCCACATCCACATTTGCGGATCCGCACTTCCGCATCCTTGCTTCCGTTTCCGCAATAAAATAGAACATGTCCTATTCTTGTCCGCAATTGCAGACAAGATTAGGCATTTTCTATTATAGTGCCGGCGATGTGCGGTCCACAAATTGCGGAATGCACATTGCCGGTGTCCGTGTTTGCAGATCCGCAAAACACTTACAGACTTGTGAATGGACCCTCATATTTAAATTATTAAAGTTTTTTTTTTCTCTTTATGTATATTCTAATGGATTGCCTTCCGTGTACAATGTTATAATATCATTTCTATGTTAGAAAGTATATTATAGTGCATTTGTATGTGCGGCAGTTGTGTGCGGTTCTGCTGCGATGCTGCAGGTATATAGAGGGACCAGCGTTATTGGAACAAATAATTTCTACTGGTGTGATATACCAGTCCCCCAAAAAAACTGATGGAAGCAGGGTGTTATATACCAATATACTTTCTTTATAGTGCATTTGGTTACTATATAGTGCATTTGCGCATGCGCGTACGCGAAAATTATATTGCCGATATTTCGCATTGAAAAAAAAAATGAATGGAGATCGCAAATTCGAATAATACATCTGGTATGTCACTGTCCATGATGTGGGACTATTTGTGCACTACTAGTAATTATTTCTTGGCTGCAAATATGAGCTGAAGGTTTTTCAGGTTCGCCTGCCATTAAAATGAATGGGATTCGCCACGAACTTGCGGTTTGGGAACATTTGATCGCGTTCGCGCGATCGCATTCGCGAACTGTCCCGGCAGATGTTCGTACGTCACTAGTCAAAATCTGCTATGTATACTGCAGCAGAAACCACCATGGTTTTTAACTTGAGAGACCATTCTTAGCTCCATTGAAGCAGTGGCTATACAAACACCACACCAAGAAGAGACACCCCTCGGCCACTGACAGAATTTTGGCGCAATATTTGCACAAAAAACGCTGTGTGGAAAACCCCTAATATTACATTATAGCTCATAGCACCAGTGAATAAGGTACTGTATACATTTATGACAAGAAATAACACAAGAAGATATTATCTTGATACATTAAAGGTCTTATCTGAGATGATCTGAGAAGAACTAACTGTCTCTAAAATGTATAATATCTAAGATATAAAAAAAACAAATCAAATAAAAAAAATGCACTGTGAGAAATGCTGAATGATACCATTTATGACATAAAGAATTTGAAAACCATGAACACAGAATAGGTCTCTTGGCTGACATCTGAACATATTGGACATTGAAACTGCAAGATTTTGAGCGAAATTGCTAACATCTTAGGCCCCCTTCACATGGGCGTCACGGGTGAGGGCCGGATGCGTTCAGGGTGCATTGCGGGAAACCCACGTGAGTAGGCACGCAATTGCAGTCAGTTTTGTCTGCGATTGCATTATGATGTTCAGTTTTTTCCACGTGAGTGCAATGCGTTTTGCACGAGCTTGAGAAAAAACTGAATTTGGTACCCAGACCCGAACCCGGACTTCTTCACTGAAGTTCGGGTTTGTATTAGGTGTTGTGTAGATTTTATTATTTTCCATTATAACATGGTTATAATGGAAAATAATAGCATTCTTTAACAGAATGCTAAGTATAATTTCAATTGAGGGTTAAAAAATAATAAAAACATAACTCACCTCATCCACTTGATCGCGCAGCTGGGATCATCTTCTTTCTTCTTCTTTCAGGGCCTGCAAAAGGACCTTTGATGATGTAATCGCGCTCACCACGTGGTGACGTCAGCGCAGGTCCTGCTGAATGAAGATAGAAGGATATTCTATCTTCATTCAGAAGGACCTGCGCTGACGTCACCGCGCTCACCTCTTACGTCATCAAAGATCCTTTTGCAGGTCCTGAAATAAGAAGAAATGCAGTATGCGCGATCAAGTGGATGAGGTGAGTTATGTTTTTATTATTTTTTAACCCTTCAAGGCACATTTTACTAAGCATTCTGTATTAAAGAAAGCCATTATTTTCCCTTATAACCATGTTATAAGGGAAAATAATACAGTGAATTCTCTTTATTGGGGTCCGGGGTTGCTCATCCCTATCATCTCCTAGCAACCATGTGTGAAAATCTCATCGCATCCGCACTTGCTTGCGGATGCTTGCGATTTTCATACAGCCCTATTCATTTCTATGGGGCCTGCATTGCGTGAAAAATGCAGAATATAGAACATTCTGCAATATTCATGCAACGCACAAGTGATGCGTGAAAATCACTGCTCATCTGCACAGCACCAGTGAATGGGTCCGGAATTCAGTGCGGGTGCAATGAGTTCACATGTTTTATATTCGTGAAATATTCCAAATTCGAATATAGCCCCTGCTGCTCATCACTAACAGTAACCCCCTTAATTCTCTTTTAACAATCCACCAGTAATTGTAAAGCTGTGAAATTCATCATCTTAGTCATTTATTTCTAATCTTATAGGTAGTTGGAAGATATTCCAATTGTTAAATTGATGACCTATACTCAGCAAAGGTAATCAATATCAGATCAGCGGGGGTTGACTACAAGCATCCCCACCGATCAGCTGATTGAAGAGAACACAGCACTCATATGAGCGCTGCCTTCTCTTCATTGTTTACCTGCTAGTTGTCGACATCTCAGTGGTGAGCAGTGTAGTTACAACTCCACCATCCTCTTTCACTTCAAAGGGGTGACTCTTTCCTACTCACTTTAATAGGAAGGAAACATCTTATTGAAGTGACTGGGATGACAGAGTTGTAATTTTGACTGCTCGCCACTGCAATGTCGATGGAGAGCAGGTAAACAGAAAAGAGAACACAGTGCTCATACGAGTGCTGCTTTCTCTTCAAACAGCTAATCAGTGAATTCATAGGTCATCAATATAACAAAAACTGACAACCCCTTTATAGATGAAAGTGTACCCCCTTACCCCTGGGCCACTGTGCAGTTTTATGAAAATTTCTTGGTTGTACTGATAAGAAAACCCCTTTAACAAAGGTCTATGTGAGCCATATTTAAAGTCTACGGACATATTTAAAGATTTTTCATATTTATAAATAAATTGAATTTGCAATTAGTTTTCATCAAAATGTTCTATTGGCTTGTATAGCTTCAACATAATACAATACAATACATGCTGCTCTACTCAATTCTGCCATCACTCCATCAGACAGCCTTCCAGGGGTGGATTGGGAAGTGGCCTTGGAAAAAAATACTTAAAAGTGGCCCTATATTGTAGGAGGGTCTAAATTGATAGGAGGCGTGGCAACAAAAGTTGAAGAATAAATACCATAGTGCAAAATACCATATGCCACAGTGCAGCACAATATATTGCCTCAAAAGCTGTCCAACTGTGTTGGCCATCCACACATTTTCTGTCCTTCTCCTCCAGTTGTCTCTGATTAAGATGTGGAGCAGGGGGCTTAGCAGATGAGATGCAGTACACAGTTGAATTCAGAAGGGCATGTTGCTGGCCGGGTACATGAGTACCTGATTCTCACAGCGTTAATCACCATTAAGAGCTTATTATGTACACAGCCAGAGGCAGACAGGGGGGCTTGGACGGCCTCCTGGGTTATTGGCCCACAAGGAAATTCCCTGTAAGGTCTATTGCCAATCCGCCCTTGCAGCATTCTGACAGCTCTGCAGCCCCACCCCTTCCCTCATAGTATTTAGGATTTTGATTTACTTAATTTTTTTATTTTTTTTTTTCATGTACTTTATGCGTGGCTTCAGGATTCAGGAGAGCTGATGGATTTAGCACAGACCAGGAAAGAGAAGCATTGTATTGTATTACGTGAAAGCTCTACAAGCCAAGCCAATTGCAAAATCTATTTTATGTATAACAATAAATGCAATGCAATAAATAAAAATCAGAGATGTTAAAAATAAATGTAATCTACAGGTATTTATAGATGTTATAAAGGAAAAAAAAAGCTAATTAATTAGTGATGACCGAGCATGCTCGGCCGAACACCTGTTCAGCTCGAGCATCTCAATGCTAGGCTCAAGGCGGTACTCGGCTAAGTACCGCATGTTCTCGAGCGCCATGCTCGAGTCTCCTCTCTGCACGTTTCTTGGCTGCTACACAGTTCAGTCAACAAATCAGGAGGATAATTAGAGTGAGGAAGTTTTTTCTGTAGACAGTGTCCACTGCGGACATTTAAATTATCCGCGCCACATCTCCTGTTTAAAGTGTGCACATCCCTAAAATATCAGTGACATCCAGTGCACCTTTTCCATAGACACTGTGAACAGTGACATTAGCTGTGGAATCTGTCGTGTACAACGTTTCCTAATCACAAATACCTTTGTAAATGTTTTTGCGCATACACTTCCAAATCCTACACTACTGTACAAGTGACATACTTTCAATTTCATATATCCCATTTAAACAAAGAAGGCGAGCAGTAAGGGACGGAGAAGTGGGCGTGATGCTGATGGTGCACGCAGAGGCCGTGGACCTGGGCGCAGAGAAACTATGCCTGCTGCCAGAGCACAAGAAAAACAATCATCCACGATGCCTAGCTTCATGTCCCAGTTTTCAGGGCAGCGCAGGACACGACTCTTGAAGTCAGACCAGTGCGACCAGGTGGTCGGTTGGATTGCAGCAGAAAATGCTTCCAGTTGGTTAAGCCAAGAGTCTGGTCAACACAATCCTCACCCTGATCCTCCTTCCTCCCACCATCTACAGTCTGGCCAAACAAGTGAACCCACACTCGGATATTCTGAGGACCTCTTTTCATCGCAATTACTTGATTTGGCCCTCTCGCCAAGCATGCTTGAAGAGGGACATGAGATCTTGTGCCCTAATTCCCAACCTCTTGAGCATCCACAGTCACAAGAACATGACGGTGGGAAACACCAATTAGTGTTTAATGAGGTGGATGATGATGAGACACAGTTGCCAATAAATCAACTGCAATTACTGTCTCAAGAGGTTAATGAAGAGGATGAGACACAGTTGTCAATCACTGAGGTTGTGGTTCAGTCAACAAATCAGGAGGATGATTAGAGTGAGGAAGTAGAAGAGGAGGTGTTGGATGATGAGGTCACTGACCCAACCTGGGACGGTGGAAAGCCGAGCGAGGACAGCAGTACAGAGGGGGAGGGATCAGCGGCACTGCAACAGGCTGGAAGAGGCAGTGGGGTGCCAAAAAGGTGAAGGCGGGCCACACCAAATAGGCCCACAACTGTTCCATGGAGCACCCCCTTGCGGAAATCTCCCTTGTCAAGGGGTAGATGTTCCACAGTATGGCTCTTTTTGGAGGAAAGTGCGGACGAAAAAAGAATAGTAGCTTGCAACCTGTGCCATATGAAAATGAGCCAGGGCATGAAGACTAGCAACCTCACCACCACCAGCATGATCCGCCACATGGCATCCAAGCACCGTAATAAGTGGGACAAGCGCCTTGGTCCACAATCTGTGTCTGCGGGTCACACCACTGCCTACTGTTCCCCTATGTTACCTGCTGGCTAATCCCCTGTCAAAGGCGCAGGCCCGGATGCCTCCCGCCCTGCACCTGGACCTTTGCAAGCACCAACAGTGACCACATCCACTTCCGTGTCCCAGCGCAGCGTCCAAATGTCCTTACTCCAGGCCTTTGAATGCAAGCGAAAATACCCATCCACCCTCCCACAGGCCATAGCACTAAATGCGCAGCTTTCCAAATTAATGGCCTTGAAAATGCTGCCATTTAGGCTTGTGGACACTAAGACCTTCCGCAGCATGATGTCGGCGGCCATCCCGATTTACACAGTCCCCAATCACCACTATTTTTCAAGGTGTGCGTGCCCGACTTACACCAATATGTGTCCCGTAACATCACACGTGCCCTGACCAATGCAGTTATTGGGAAGGTCCACTTGACCACGGACACATGGACAAGTGCATTCGGCCAGGGACACTACATTTCCCTGACGGCACACTGGATGACTGTTGTAGAGGCCGGGAGCGAATCATATCCTGGGATGGCACAGGTGCTACCGATGCCAAGGATTGCGGGCCCTACGTCGATCAGGGTTTACGCCAGCACCTACGTTAGTGGCTCCAACCCCCACTTCTCCTCCTCTGCCTCCTCCTCCACTTCCACCTCCGAATTATCTGCGTTCAGTACCAGTCAGTCATTAGTCGGTAGCTGTAAGCAGTGTAGCACTGCAGTGGGGAAGCGGCAACAGGCTGTTCTGAAGCCGATATTCTTAGGGGACAAACAGCACACCGCTACAGAGCTATGGCAGGGGATAAGAAACCAGACTCGCCACTCAACCTACAACCAGGCATGGTTGTGTCTGATAATGGCCGTAACTTGGTGGCGGCTTTGGAGCTCGGCAAGCTCAAACACATCCCATGCCTAGCCCACGTGTTCAACCTTGCAGTTCAGCGATTTCTCAAAACCTACCCCAATTTGCCTGAGCTACCGGTGAAGGTGTGCCACGTGTGTGCACATTTCCGCAAGTCATCAACAGCTTTAGCCGGTCTGTCAGTGCTTGAAATTGCCAGCTCATCAGCTGTTGTGCGACGTGAACACGCGCTGAAACTCTACGTTCTGCATGTTGGCCAGGCTTTGTGAACAGCAGAGGGCAGTAGTGGAATACCAGCTACAACATGGTCATCGCCCTTCCAGCCAGCTTCTGCTATTCACAAGCGAGGAGTGGGCATCGATGTCTGACCTCCGTGAGGTTTTAAGAAACTTGGATGGTAGGACGGCTCATGCCCTGGATACCTGAGGCCCTGAGTCGCCCTGAGAATCTCTCACAAAGGAGCTAAGAAGAAGTGCCCTGTTCTTCCAGGACACAGAAGAAGAGGAGTCTCAAAAGGCCTGGAAGCAGGGAAAGGAAAAGACCATATGCAACAACTGGAACGGCAGGTAAGAACACCGAAAAACACACTTACCTGCCGCTGCCACCAAGACTGGAACCCATGCATACTTACCAGAGGCCTAACACCAAACAGGACGCCATACCAGCAACTCACACAGGTATCCGGCATGCCAGACTCTGCCAGGACCCCCATGCCGCAAGGTGCATGGCAGCTCCAGGCAGCACTGCATACAGGCTAGTGGTTCACCCCTCCGGGAAACCAACCCCCTTCCGGAGGACTCAACAAACAGGGGAAATGTCAAGCAACCATGCTGGAAGATATCACCAAACATACCAGACATGGAACACAAAGCTAGACATTACAACACACCAAATCATAACCCCACACCAAACATACAATACATGTAAGGGAGGGAAGACATCGCTGGAGACCTCAATGTCCCACTAGGGTGCCCTCCGTCTGGGAGATGAAACATGAAGACCAGGAGCATAACTCCAGCACACACCATGGCTGGAATACCACTGACTCCTGGCCTCTAACCACAGGTAAGTTGAAGCACCTAGTGACCACACCCAACAAGGTGGTTGACCGCTCCAGCACCGGACAGAGGAGGAAACAACTTAAAGGGAAAGTGCACACACCAGCATAAAAACAACATGCAAGGCAACCATGTCACGGAACACACCACAAAGGCTGTGACACTGCCCCCGCATGCTGAAACAGCAACACGTTGCCACAGGCAACAGCAAGCATGGCAAAAGTGTCACAGCGCACACCAAATGCAATGACAGTGAATGAGGCCCTCCTTTATGTGATATACAGGTTGTATCAGAATGCCTCTTCCTTGCAATTTTTGGCAGCACTTGCACTTTATATGCAAGTAAATATTTGCATATAAATATAAAGTTTCCTAGCTATGTTTCCTCTAAAATCGATTTTATCTTTGGTTTTGTGGGTATTATTCTCAGTCTGTAAAAGTGGCGTACTACTCGGACAACATCGTTCCCAGCAGCGACCTGGGAGTCCAAGATACATCCAGACATCCTCCCCATGCTGTTCCCAAACCATTTTGGTGAGGTTTCCATCAATTTCTGACCTTTTCCTATGAACCAGGCAACCGACCCTCTTCAGAGCAGTCAGTGCCTGGTTTAATGCTCGGGTTCTCCCATTGACTCCCATTATACTAGGGTGCTCGGTAGAGCACCCAAACATTCCGATGTGTTTGGCCTGAGCCCCTGAGCATTATGGTGCTCGATGAACACTAAAATTTATGTTTAATGAAAATACGATGATTTTCAGTTTGAAAAGTCGACACAGCACTCAATTATCATGCATGGGTCCAGCCAGTTAAATATTCCCAGAAAATTACTAGAACAAGTAATCTTCTTTCAGTGCCAGGCAGAGAGGTCTTTCACAGGCAGAGGTATAGTAAGGTAGAACTGGGCAAGATAAAATGAAGATCTAGAAAATCAAGGTTGCAAAAGTTGTAAATGTTTCACCTATTAAAGCACACAAATATCTATATACAGTCCTGATCAAAAGTTTAAGACCATTTGAAAAATGGCAAAAAATCATATTTAGCATGGCTGGATCTTAACGAATTTTTGAAGTGATCAACAATAACGGCGGAGCTACTCATTACTGAGTTCATGTTTGGAAGTTGGATTTCTGTTTTGGGGGGGGGGGTATAGTTTTTTTTTTGGAGGTGTGGTCCTAAACTTTTGATCAGCTGAAAAACAGCCTGTTTCAGTTTATTCGTTGTTTTCATTAAATTGAATGCTCCAAATTTTTTTTGTCTCACTCCCATTTCTTCTTGTTGCATGTTGAAGCTCTACTTGGAACCTTGTTAAGATCCAGCCATGCTAAATATGATTTTTTTGCCATTTTTCAAGTGGTCTTAAACTTTTGATCAGGACTGCATGAGGGCTTCACATGTCTCATGTCACTTGGTGTCCAAGTTTGGATAGGCTTTCTTTGTTCTTAAATGACATATTAACAAGTGGGGTCCAGTAAAGTAAAAAAAAAAGAGCATCTCATCTTATACGGGCTGCATCGATGCCCCCAATCAATCTTTAAGTAAATCTTACAAAGACAAGACATATTGAGTTTGTTAAAAATCAATGTGAGATGGCGTTTTAAATCCATTTTACTTTGTTTGCATAAACATCCGATTAAAAGATCGGTTTTATCAAGGACTAAAAGGACAAATTTCTGAGGGTGATGAAACTGCTCCTACTTAATCGCTACTTCACTGCTTACAAAATTGGAACAGAGGGAGGAACATGTCTGATTCTCAACTATAAACCATTTAAGCTGCTGGCCTACAAAAAATTTTTTTCACAGTTTGGTTGCAACACATCATACAAATTTGAAGTTATGGTTCTAAAATGTACAATCAAGTTGAATCAACATGTAAATGACCAATCCTTTTAAACTCCTTTCTATAATTGCTTTAGAAACCCATATGACTAATCAGGAAATGTCATCATCAGGAGTGGGTAATCGTGTAGCTAGCTGGCAATAATAATAGTAATAATAATAATAATAATAATAATAATAATAAGAAGAAGAAGAAGAAGAAGAAGAAGAAAATGTTCTATTAATGTGGTAATCCCACTTGAAACAGTTAGGTCATATCCATAGCATATATTTTTGATACATGCAGTTCCCAAAAATGGGAATCTCACGTATGAGAATCTACACCATGAATATGACATAAATATGTAAGTCGAGAAACCACTTTAGTGATGAAATTAGTAATACTTAATGATACTTAAAAGTATCAGCAGTACCTGAACAATGTTCTCCCCCTATGTGAAGAACAGGGGTCCCCGACCCACCTCATGAGGAATCCACTGCCTCCAGATAGAAAGGGAATGTATGCAGCTCCCTCCATTTAATTCCATGAGAGTCAAAGAAACAGCCAAATAAAGATGTTTGGGTGTTTCCTTTACTCCCATATCCGTAGCAGTAAATGAAGAGAGCCGGATACATGTGAGACTATCTCTCCATTCACTCTCTACTTGGTGGGTCTAGCATTAGAGAACCCCCATTTATTGCATAGGTGTAGGTCCCAGAGGTGGCAATAAGATTTGCAAACAATAATTTAATTATTTTTATTATTAGTGTTGTTATTATTACTTTTATTAAAGCCATCAACTTTCTTTGCCATATTGTGCTTCTCATAACTCAGAGGGTTGAAGAGAGCCACATATGTATGGGTGGATGAGGCCTAATAATTTGTTCAGATCCTGCCATCAGTAGCTTCTCCTGGTAGAAACTCTTGGATCTTAAATAATTTGTAAAGGGATTTTGAAAAATGTTGCCTTTATTAGGCCTCTTTCACACTACAGTATGTCCATTTCAGTGTTTTGCGTTCCGTTTTTCACGGATCCGTTGTCCCGTTTTTGGGTTCCGTTGTGTCTCCGTTTCCGTTCAGTATGTCCGCAAAAACCTTTCAGTATGGTTTCCGTATGGTTCCCGTATACGGTCCGTTTTTCACGGATCAAAAACGGAAGCCACCTGTATTTGTGCTCAGCCAAAGTTTGGCAACAAGAAACACATGGCCACAGTGGGCTGGGCCTAGCATTTGTTAATGACGGATCCGCAAAAAACGGATGACATACGGATGACATACGGATGCCTTCCGTATGCATTCCGTTTTTTTGCGGACCCATTGACTTTAATGGAGCCACGGACCGTGATTTGCGGACAAACATAGGACATGTTCTATCTTTCCACGGCACGGAAATACTGAAATACTGAAACGGAATGCACACGGAGACACTTCAGTATTTTTTGCTGAACCATTGAAATGAATGGTTCAGTATCTGTTCCGTATACTGAACTCAAAAAACGTCCAGTATACTGAACGCAAAATACTGTAGTGTGAAAGAGGCCTTAGACTGTATACCTAACTCTGCTGTCAGTCAGTCAGTTACACTGTATAATGATTATATGAAAAGTATCACAGTGACATATGTATATTTCTAAACACAACCATTCAGTGTTAAACTATAAAATAATTTAGTCTACTCAACAAAGTTTTATTGGCTTGAAGTGGAGCGCTCCGTCTGTGACAATCAGAGACGACGGCAGCTTTACTTTTAGAAGTTATATTTCTAAAAATTGTTTACTTTATTCCAGATGGTAAAATTAAATTACATAAACACAGTCAGCAAGTTGAATCCTCAGATGTATTCATTTCCAGCAAAGAAGCTTCAAAAACCCGTCCATAATTTTGTTAGTGATGTTTGCAAACAGCTGTACCTGACATGACTGCATGTTGTATGTGTCAGCGTTAAAGGATTAAACATTCTTAAACCCCGATGGAAGGGGACTGCACTGTTAGTAAAATGTGGTTAAACACAATGTCAGATGATATATGTAGGTATCACAATTGGAATGACCAGACCTGCAGCTTCAGCAATCCCAATTAACATTTACTGTGAAGAAAAAATCCATTCCAAACACTCACACCTCATAAAATATGGGAGATATTTTTTTGCTATTGATTGCCATTTATAATAGAGGGAACACCAGTCCGACAGATGATATAGCAAAAATAAAGTCAATATAAGTGCTATAGTTGATCCAGCTCTACTAGACCCCTGAATGGCAAATCTATCTAGCAAAACGAATGCTCTGATAACTGGCATAAAAAAAAAAAGAAAGAACTCCCAGCAGAGTTTACAGGGTAAACTCCATAAAAGTTCATAAATGCTAAAGGTAAAGAGTAATCAATAAAAAGGTATAGAGAGCAAAATAAATAGCTCAGTCCTTTAAAAGGTATTCTCATCAGAGACATCTATGGCACATCCACCTCTGCAACCTACATCCACGCCTAGAAATGGGGTCCCTGACCTCCCAGTCCTTCTGCTGATACATCCTCAGTGTGTGGAGGAGATGTGGCTTACACATGCACAGCTCTCTCCATTTATATCTATGAGAGTTCAAAGAATAGCCAAGCAAGCATGATCTAGCCTTCTCAGCATTCCCACAGAAGTGACTCTTGACAGATACTCATGTGTGACCACCTCTACATTCACAGTGTCCACAGGCAGGTAAGCACAGGCTCCAGAGGTGGGACCCCCATTTTTTTGCATATTTATGGCAAAAATGTATTAGATCCGAAGACCTCTTTAAATCACAGTCATAGATTCTGTTGTGAAATTGGGGTGATATATCTACAGAAAAAGCAGCTTAGTCACTTGTTTTGTTCACCCCATCCTCTAGCTCCTATAGTTATGATAGATGTGTAAGTTCCTAATTCATGCTCTCCTATTGATTAGAGTTTTATTTAACTCCTATTGCTATTTTTCTGAACAGTAAGGGTACATTTTGGGTACACATACAGAAGTCATTTGGTCCATACAGCCCTGCACCGTCTGCTGGTGTATCACACAGATTTTCTGCAGAGTGACAACTTTGATAGAAGATACTTTGCTTCAATTACAGTTGAGAAAAATAAACTGAATTACAAGAGAATGCAACTTTCATGATATTTTTCTGCAACTTTTGGCATACAAATATAGTGAGAAGAAAAACAGGTTGAAAATGCAAATCGTGCTTATGTAGTGAGACATTTACCATTGAAGCTGTTATGGAACAGAAATCTGTGAGTAGCCCCAGCCTTTCTGTTCAAGTGCAAAAACTATGCGCTGGAATAATTATTTTGTGTTCTAAGATCATCCTTTTGTCTTATGTATTCATTGATTCAGTCAGAAAAGATAACTGCAGTTGGAAAATAAGTGGTTCCGCTGGGAAGAAGTTGTTGTGAACAAGGCAGTATAGTTTATGCTAGCAGGTATGCTGTAAAAGTTTATAATGTTCAGAAAGCCATACATCAAAGCACCATGTAGACCAAGCAGGTTTGGCCGTGAATCTGGTAAAAGACTCTTAGATTTTATCTGCTGTGTAGCTTTTTTTTTAACTAAGTGTAGAATACAATAATAGCCTAATCCAAAGTCTTCAATAATGCTTCCACCAAGGCCTCATAGAAGCAATGCCTTAATATTTCTGATAATCTTGTATGGTTAGGAAGGCAACATGCAACACAATGACTTTTTTTCTTTATTTAATAAACTGAAAGACAAAATAGGTTGTTATAAACTGTGTGTGTTCTATATCTATACACCACAGTTTCTAAATACACCTGTGAACCACTAAATGGTCAGTATACTTTCATACCACTTTGCATAAATCAATAGTCCAAGGTGAATATAAAAAAACTCAGTAATATATCTTATTAGCTAAAATTGTTCTAGATTTATTCCCCCCCTTCCCCCACGACTATCTTTTGAAACCAAGACAGGCTGCTTGCTCATTTAAAGATCAGATTACATCATTACATAGTCTATGGAAAGGGGAGGGAAGAGCAGAGAGACCATGCAGCACAGATATTCAGCACAATTTTAGCAGCTAATAGTATAGTACACTGCTCAAAAAAATAAAGGGAACACAAAAATAACACTAAACAAATAATAACATAACATAAATGAGAAAGCATACTGACCAAAACCTCTACCACAGCACTGACAGTCTGTGCCCCGACGCGCGTTTCGCCGTCAGCTTTTTCAAGGGGTAATGACAAACAGCTTCCTAGCCGGGTATATATGGTTCACATAGTGGGCGGACACATTCATCTAACCTATAGATGAAGGGCATACTGATAAGGAGGCAGGTTCCACAAAGTTCCCCACCTGTATGGTATATTATGCTCGCCTCGTGTGTTATGGCGCACGAACCGCCGCACACCGCCGATGCCCGCGTACCCGGCCGTAGCAATGACGCAGGACGGCTACGCTCACCAGAGCACAGAACGTCCTACGTCAGAGACAGGGCCGCGTCAGCGCGCCCGCGGCTGCGCAGAGGGACGTGCGCACTACGAGCTCCATACAGGTCAAGGGCAAGACAATGTCATAGATCCATTACTCCAACAATGCGCTCTCCATCCTAAAACATACATATATACATATGTGGTTATATTATTTTCTTTTCCTCCCTAAAAATATTTAATTCATCATGTATCTCTAAAAACATATACATCAACATAGATATGCAAAAATATCACACATTATAGGTTGAGTTCTGAAAGAACCTCCCACATTAAGAGTGTAAAAACCCACAACAACAGTGATTAGTGTCACCAGTGATAGTGCTATAAACAGCTTATATATATATATATATATATATATATATATATATATATAAAATACACATATGTTGTAAAACAATTCATTATTATATAGATAAATATACAGATTAATATCTGCATGATAATCATTCCAAAGGACATGATTGCCATTCCACAAAAATACAGTTTGACTTGATTATATAAATAAATGACATCGTGCAAAAATACAAATAAACATGATCATAATACTAATAATTATGTTGTGCACAAATACATATAATAAAAATAAATATATTGTCGTACAGCAGCACCGGCATGAACGAACAATACATGTGTTATAAAGATGAAAAAAAAGACATGTATTTAAATAAATAAAAACACATGATTACACCAACACGTGTCTATAATATACAGGCATAGATGCACTTCATGACATGATGTATATGCATGACTCATTGATCGCAGTTCACCACACGATCCAATGGTTTGTAGGCCCTATATATGATTATATTCTTATGGAGAAAATGATTTTCCGATTAAGCGACCACAGTATATATATATCCTACATATGTAGACAAAAAGAGAGAAAGAGATAAACTTGTAAAATTAAAACCTATTGCAAAGCATTTCCGTCAGAAACACAATAACTGTTGGCAGGACTTAAAATTCAGGGGGATAGATAGGGTCTCCCTTGGTGTGCGTGGCGGTGATTTGTTTAAACGGTTGGAGCAGGTTGAAAGCAAGTGGATTGTGAAATTGAACACTCAGGTGCCATTTGGCCTGAATGATAAAATTCCATTTGCCTCGTTTTTGTAGGGTGCAGCATCATCCCTGATATGTGGTGTTTTAGATAGTTGGGATGTCTATGTTTTTAGGTTATCTCTAGCCGGGTTTCTATGGTGTGATGTATGAACTATGTCCACTAATTTGATCTTTTTTGTCTACATATGTAGGATATATATATACTGTGGTCGCTTAATCGGAAAATCATTTTCTCCATAAGAATATAATCATATATAGGGCCTACAAACCATTGGATCGTGTGGTGAACTGCGATCAATGAGTCATGCATATACATCATGTCATGAAGTGCATCTATGCCTGTATATTATAGACACGTGTTGGTGTAATCATGTGTTTTTATTTATTTAAATACATGTCTTTTTTTTCATCTTTATAACATGTATTGTTCGTTCATGCCGGTGCTGCTGTACCCTGATTAGGCATGCATGACAATATATTTATTTTTATTATATGTATTTGTGCACAACATAATTATTAGTATTATGATCATGTTTATTTGTATTTTTGCACGATGTCATTTATTTATATAATCAAGTCAAACTGTATTTTTGTGGAATGCAAATCATGTCCTTTGGAATGATTATCATGCAGATATTAATCTGTATATTTATCTATATAATAATGAATTGTTTCACAACATATGTGTATTTTATATATATATATATATATATATATATATATATATATATATATATATATATATATATAAGCTGTTTATAGCACTATCACTGGTGACACTAATCACTGTTGTTGTGGGTTTTTACACTCTTAATGTGGGAGGTTCTTTCAGAACTCAACCTATAATGTGTGATATTTTTGCATATCTATGTTGATGTATATGTTTTTAGAGATACATGATGAATTAAATATTTGTAGGGAGGAAAAGAAAATAATATAACCACATATGTATATATGTATGTTTTAGGATGGAGAGCGCATTGTTGGAGTAATGGATCTATGACATTGTCTTGCCCTTGACCTGTATGGAGCTCGTAGTGCGCACGTCCCTCTGCGCAGCCGCGGGCGCGCTGACGCGGCCCTGTCTCTGACGTAGGACGTTCTGTGCTCTGGTGAGCGTAGCCGTCCTGCATCATTGCTACGGCCGGGTACGCGGGCATCGGCGGTGTGCGGCGGTTCGTGCGCCATAACACACGAGGCGAGCATAATATACCATACAGGTGGGGAACTTTGTGGAACCTGCCTCCTTATCAGTATGCCCTTCATCTATAGGTTAGATGAATGTGTCCGCCCACTATGTGAACCATATATACCCGGCTAGGAAGCTGTTTGTCATTACCCCTTGAAAAAGCTGACGGCGAAACGCGCGTCGGGGCACAGACTGTCAGTGCTGTGGTAGAGGTTTTGGTCAGTATGCTTTCTCATTTATGTTATGTTATTATTTGTTTAGAGTAATTGATGTGAGTATCAGGTCCTTTAGTCTACGGTCCAGTGTTGATCTTTTCTAATATAGTATAGACAGGACTTAAACTCTGTGTTAGGCACTGACCAATCTCTTTTGCTGTAAAGTAACTTAGCACTTGCACTTTACGTATAATCATTGTAACTACCACATATCTGCGGTCTGTATGGCATTTTAAGTGTTCTTAAATGTCTGTGTGGCCAGCGGTCACAACTTTATTTTGTACCAATAAAAACATCTGTGATTTTGTATAAAATTTCTTTGCTTGAGTTGTGATTTGGTACCTATAGATCCATATATCTTTTATTGGTTTTGTAATGAGTGATTATGGATCACCTACTTTTTTGAAATAAGGAAACAGTGTTGGTTTATATACAAAAATAACACATCCTAGATCTGAATTAATTAAATATTCTTCTGAAATACTTTGTTCTTTACATAGTTGAATGTGCTGACAACAAAATCACACAAAAATAAAAAAATGGAAATCAAATTTTTTAACCCATGGAGGTCTGGATTTGGAGTCAGACTCAAAATTAAAATGGAAAAACACACTACAAGCTGATCCAACTTTGATGTAATGTCCTTAAAACAAGTCAAAATGAGGCTCAGTAGTGTGTGTGGCCTCCACGTGCCTGTATGACCTCCCTACAACGCCTGTGCATGCTCCTGATGAGGTGGCGGACGGTCTCCTGAAGGGATCTCCTCCCAGACCTGGACTAAAGCATCTGCCAACTCCTGGACAGTCTGTGGTGCAACGTGAAGTTGGTGGATAGAGCGAGACATGATGTCCCAGATGTGCTCAATTGGATTCAGGTCTGGGGAACGGGCGGGCCAGTCCATAGCATCAATGCCTTCGTCTTGCAGGAACTGCTGACACACTCCAGCCACATGAGGTCTAGCATTGTCTTGCATTAGGAGGAACCCAGGGCCAACCGCACCAGCATATGGTCTCACAAGGGCTCTGAGGATCTCATCTCGGTACCTAATGGCAGTCAGGCTACCTCTGGCGAGCACATGGAGGGCTGTGCGGCCCTCCAAAGAAATGCCACCCCACACCATTACTGACCCAATGCCAAACCGGTCATGCTGGAGGATGTTGCAGGCAGCAGAACGTTCTCCACGGCGTCTCCAGACTCTGTCACATCTGTCACGTGCTCAGTGTGAACCTGCTTTCATCTGTGAAGAGCACAGGGCGCCAGTGGCGAATTTGCCAATCTTGGTGTTCTCTGGCAAATGCCAAACGTCCTGCACGGTGTTGGGCTGTAAGCACAACCCCCACCTGTGGACGTCGGGCCCTCATATCACCCTCATGGAGCCTCCATGCTCTGGACACTACGCTGACAGACACAGCAAACCTTCTTGCCACAGCTCGCATTGATATGCCATCCTGGATAAGCTGCACTACCTGAGCCACTTGTGTGGGTTGTAGACTCCGTCTCATGCTACCACTAGAGTGAAAGCACCGCCAGCATTCAAAAGTGACCAAAACATCAGCCAGGAAGCATAGGAACTGAGAAGTGGTCTGTGGTTACCACCTGCAGAACCACTCCTTTATTGGGGGTGTCTTGCTAATTGCCTATAATTTCCACCTGTTGTCTATTCCATTTGCACAACAGCATGTGAAATTGATTGTCACTCAGTGTTGCTTCCTAAGTGGACAGTTTGATTTCACAGAAGTGTGATTGACTTGGAGTTACATTGTGTTGTTTAAGTGTTCCCTTTATTTTTTTTTGAGCAGTGTAACTCATCCTGAGTGCTTTATTCACATCACTACTGCTCCAGGCTTCTCTATAATGTTTGATATCAAGTCTCTGAGTGATACAGAGCTAGTTAGTGAGTGAGAGAGTTAGGAAACACAATCTAGTGTTTCAATGTGTATTCTACAGGGATGAGTTAGTATCCACCAACCAGCTGAGAAAGAACTAAGAATTATAGATGCAGTATGCAAAGGCAAAAAACTGCTAAAAATGCTACTTACAAGTTATATGATGGCTTGGTATAGTGCTATAACTCATATATAGACTCATTGCAGAATATTCTGAAAAGTCAGAAAAGATTAGGCGCTCTAAGTTACTTTACCCTTAAATGGGCGCTAACATTTCGCACAACTTTGTATAAATCAATAGTACAGGTGATTATGAGACTTTGCATTATATCTCATCAGAGAAAATGCCTTAGTCTTCAGTTATTAGTCCTTTCCTATATAGTATCTTTCTCAAACTAATATCCATTCTGAATTCTGAGATAAATGCATTTTGAGAGACCTGTTCTATGGAGAGGGTAGGGGGAGGAGCGGTGAGTAGCAGAGTGAGACAGATAGACACAGGGATGATTTTGCAGCTAATAGTAAATGTTATATCTTACCTAAGTAATCCATTCACTTATTTACTGCTCAATACTTTTCTTTAATGTCATGTATGGTTATTTTGAGTTATTTTTAATGAGTAAGAGAAAGTTAAGGAACAGAATCTCCATCACTATGTATAGTTTATTAGCAGACAATTATAGCAGCTAGTCTAAACCCATCAGCTCAGGGACAAGTGAGGATTAGAGATATAGGGGCAGATTTTTCATAAAAATACTCTACTTTTGTGGCAAGCACAAACTTGACATTTTCCTGAAAAGGGGGGGCATGGCGAAGGTGGGGAGGGGCTGGCGGCCCTGCCATGTTTATTCTACACCAGTTTTTTGCCATAGAAGAACACTGAAATCTACTCCAGCCAGAAGCTGTTACAGATTTCAGTCAAAGCGCATGGACTGCTGGATGCTTCACCCAATTTATAACAAAGCGTACTGCCTGAAAGTGGACATATGCTTTAAGCAAGGGTTCAACCTGCTGAGGCACATAATGCAGGGTTTCATGTATATATTTTAGCCAAAATAAATGGTAAAAAATAAAAAAGCCTCTAGATGCCTCAATTCTTGGACATAATACTTTGGTGCCATATTGTGGTATTGTAAAATGACACATAGAGCAGCAAAATGGAATACTGTAATGTCATGAACTACTGGTGTGTAGTGTGCACCTTGTATTTTGAGAGGCAATCTGCTATCTGGGATGGCAAAAGAGGAGCCCAGGAATTGGCATTTCCTAGTTAATGTGATTTTCTTTCTTGAACCAGAGGTCACTTTAAGGAGAGAATACTTAATAATTATTATTTTTTTCCATATGTTATCCGAAATACCCAGTAGAGTTGCTTATATAAGAATTGTGTGGACTGGCACAGAGTTCTTCTTAGGTTTGTTAGCAGCAGGATTAACGCTGGGTTGTTTAGGGAATTTAAAGTTAAGCAAGTCATTTTCATTTGGAATAGGCAAATGTCATGTAGAAATTAAAAAGGTAATTTTCCACTTACAGATTATACCAATAAAGACACTTTTGGTTCAGTAGTTAAATATTAAAGCGATCAGCCATGTTATTATCGTTTATGTGCCATTTATTTTTAGTTTGTTGCTCTATGGAAATATTTTAATGAATTTGGCAAGAGAATATCCATAATAATATTGAAAATGTAGATAAAATGTAAACTTCAGCTATAAAGAATTTAATCAGTAACAAGCTGAGCTGGAAGTAGGAGGTGTGGAGAGGACAGCTTTAAATCAAGCATTTGATAGAAAGGAATTTCGATTAGAAAGAATTATCTGTGGCAAATAGTATGTCTAACAAGAGGATGATTTGATGATTAACCCTTTGATTAGTGGACTGGTGTACGAGAGAATGGATAATGAGAGTCAAATAAATTTGATACTTGACATTCGAGTCAGAACCTAGCAGTATGAGGAGTAGCAGTTCAGCATTAGTTTATTAGCAGCCATGCAGGATTAAAAATATTTGTGGGTAAAGACCATTTTGTATAGGCCCATTATTATTGCCCTGTGTAAAGGTACCGCCAAACACCTGATGAACGGGAAAACACTCGTTCTTCTGGTGAAAGCATTGTTGATGTGGCACCCAAAATCTTTGCTTCTGGGAAGCAGATTGTGCATTATAGACAAGCATCTGCTGGCCAGAAAATATAAATCTACATGGGGATGAGCGATTACAGAAATGATCACTTGTCCTCATATGCAGCTCCCTGCTCCTCCTATGATCTGGTGATTGTCAGGAATGGACCTTCAATAATCCCTTCATGAAAAGTGTTTTCTGGCTTTGATAAACTTGTACCACATTATGGATAATCCTAAAGGTAGTCATATTAGACAGAGGTTGGTTGATGGTTAAACAATCATTAATTAAAAAAAAAAACATTTACTGAACTGTTGTTACACCATATGGCCAGTACAGTGGTTCAAACTGACCATTGATATTCAAGGATGTTTGACGAAGGACGAGCAATCTTACTAGCGTTTTTCTTTCCCAGAAAGATCATTTGTGGACTGCTATTTATTGGATGAAATTTTTTTTAAAAGGTCTTACTTCTTTCCAAACAATGACTGCCTCTCACTGGTCAGCTAAATTTCCTATAACAAGCTATCATTTTAGTTGAAATTGTCCAGTTTGTTCACCTCTAGATTAATGTGTAAGGCAGCTTTGTTGGACAGTCTTGCTAGTTGGAGCGTTTGCTGTGGAGAAACAAATTACATTCCATCTGCTGTTTTTAACAATTGTCACTCTTGTAGCAAAAATATCAGGGTCCAAAGCAGGTGGCTTTTGTCTCTATTGACACCACACTTAGGGCATACAGTTAAGATATACTATACACATTTTTCCTTTTATGCTTAAAAAAGTGTGTTCAATGTTTGCAAAAAAAAAATCATATGTGTGCATTGCTGACTTTCAGTACAAAAAATTATATATAGATATATATATTTTTTTTTCTATATTTAACAGTAACATTTCAATAATGTCAAGAAACAGTGTCCATATCTTAAGCTGCCAAATAATACAAAGGGACCTTTTTTTTTTGACATATAAAAAACTATTAATTTTGCTAACCAAGTATCCTTCACATGCAACCCAGCAACCCATAAACATTTTTATTTAAAAAAAGTATTTGAAAATGTTTAGTTTGAACTCCGAGGCCATTTATAAAGGCAGATTACATATACATTAAAAGAAACTCGCAACCCAAAATGTCATTTTTCTAATGGATTACACAATTATTACAGATTTTTTTTTCCTATTTTTCTTTTTTTAATGGAATGTCCTCTGGTTTTGTTGGCATCAATGTAAAGAGTTCATTATATCTACTATCATAATTTATATGTTATTGTGTAGAAAATTTTGTCCGTTTAATATTCAAATCATGACCAGATTATATTCCAAGTTCGGAAAAAGCATTTTTTAAGCTCTCCTCTTGACATATACATGAAGTAAAACTGAATATAAATTCACTTATGATTTCCACAAGAAGATGGATATTAAAGCAAATGACCATAAAATATATTTATCCACATGAGACTCCAGTCTACAGAGGTATTTAGGGCCTTTTGTCACAAAGGGTTAAGCAAGGCTACTTTGGCAAAAATTACCCTCTATGAATTCATCTATGCCATTTTAGTCTGTTGGGAAAAAAGAGAGAAATAAACCTTGCTCTTCACTGATTACAGAATGTGCCAAGACATATAATAAGATCATTTAACAGGGATTAACTAAGACAGTAACTAAAATGAAGATTTCTAGCTTAGTTCGAAGCAAGTCACCTTTATGTTGCTTTACTTGAAATAAAATTGAAGACTTAAGCAGCATGCGGAGAAATACACAATGCTGGTTAGTACAACGCCACCATTACCGTTTGTCACAGGACCCTAAAAGCTCCACACTACAATTATTCACTCTACGTATTCGCTTTCACAGTCAAGGTGGAAAAACAAGATTGCTGCCAAACAACCTTCCAAATAGTTCATTTTACATAATTAGGTCATATATGTAGCTTAACCTCATGTGCGCCACAGAAAAGGCCTCTAGGGCACAAATAAAGCAAAACCAACTACAAAAGATAGTCTCACCTTAAATGTATCTCTCTATCTACAGGTATCTTTCTATCTATCTATCTATCTATCTATCTATCCATCCATCCATTTATAAATGAAATGAATAATAAACAAAATCAGCCCAGATGAATATACCAATAAACATAAATATTCTTTGCTACATTTGTGAAATTACCATTCAGTGCCTTGGGAGGGAATAGAGCTGTGCAGAAGAGTAAAGGGCCCCGCAGAATGCTGGGTTCCAATTAAACGTACCTTATTCAAATAAATTGTAGATATTCTTATTTCTGGATAAGCATAGTCCACTGTACGGCGAGTCATGAAATGTAACGTAAATTAAAAAAAAGTTTTTTTTCTTTTCCTTCAATAATACAAGATCCGATATTAAAAAAAATTATATTTATTTATATATTTTACTTTATTCATTCAAATTATAGTAAAATATAAGTAACTACAAATTCATAGGTGCTTTTAATAATAATAATAATATGTTGCATAAATCAAAATATTATTATTATTATTATTATTATTATTATTCAGATTTCAAACGTTACATTTATTAAACATGTCTCTTTTATGCCAGTTAAAGAGATAAAAAAATATGATAATGTCAGCATTAAGCTTGATAAAGATCTCTTCGAGCCATCTGATATGCTTAAAATTAGTTGATGGCAGTTCAGAGAAAAAAATCACTGTGCCATCCCTTTCAGGCCTGTCATTTGTCACACTGTACATAACAGAGTTAATGTATTTTCCATCATAAAGTAGATATTTATGCAAAACACAGAAATGATATTACAGTCTCTGCTCACAGTTGCACAGGCAGAAAACAAGGATAAAAACACAGAGGCATTTACTGATCAACCCTTGCAAACTGCTAATAGCTACGTTCCAGTACTATAAGTGTCTACACAATGAGACAGTTTTAGAAACAAGTCCTATGCCAGACCTGGCAGTAGCCAAGTACGTATTTTGCACTGTCACTACGCACATTTTTATCTTCTGCTAAGGTCAGAAAAAAATACACGTTTTGTTGGAATATAGAATGATGGTTGGTGTAATTTTATTATACATCTGTCTATATTATATTTCCGACTTCTCCCATTGCTACAGTCTAATCAAGAACATTCTTCACCTAAATGGTGCACAAACGGCCGAATTATACGGCACAGGAAAGTTTATATTCAGTTTTTATCTGCTGGTTATAGAGTAGACTATAATTATTCCCGTTACAACAGACTCCAGCCCACACTCTGTATATTTGAAGCCGAAAAATCCCATTAGAATAAATGAATCACCTGTTCAGATGTAACCCAGTGACTTCTACATATGTCTGCCCATAAGATCTAGATGTCAGTGACTAGAGTACAAAGGACAAGTGGTGTTAAGCAGAGAGAGGACAGCTGTGCTGGGTACAAATATGACAGCAGACTCTGACAACTCTTTATCAGCTTAGGTCCAGCTAATAATGCATGGGTTAGTGCAGGAACATGAAAACTATTTGCGCAAATGTTAGAAACACAATCTTTGTATTTTAGACATTCTGCCAAATAATAAGCCTCCTCTGGATGCATCTGAATTCACTGAACATTGACAAACTGATCAACGCCTGCTCCTGTGCCAAGTCTAGATAGAATACAAGACCGCAGCTGTTCCTTCATGCCAGTAGAGTTTCAAATTCTTCTCCCTACAACATTTCTTGAGTAGTTTGGCTATGTATAAAACCACCTGGATCAACAGAACTTGTATTCTCACACTCAAAGACAATTGCAGCTCTCTCTCTATTACTTGCTTATGTAACACAAACATATTCCATGGTGCTTTACAGGCATTAGCATCACTTGCTGCCCCCAGTAGGGCTCACAATCCAAATCTCGCTTTGGACTACCAGGAGTAAACCTACAAAAACATGGTGAAAATATCTCAATATCAGGACCTCCAGGCTATCATACATGATAAATAGTGCCGATATAGGTCCTCCTGACCCTACAAAGCCTCATGATGCAGTTGCAAGCTCTGTACCGCTTTAGTTTTGCCCTCCGTGTTCCTCATTTTTTATAGAGATGGATTTTATAAAAAAACAAAACTATGAGAGAAAAAAAATGGTAGAATATTTTAACAGTCTATATGGGCTAACAGTCACTCATAGAGCCTCCTATGTCGCCACTCTAAGAACAAACTACTTACAGATGGGACCTTGGCTCAAGAAAGCCCAAGATGAGAGGCACAACATCTTTTAAAACAAAATACAATTTGCCATTTTAAGTTGGGTGTAGTTTATGTTCTATGTGTCTGTGTGGGAATGTATAAAATTTTTATCACAAGAAATTTAATCCTTAACGAGATGCACAGAAAAGTATGAGTGGACCTATCTGTACATCAAAGTGATGACATTTATCATTGTATATATACCAGCCACTGGTGTAGGCCTTTAACAAAAGCATATTAAGTGACTACATTCAACTTTAATCATTTCTAAGAGCAAGTGAATGCTTACCTAATAGGTGGATGAAATAATGAAAAGCAGATAGGGGAAGAAGAAAGGTGGCTTCTGATTCAGTGAAGCACAGCATGCAGCACACAAGTCTATTTGTTTATTGCTAAGAGTATATCAGGAGGGCGCTGAAGCGACAGCTTTGAAGAAATCAGCGTTCAATGTATATAGGACACATCAAAGGACAGTTTGTGCACATTATGAGCAAAGTATTAAACATGGGTTAGTATTGAAGTACCAGCTTTTATAATTGAACAGAAAAAATAAAAAATAAATAAATACTCTGCTTTCTAGGTCTCAGTAATGAAAATCTGGTTGATTTCCCCAGAATTTCAATCTTCTGATCTGTACTTTTCTTCCTTAGACTTCAAAACCAATATAAACCCCCTAAAACCAACCTTGGTATATGCAAAATTAAAGCATACAATTCTTTATTTTTAAATAATGTTATCCTCTGACTAATGAGTTTCTACCTGCCCTATTCTAGAAATTCAACTTTTTGATAGCTTATGCCATCTTAAATCCAACTTGATCTTTTTGCTCATGAGAACATTCTTGCGTACTGTAATTGTGCATTCAAGCTAATGACTGACATCTTACTGAAATAACATAAGATATTGGTCCATTTCAGAAAATTCCACATGTCCAGGCAAGCCTGAAGACGTTTCTTCTATGAACATGCCATTTGGTCTTACTTAATATATTGACCTAACTTTCAATATATTTTAACTTTTTGTTGCTCATTAACCATATAAGAGCAACGCAAAACCATCCATAACCCCATAGCACATATAAACAACTAATTTAACTTTGTCAAGAATCATTCAACTATTCTATGCTGGAATCCACCAAGATGATGTGAATTGAGGAGACATTTTCGAAGACCTGTTATTGCCACTAATCAATGATAAACAGTTTGGTGGCTTCTTTACATGGTCATAACTTCTTGAAAAGACAATAATTCAATTTTTTTTAATTGTATCTATTTTTTTATATATATATATTCAATATAAGAGCAAAGCAAAACCATCCATAACCCCCGTAGAACATAGTGACAACTAATTTAACTTTGTCAAGAATCATTCAACTATTCTATGCTGCAATCCACCAAGATGATATAAATTGAGGAGACATTTTTGAAGACCTGTTATTGCCACTAATCAATGATAAACAGTTTGGTGGCTTCTTGAAAGGACAATAATTCTATATTTTTCAAAATGTATCAATTTTTTTAAATCTTTTATCTTTATTCCTTATAGTATCAACTGTCAAAATGTATTGTTTATTTCATATAGTGAACACATAAATCTGTAAATATATTAGTTATAGAAGATAATTGTAGGGTTTCAGTAAAGAAAGAATGTATCTCCAACAATATCTATGTGCTGCATATCCTACATTTATATCTAATAAGCAACTATACAAAAATGTATTTTTTTTTCTTTCCCTGAGTTAGTAGTTGGCACTTAAATCATAACAGCAAATCTTCTGCCTAGGAAAATTACACTTTATAGTCACTTTAAATGTTATTGAGCTGCACATATATTGACTGTTTTGCTACCATAGACAAACCAAGAGGTCTTCGAAAAAACATCAATGCTTCTCAGCAACTGAAAAAAACTAGAAGGGAAAATGAGGACGAGGACAAAATAAGGAATTATTGACGCATGCCTTATTTGGCATGTGTTAAAAGGACATGTGTATACCCACAGTTATAAGTCATAGACGTCCGGAGACATCAATGGAATGGTCAATTACGACATCAATTTTATCCTACCCTCATTAATTCTATAGTAATACTTCATTCTATACTTGGTCAAGCTGTGATTCTCTTATCGTCAAATGAACATGAGCGTGAAGGTAAATGCACAATAAAGTATACAGCATCCATTGATATGTTTACTGATTATAAAATGAATGCCATTTTTATACTGACCTTGTTATAGTACCATAAAATTGCCCAACACCATTAAAATGCACACTCAATAGCAAAACCCATAGACTACAGCATTTAACAACGAAACGTTTGACATTTATGAGCGTTTTCAAGTCTACTACATAATGAAATAAGCTCTAATCATATCATGTCTGCTATGTAAAGTGTTGTAATTGTTTGCATTCCCTGTAATGAGATTGCTGATGAAGGGGCACATATGATAACAGTGGTTCAGTATGTGATAAGGTGTATAATAGTCTGACTTAACCTATTTCTATCTGCAGTACCTCTAATGTGTGGCACAACAGACTGCCCAGTGAGGGCTGCAGTATTTCCATTGTGAATACCTATACACAGGGAACAGCAGAAAGTATAGCCAGTTGACTCAAACTGTTCAATAAATGCCTGTTCTTTTGAAATCTAGAACAGACTCTTATATCCAGCTGTGCAGAATACACGTTTGAAGTGGAGATAATTAAACACTCCTCTTTTTTCGTGTAGGTTGGGAAAAGGAAGCTTCACTGGGTTTTTAAGAGAGGAATTCAGATTTATCTAATCCTACTTCTGCATGACCTGGCTTTATTGAAACATTTAAAATGAGGAAAGTGGCATGCGATTTTAGGACTCAGTCTGCCTCATGGGAAATATGGAATAAATTGACTCCACGAAACTCCTCAAACGACTAAAACTTCGCCTCTTATCCTATTTAGGTGATGAAGCAGTGCTGAATTTGTCATTGAGCTAGTTCTTACGAGCACTCCATCGTTTTACCTGCCGTCCTATGAAAAACCCCAGATCATCATGATGTCATAAAGAGTTCCTGTATAGGCATATATTAAAATACTTGCGGGCCTTATCGCATATAAAGACGTCGGCCGTAAAACAAAACATCAAAGCACTTTCTCATAAAAAGAAATATATATATATATGTACATTACCAATCATGCATGCCAAATGTCCTCAATCCATTGGCTAGTAGATTGTATGGCGTCCTTGCATACAAAATCTAACTCGAATGACATAATACATTACAATTAGAGACGGACAGCTATTTATAATATAAATAAAAATCTGCATCCCGAGAATGACGTCCAAGTGCCAATTCTTTAACTTTTTCACCTTCCTTGAGACCAAGGCCAGGAAAACTCACAAAAGACTGGACAGATTTATGAGATTCGCATCCATTCAAGGCTTCTCGCCTCCAAGAAAAATGTCTTGTTCACACTGAGCTGTGTAAGGGTCCCTATAATAGTCAATGTGCCTGTCTATTCCATTTCCCTCTCTAAGAGGGGCAATCTTACTGCTGCACAGTTCTGCTTCACTGGTTGCTGAATATGCAGTTACACAGCTTTTATTTAATAGGCATACATTTAGGATACAACAAGAACCTCTAATACATTATGTATAGTATAGCACTTTGCATATGGACCAACATATTAAGACACTGATTATTTCCATATATATATATATATACATATATATATATAGAGCAATGCATCAATCCCTATCCTCACATAGCATACAGTGCAGTTGTAATTCACGCCTTCAGCCTATTTATACAACTCCTGTACTTCAATGTATTTCAAGTTCCCTTAGCACTTAAAGGCTTATGTTCCCAAGCCATTTACAGAATTGTCTTAATAGAGTAACACTATACAATCACATAATTGATCGTGGAAACCAAGTTAAATAATAAAACCTGCAGCCGCTTACGTTATATATTCAATGGGGGGGGGGGGGGGCGTAGAAAAAAGGCATACCACTGAAAAGTCACAGAGCACCTGCCATCCTTGTCTCTTCTGCAATTGCTGTGCTTTCGTCCAGGAATAAGGGAGGCAGATGAGAAGGATGGTTTGGGCAAACTACAGAGATACTCAGGGGGTACTGAAACAAGATGCTCAGGAGGAAAAAAAAAAAAAAAGGTGATGTGCCGCCAAGCATATGTGAAAGGAAAACGCCACCATCACAGTGGGGAGAAAAAAGGGGGCAGCAAACTGTGAGCTCTAAAACTGTGCACCCTTTTTACCCTGGTTCTCTTAGATTTGTACCAGCTTGGATTAGGCTAGAAAATAAATCAGATAGCCTGCTGTACAGCCATCCATGGGCTGGGGAGAAGGGAGCTTATGTCCTTTATATTGATATCAGACTGCTCAAAAACACATAGAAAGTTACAATAGATGTGCTATGACCAGTTCTAAGCTACAGCGGCAGTACAAGTGGCATCTAGTTTCACAAATTCATTTTAATGAAATGAATCTTAATCTGAGAAAATCTGTGTTCTCCAATAAACAAATATGGTGTAATTAGATACATTAACCTGGTGCGTATCAAATAATACATCAAATATATGCTCGCCCTATTATAAAAGCTACATTAAGAGCTCACATGATGCTTTAAAACAAAAGTAAATGAGTAATGCAATCGCTTGGTAAATTGAATCGTAGACTGATAGAGATGTCACTGGACTACTATATGAGTGAGGAATGTATAATATGTTAATGTCGGCTCTATAATGGTCTACAACATTACATTATGACTCCTAGATAATGGTCTACCAAATTCCAGACTAGCAGTATCACACAGCGTAGGTGGGAATTAGACAGCCATCCTTTTCCATGAACACAATGGAACGCAATCTACTTATTGCTGAGAGCCCCAAAGGTTTTATTATTGTTCCAAGGGGTTTAAAATATATACAAAGTTATATATATAGAGATAGATAGATAAATAGATAGATAGATAGATAGATAGATAGATAGATAGATAGATAGATATGAGATAGATAGATAGATAGATATGAGATAGATAGATAGATAATGGATGATTGATAGATAGATAGAAGATAGATAGATATGAGATAGATAGATAGATAGATAGACAGACAGACAAACGATAGACAGACAGATATGAGATAGACAGATGATAATAGATAGATAGATAGATAGATAATATATGATAGATAGATAGATAGATAGATAGATAATAGATAGATAGATAGATAGATAGATAGATATTATATAGATAGATAGATAGACAGACAGATATGAGATAGATAGTAGATAGGACAGATAGATAGATAGATAGATATTATATAGATAGATAGATATGTCATCCCTGAAATATTCAAATACAACCCTAACCAGTAAGATATGATTGTGGTGTCTCGGCTTCTACTGTTTGTTTTCTATTAAAGACGTTAAGGGATTAAATCCAACACCTTCCACTTCCAGTCCCTAGCAGAGTACTTACTGTAGGCGAGGGTGATGATGGTGATGTATAGGATAAATCAAGATGTAATACATCTACAGAACATTCACTGCAGACGCCTATAAGACACTGTCTCTTGTTCCAATGCTGATCAAGCACTTACAAAGCAAACCATATGTGAACCCGTAATGACCATGTATTCAGGCAGGAGATCAAATGTTCATAATTTAATAGCACAAATCACAGCGTGGGCAGCATGCGGGCATTAGCTGGTCTTTTTTTTACATTCAAATGATGGTACTTTTCAGCATTGTGGTATTAGATGTCATTTAGAATTTCTTAATAAAAGACCAGTCTCTGTACCATTTACGTGTAAGAAGGAATGAAACGCTATGGGCTAGCTCCTTCTCTTGTACACATTCTCATGTATACGGTGCACACACACGCACACATACAGGCACAGAGACACACACATGTACAGGCACAGACACATGTACTGGAACACACACGTACAGGCACACACACATGTGCATACACACATGTACAGACACACACACACATGTACTGGCACATACACATGTACATTCATACACACATGTATAGGCACACACACTTGCAGGCACACAGACATGTACTGGCACACACACATGTACATGCACACACATGTAGGGGCACACACACATGTACATGCACACACATGTACAGGCACACACACATGTACAGGCACATACACATACAGGCGCACGCACATGTACAGACACACACACACATGTACATGCACACACACATGTATAGGCACACACGTACAGGCGCACACTCACACACATGTACAGGCACACACACATGTATAGGCACACACGTACAGGCGCACACTCACACACATGTACACACACACACACATGTACAGACACACACACACATGTACTGGCACAAACACATGCTGGCACACACACATGTACATACACACACACACATGTACATGCACACACATATAGGCACACACGTACAGGCACACACACACATGTACATACACACACACACATGTATAGGCACACACGTACAGGCGCACACTCACACACATGTACATGCACACACACACACATGTATAGGCACACACGTACAGGCACACACACATGTACATGCACACACACATGTATAGGCACACACGTACAGGCGCACACACACATGTACATGCACACACACATGTATAGGCACACATGTACATGCACACACACACACATGTATAGGCACACGTACAGGCGCACACTCACACACATGTACATGCACACACACACACATGTACATGCACACACACACACACACACATGTACATGCACACACACACACACACACACACACTGTAGTGGTTGTAAAAGGAGGCATATTGTATGCTTGATATGAAGACTAGATAACTACAGTCTTACTTGAGGAGCATCGCTGGACAATGATATCACTCCCTTCTGTAAAAAAAAGACACTTAAAAGCAAACTATATTTCATGTTGGACAGCGACTTATTGAAATAAAAATTGGAAGAACAAAATAGCATTTGATTGTTCTTATATAAAGGGCAGCCCAAGTGGGAGATGGCATTCAGCTCCAGAACACGACAAGCCGGCCTCCATCAGAAGCCTCTGGATAAGCTGGGGCGCTGCTGCTTCCTTTTGCAATAAAGTAACACAATGTGATTAATGCTAACTAAATGTGACGTCTGAGATTTATCAGATTTTCTTACTCTTTTGTCTATCAGATGATGAAAAGGTAGAACTAAATGGCTAAACTTTGCATTGCAGCCAGCGCTATCCATTGACCCTCATGTATGAATAATGGGTTCACTCATTTGCATTAAAGATGTATTAGAAAAAAATAGTCAAAAAAACTGTCTTATAATGACATTAACTGACCCACACAACTCTTTGGCATCAACCCAAACACAATATTGCATAGGCAGATGTAGCGAGGCTGTGTTTGCAGCTGGCACAACTCGGAGGTATATTATAATAGCAGGCCATCAGTAGGTTTTCTCATGGCATTTGGAGCCATAAGCCCTCTTCACCATCTACAATGAAATACAAAAAGAGGTGTAATAATAATAATAATAATCTTCTATGGGAAAGTGGCTTCAGAGTTGCAAAATTGACCAAAAGGTTGAAGGATGTGACAGACATGGACTATACAGGCGTAGACATAGGCAGTAACCGCCTCATCCCCCTAAATATAGCGTGAAAGCAAATATGTCTATGAACAATACTCATCAAAAATGAATGCTTTGGTATACATTTAAAATTCACTCATTACAACTCTAAATGAAAGATTTCCTAGCTTACCATCCGGTGAAAAACTAGGTAAAAAATACACCCTCTATTAAGACAATGCATCTCCGCTCCGACCTAATAAGATGAAATATAAGATTAGAGAAATGAATGACTTTCTTAACAATGTGAAATTGCCTAAGCATGCCGGATTTGGAGAATTGCAGCACATGAATGCCTATTGCTGGGGGGTGGGATGTTTTATATACTGAGAGGGTTACTAGTTTAGTATTTAATGTAAGAGTTGCCTTACAACAAAATACTTTCATAAAACACAGAAAAGGGACATCGCATCCAGATAGCATTACAATTGTTTTATGCTGCCCTGCAAAACAGCCAAGATCAGCCTCTCGATATCATATACTGTATCTGGGCTGAGAGGTGTTATCAGTGGAAGGGTCTGGATTCAATCTTAAAGGACTATGTAGGTGGAAATACTTGTTACTTGCTTCTTATACATAGCCTTTAGGATTGGGATGTTCTTCGACTAGAGAGCACAACTTCAAGGGCAACAAGCATTAAGGCACAAGACGAAAGCATCAACTTGGAAGACCTAATACTAACTGGTGGGTACCAGCCTCCATAGGGTATGGCCACACGGTCAGGTTTCTAGATGCAGTTTTGGAAGCCAAAATCAGGAGTGAATTCAAAAAGAAGAGAAGTCATATCTGTCTTTTATACTTTCTCTCCTATTATGATCCACTCCTGATTTTGGCTTCCAAAAACTGCATCAGGGAACCTGACCGTGTGGTCGTGCCCATAGACGTATCTTCTGCAACTTTGTACAAATTGCTTGCAACATCCCCATCTCTTGTGCGATTGCCAATGCATTTGAAATGAAGCTAGGTCACAGAGGAAGCTTTCTTAGCAATAATTATGACTACATTTGGCTTTAAAAAAATAAATAAAAGTAAAAGGTTCAACCTATAACCATCAATAATATGGCTATGCACTTTTAGAGGAACAGGAAAAAACCACAAATGAGTCATGGCAGTTCTCAGGATACCTTCTAAATGTGACAAATCAAAGCCTCCTATAAATGCAATTAGAGTCTGGAGTTTCCACACTAAAGGCTGAGAAGCCATAACACTTATTCTGAAACAAATGGCGTTTTCAAGATTGAGAAATATTGCTATCAATCACGACGCAAGTTAATTCTCTATAATAAGGCAGGTTTGGATGCAGGCTGATCCATTGTGGAATGCTTGCATCTAAAATTGATTACAAAGGCACTGGAAATGTATGCAGCCCTCCAAAGCACTTATATGCTCCAATGCATTAATCTCAATTGTAAGGAGAGTTTCATAATGCCTGCTACGAAATAATATGAAATAAATCAGACTTTATAAGGTGCGGCAATTAATCAATGTTTTGTCAGTACCTAGCAAATCTGTTTGTATATAGGGTCATTTTAAAGGGTCCCTGTTGGTTATTGTGTCATCCTATTACATAAGTCAGAACTTATGTAACTTGTGAACTCTCATCCTTCTTTCTTCTGTGAAAATGCTAGTGTTACATTGTAGCACTGGTTAATAGCAGTAAAGAAAAACTACTGAAAGTTCATTGTCTCACCCCCCCAATTATATAATAAATTACGCAAGACATAATTGGGAATATTAATATATATTAAAATTGTCTTATTGTATAGATCACGATTATAGGAAATTTTTGCCATGTTAGACAGCTCAATAGCTATGTTACTATCAAGACAATGGAAATCTGATTTTACATTATAACTATAATCATTAAAAACCTGGAAATTAATACCCGCTTTGTCATTTCATGATCAGATTTAAACTCTCTACAGAGGGATCTCTTCTGAAATCAGGGCTCTACATACATATCAGTCTTTTAGTGGGAAAAAAAAAGAAAAAGGCTGAGTTCCCAGAGAATAATGTCTGGCAGAACTGTACTATTTCCTTCCTTTTCAAATGAATATGTTTTATTATGACACAATGTGAGCTTGACTCTTGTTCTCTGTATGATACCTCCTAAGTTATTACTATGAAATATAATTACTGGAGCTCAGTGGGGCTTAACAGAAGTACTAGCCTCAACTGGCTAAATGGATTATACATGTTAGGCAAAGTTTCCCTTTCCCGATGATATGAGTAGAACATGACTTGAAGACTAAATGGCTACAAAAAAGGGAAACTATTTCCTTATAGATTAACAATTTTAAGGCGCCGTGTAGACTAATATCACCATGCATGCGTTTCATTTTATCTGTGAGTATTATTTGTAATTGAACCAATTTTATTAACACGATCATGCAATATTATGCCTAAGAAGAATGCATGGTACACAGTCCTGCCCGTTATATCAAAGGTATGTACCCAAGAGACTGTATAGCTGGTATCCATACTGCCCTTGACACTACTACAAGTTTGAAAGCTAAAAAACACTCTATTATAATAAGTCATGTTTCAGACACTTGACAAATGAAGGGTCGAATGATTTGAATACTAAATATGATATAACTAAAGAAAAAAAAAACGTAGATGTCATATTAAACATAAACATGCTAAATAAATAAATAAATAAATAAATAAAATAACATTAAAATAAATAAATAAATAATAATAATAAGGTTTGTGTATTAACTAAGAAAAAGAACTGTTGTGCACAGATTGTGGAGTTTCTATCATTAACACTTGGACTATTTCTTTCCATAGTCAAACAATACAGCGGAGAGGACTTACTGTACTTTCAAAGTGGTAAAGCAGCTGTGCTGCAAACTTCTGAGGTGCTATTGGTTAGACTCACGAAGGAGCACGGGAGATAAAAATAAAAAAAAAGAGCAAATGCAAGACGTCATTAAGGTGATCATTAAATTCTGCATCTTTATCATCTACAGCCCATTCTTCATTGCAATTAACCCTTTATCCGCCCCGCCTCTGTTGTATTCCTGCACTTTTCAGCAGCTGTATTACTGAAGGCTAATGCCAGCGTTTTAGAAAGTTAGATACACTTTCTTATGAGTTCAAGCTTACAAGAGAACCAATTGCAAAAAGAGGCTATAGATATTTCCATTGCCAAGAGTAAAAGACCACCCACTGCTTCCAGATCTCTAGCCCAAGCACAAGTCAGGACAGACACCCAGCAGTACAGAGACACTGCCACCCGGATTACAATGGGCACCGCCACTGGTCACTAATGCTGCTCTAGATATAAGGAAGCCAAAAAGAAATGTTTTAAGGTCAAGTGGAAGAAGGAAGAAAGCCGACAGCAGATTTAGATATATTATGTGTGAAAGGGCCTAGTGTGACCTTTGAGGGAGGTGGACAGGCTAATGGAAGTTTTTATCTCAGCCTTCGCTTTTATGGTGTACTGTATATCTGGGACCTTTTTAAGGAGCACAGCAGATACAGAAGGCTGGAGAGCATGGCTTACCCTAGATCAAGTGCTAAGTGGTCCAGTATTACATGAAGTAATACACAGAGACCAGCTAATTGCTGTCATGCACATGTGACAACCTCATGGTACAGCTGTATATGTTCTATTTGTAATAAAGCTGCCAGGTTAAGTATGGTTGCATTAACTCTGCGTGTGCTCCAACCTGATTGATTTGTTCCCTTGTTCCGGAACAAAAACAAGTAAGACTTCCCTCTCCCACACCAATCATCCTACCAGTGCTGTGTTGACAAAATACACCAGTTCTTTCGAAATCAACGCTGTTTTACTGCAATTAACAGAAATCAAGCAGCGATGTCAGGGCTGCTTTCACAATAAAATCCCCCTTTGTCCTACATAGAAGGAAATGAACTTTCTGGCAAGAAAGCAGCAGCTATGGTGATATTGACACATCTCTTCCCAGCAGGGTTAAGGTCGGGATGATCACATGCTGACATCCACTCCTTGCAGTCTCTTATTGACTAGAAAGCCAGTTAACAAATGTTAACCTCTTCTTGGCCGCTACATGCACAAAACATGGTTCTTTTTGTAGACGACGGATTGTTTATAACATCAAAGCTAGTTGAGCAGCCATCAAAAAGAAAAAAAAATCAGACTGACGTTTGAGATGGCAGAATCGGTTCATCAGGTTCACAGTCTACAGCCATTTGAGCTGATCTTGGAAAATCAATAGTGAGAACAGTTTTAAAACATTGACTTACCGATTGATATAGTATTAAGGCAATTTGCATGGAATTTGATGCCAATGTGGCTGATTTGGACTTGAAGAACAAACATTTTGTATGTGGGCAACTCACATGGGTTAAGCTCCAGGTGTAGCAGTGTGCACTGAGGTTCTCGGGTACCCTTTTCAGAGTTGCTAGAAGCTGTAGCGAACATGGAAAGGCTACAGGTTTCTACTGTTTTGTATTAATTCCCAAACATATGGATCACTGCCCTCTCTTTTTATCAAGAGGCTTGGGTCATTTGGCATCATTCCTGCCCTTTGGTTTGGAAATGTCAGAAAGATCAATGGCACCATCTGTCCCTGCAATCCCCCCCTGGACGCAGACTACTCATGAACTTACAGAGGGATGGAGGAAGCGCCTGGCAGCAGATGTAAAAATGACCCACCTTTACTGTATCTCATCACAGGAACAAACATGCACTGACAGCCATACTAATATCTGGCGACGATGACACGCTGCATGTGTTACAATGGAACAGAGGCGTAAACAACGTGCACTTGCCAAAGTAAATCTGCCACTTACCTTCTCATGTTCTAAGAGTTCTCTCTTTGGGGATCCAGACATCAAGCAAGTTTGGGATGCTGAATGGTAGATCAATACAAAAAGGGGGGAATGAATTGAAAGGGTGCAACTTGTGCTGAGTATCCTGTAGCAGTTATGCCAGCAGCTAGTCCACACTTGTATGGGAGTAGTTTCTCCAAGCCTGTGAATACACACGCCCCCTTCTAAAGCCCTAGGTGATATAAGAAGCAGAGAGCGGTGTAGTAGCTGTACAGCTGAGAGTAGTTGTCCAGGCTGGGAGCAGCTCCAGCAGCCACTGCCAGGCATACACGTGAAGCAGCTGCTGCTTCTGCTTCTGCCCAGCAGCCTACCATGCTCCTCCCCAGCACAGAGCAAGGGGGGAGCCCAGCATCCTCTAAACACTGCAACCACCAGCCTGCAGATTTATAATCTTCCTTGGCTGCTCAGCAGGAATGCTACTTTTATACGTCCTTATCAAAGAGGGAGGAAATATGTGTGCATCTACTGTATACGTCTTAAGAAAAAAGCCAGCCTGATTTTATTTGTGCTGCTGTTTGCAGGATTTCCCCATGGCTTGCCTATCCCTTTCTCGCTCCCCCTGTCTGAGTCTGCTAATGCAAAGTACCAATGCTCCCATGCTGTGTCCAATCAGTGCATCTACTACTAGTGCAATGATTTAGGGGTCATCCATGAATAACACTTCATGCTGATGAATGGCTCTTTGCAGCCTCCTGCCCTGATGAGGGTGTCTGCTTGCTGCTGATTGCAAACACTAATGAACTTACAGCTTCATTAGCTGGGCTTTCTTGCCAGCAATATTGCGGTCTGAGCTGTGCGTGACTCCTGTAAATAATAATAAAAAATAATAAATAAAATAATAATAATAATAATAATAATAATAATAATATAAAATAAAAGTGCATTTTTTCCACTGTCTGGGGGCAAAAAAAAAAAAAGCCTGTTTTACCCCACAAAGAAGCTGCGCAGTGAATAAGAAAGCCGTGACAGCCAACAGAGAACCTTGATCATTTTTCAACAAATCAAATGTAAAAATTCAAAGGATACGCCAGCTCGCAGTAGAGGCAGGCAATTAGCTGTGGGTTTGTACTGTAAGCCTGCTCTCTACTGTACCAAAGAGGAAAAAGACATTTTCTCTCCAGGGGACGCAGCACTACATTGCAGACCCATGGAAACTATAGTAATAGCCTAAGTTGGTCGACAAATCTCATATAAAATGATAGGCAGAGTGCAGAAAAAAGTCACATCTCCAAACAACAATTTAAGGGGTTTTATACCATTTCATAAATAGGGCTTGAATAAACAGATTGTGTCTAATGCTTTCATTTGACAATGCATACTAAATTAAATGTCATGCCACTTTTTATCTATTGCATGATTTTTACTATATATTGGAAGCTGCTTTTATAGCAATTGCCTAATACATGTGCATTTGCCTATATTCTTCAGTATATAGTACATAATACAGCGATGAGGTTCTCACATAAAGCAGATTCAGGATTTCAACGTTTGTGTCTTCTCACTTGTACTGAATAGCTAATAAAAAAAAGGTGAAGCTACACTGAGGCTGCACATAGACATAAGATAGATGTCGGCAGAGCCGAATGTGCATGCCGAGAAGGAGACAAGTCAGTGGCAGACATCCCTGGCATTATCTCCTGAAAGGATCAGGTATAGGGAATTCCAACCAAGTCATAGATCAGGGGTGTGACTATAATTCATAGGGCCCAAAAGCAAAATAACATGCCCCCCCCCATCTAGTGTAAGAAAATTAAAACAGCAGCATAAATTGCAATAATTTAAAGGCTATGTACATTTTAGGAGGCAATTTCTTTCTATGATTTGAATGGTTGCTACAGTGGCGCTCAGTGGATGCTGTATGTATGAGCAGCGGTATCGCGGCAGAACCACAGAAATCTGCCGCACAGAGGAGGCAATATGAATAATTATGATACTGCGCTTGGGACGTATTATGTTATTTTAAAATATACAGGTATTGCAGATATATAATGGCTGGCACACTAAAGTATATCAATATATAGGTACTAATTGATTTTAAACAATATACCTGGACTGAAAACTTCTGTCTGTGTGCTCCTATCGGCGTTCCCGTATTTGATGTAGAAAGGTTTTTTCTTCTTTCACTGTTGTTACTGTGCTTGATCTTTCTTTATGTTCAGGATCAGGAAAGAATCCAGGTATGGTATGGTTTGGCGTGCTGCCTCGGGCCCCGGCCGGTGGCGCGCTGCTGCCGCAAATGGAGATGTAAGCGCTTGCAATCATTGATGACCGCGGTTAGTGACGTCACTCACAAGCTCCAAGCGAGCGCTTACCACTCCTTGCATACATCTCCATTTGCGGCAGCAGCGCGCCACCGGCCGGGGCACGAGGCAGCACGCCAAACCATACCATACCTGGATTCTTTCCTGATCCTGAACATAAAGAAAGATCAAGCACAGTAACAACAGTGAAAGAAGAAAAAACCTTTCTACATCAAATACGGGAACGCCGATAGGAGCACACAGACAGAAGTTTTCAGTCCAGGTATATTGTTTAAAATCAATTAGTACCTATATATTGATATACTTTAGTGTGCCAGCCATTATATATCTGCAATACCTGTATATTTTAAAATAACATAATACGTCCCAAGCGCAATATCATAATTATTCATCTTTCTATGATTGTATGTTACTCATTTTTGGCTAAAAATCCTTTTTTCAATTGGCCTTTATTAAAAATATTGGGGCGATCTGTCACAAAAGGTTAACTGTTTTTCTAGCTGTGTGACTGGTACTTTCACATTGTGCTGATCATCTAATAACCCTCATCTCTAAACTACTAAGAGGTCATAAACACTGTTTTAAGCCACATTCTCATCAGTAAGATAAGAACTGAGTTCTAAACAGTGTTTAGAAGGTCAGAGAGCAGCGATAAGAAGTCCGTCAGCTCCTGGTTTGATGGAAAAGAGAGAAAATCCAAAGGCTGCTACTAGAGCATCTCAGCTCTGTACAGAAAAAAAATTACTCCATATTTTTAATAAAGACCAAATTAAAAATTATTTTTGCTCAAAATGAGTACAATGCAATAATAAAAAAAAACTGCCTGCAAAGGTGTATATGGCCTTTAAGGTATATATCACTAAGGCAACATATATCAGAAAACCCACATTACAGCAAAAATACTCCATATTGTTATTCCCCACAAAAAGGTACAATGTTCTTGCACCTCAACATCTGGGCCCCATTGCAAGTGCTATGGCTGCTATGGCTATAATTACGCCCATGTCCTAGATGCGGACCTTAGGGCCAAAATGACTGTGGAATGGAAATACTGTTTATTTATGCGTCCATATCTAACAATCTCATACACATACTAAATGGAAACAGGTTCGCAACAAGGACCCATGGGACACCATAGCAAAACTTAGAATGTAACCCCACACCACCATGACCATCTTCAGTAGCGTGAATGAGAGAAGATTAGATTTGTTAACGAACAGGGATAATGCACACAGTGATGTCACAAGGATCTTCTAATGTGCACAGTGAAGTTAAGGCACAGAATTAATGTGCACAATAATGTCTATGTACAGCAATAAGGCTCACAGTGATATCACAATACTATGAAAATATGCATGGTGATGTATACAAATGAATCAGTGATGTCATAGCACTGAAATAATACAAAAATTAATGCACTCTTCCATTGTCAATACACTGTACTAAGTGTACATATGTCTGAGTGGAGAAGGGTCCCCTTAGTTTTTGGGGCCCCATAGAAGCTGCCATGCCTGCTACCCTGGTAGTTATGCCCATGCATGGAAGAGACATATGTCACCAGTCCTGGCTGGTCACTGTCTATGATACAACAGTTCCTAAATATCAGCGGTCATAAAACACTAGATGTAAAATTATATTCTTCTGTATGAAAAAAGTACACAATGTAGAAACAACACAGAACACATGCAACACAGAAAAATTCTGATATGCATATATCATGTCACATTTGATCCTGCATTGTATTCTTGGAACTTTGCACTTTAGCCTCCTAAAATGATGACAGGACATATTAATAATAATTAATGCTTACTTAATTATGATCAGGCTCTACTGCACAAAACATACATTTTCTCAGGCACAATAACTCATAGACTAAACAGTAGTATAGAGCGAGCACCAAAGTGCTTGTGTGCTCGAGTAGAACACTTTGCGCTGCTCGGGTGTTCTACCGAGCATAATGGAAGTCAATGGGAGAACCCTAGGCACCCCCTGCTCTGAAGAGGGAAGGGGGTACCTGGAATCTAGTTTGACTTAGGAGTCCCTGCTCTGACTCCATATATAGCTATGTCCATATATGGAGTCAGTGCTTGGGGACAACCCAGTGTATTTAAATCTAATTTAGCCTGTATTTTAGAAAAGTTTCTGCTTGGATTCAAACTCATGACCTCCTGTATTAGAAGAAAGACACTTAACCACTGAGCTATAATAGCTGCATAGCCAGTTACTTAAACAAAAAAAAGAGACTTCTACTGTACTGTACTTCTACTGAGACCTATACAGTAGAAGTGTCATATATTATATTTTTTTATTAAAGTGACTGCCTATATGCAGCTATATAGTGTAGTGGTTAAAGTTCTAGGCTGTGATGCAGAAGCTATGAGTTTAAATCCTGTCACAAACTTTTTCAGAATTAGAGGCTAAACTTAATTTAAACATATATATATTCTTACACATATTATTATATATTTAGAATATATAATATATTATAAAATATGTAAATATATTATGGCTAAAACATCAGTAGTAGTTTTCCACAAATTATGCATTCATATACAGTACAGACCAAAAGTTTGGACACACCTTCTCATTCAAAAAGTTTTCTTTATTTTCATGACTATGAAAATTATAGATTCACACTGAAGGCATCAAAACTATGAATTAACACATATATACATAACAAACAAGTGTGAAACAACTGAAAATATGTCATATTCTAGGTTCTTCAAAGTAGCCACCTTTTGCTTTGATTACTGCTTTGCACACTCTTGGCATTCTCTTGATGAGCTTCAAGAGGTAGACCCCTGAAATGGTTTTCACTTCACAGATGTGCCCTGTCAGGTTTAATAAGTGGCATTTCTTGCCTTATAAATGGGGTTGGGACCATCAGTTGCGTTGAGGAGAAGTCAGGTGGATACACAGCTGATAGTCCTACTGAATAGACTGTTAGAATTTGTATTAGGCCTCCTGCACACGAACGTATTTTTTTGCGGTCCGCAAAAACGGGTCCCGTTTCCCGTGATCCGTGACCGTTTTTTCATCCGTGGGTCTTCCTTGATTTTTGGAGGATCCACGGACATGAAAAAAAAGTCGTTTTGGTGTCC
This sequence comes from Bufo bufo, assembly GCF_905171765.1. Taxonomy (NCBI): domain Eukaryota; kingdom Metazoa; phylum Chordata; class Amphibia; order Anura; family Bufonidae; genus Bufo; species Bufo bufo. The sequence continues at coordinate 699,185,849 of NC_053390.1, read as the reverse complement.
GCCTGGCCGTGCGGAGCCAAACGGATCCGTCCTGAATTACAATGCAAGTCAATGGGGACGGATCCGTTTGACGTTGACACAATATGGTGCCATTTCAAACGGATCCGTCCCCATTGACTTTCAATGTAAAGTCTGGAGTCCCTTTTATACCATCGGATCTGAGTTTTCTCCAATCCGATGGTATATTTTAACTTGAAGCGTCCCCATCACCATGGGAACGCCTCTATGTTAGAATATACTGTCGGATATGAGTTAGATCGTGAAACCTCATTTCCGACAGTATATTCTAACACAGAGGCGTTCCCATGGTGATGGGGACGCTTCTAGTTAGAATATACTACAACCTGTGTACATGACTGCCCCCTGCTGCCTAGCAGCACCCGATCTCTTACAGGGGGCCGTGATCAGCACAATTAACCCCTCAGGTGCCGCACCTGAAGGGGTTAATTGTACTATCATATCCCCCTGTAAGAGATCAGGGCTGCCAGGCAGCAGGGGGCAGACCCCCCCCCTCCCCAGTTTGAATATCATTGGTGGCCAGTGCGCCCCCCCCCCCTTCCTCCCGCTATGGTAATAAATCGTTGGTGGCACAGTGTGCGCCCCCCCCCTTCCTCCCACTATTGTAATAATTTGTTGGTGGTACAGTGTGCCCCCCCACCCCCCCCCCTTCCTCCCTCTATTGTAATAATTCGTTGGTGGCACAGTGTGCGCCCCCCCCTTCCTCCCTCTATTGTAATAAATCGTTGGTGGCACAGTGTGCGCCCTCCATTGGCCCCCCCTCCCTCTATAGCATTAACAACATTGGTGGCCAGTGTGCGGCCTCCCATCTACCCCCCCCCCCCCGATCATTGGTGGCAGCGAGTTACTAGCAATAGTACAATAGTAAAAGATTCATACTTACCTGGGAGCTGCGATGTCTGAGTCCGGCCGGGAGCTCCTCCTACTGGTAAGTGACGGCTCATTTAGCAATGCGCCGCACAGACCTGTCACTTAACAGTAGGTGGAGCTCCCGGCCGGACACGAACATCGCAGCAGTATGAATCTTCTACTATTGTACTATTGCTAAGTAACCATGGCAACCAGGACTGTAGTAGCGTCCTGGTTGCCATGGTTACCGATCGGAGCCCCAGCGATTAAACTGGGACTCCGATCGGAACTCCGCTGCCACCAATGATGGGGGGGGGGAGATGGGAGGCCGCACACTGGCCACCAATGTTGTTAATGCTATAGAGGGAGGGGGGCCGATGGGGGGCGCACACTGTGCCACCAACGAATTATTACAATAGAGGGAGGGAGGGGGGGGGGCGAACACTGTGCCACCAACGAATTATTACAATAGAGGGAGGGAGGGGGGGGCGCACACTGTGCCACCAATGAATTATTACAATAGAGGGAGGGAGGGGGGGGGCGCACACTGTGCCACCAACAAATTATTACAATAGAGGGAGGGGGGACCGCACTGGCCACCAACCTATTATTACAATAGAGGGGGGGGGCGCACTGGCCACCAATGATATTCAAACTGGGGAGGGTCTGCCCCCTGCTGCCTGGCAGCCCTGATCTCTTACAGGGGGCTGTGTTCAGCACAATTAACCCCTTCAGGTGCCGCACCTGAAGGGGTTAATTGTGCTGATCACGGCCCCCTGTAAGAGATCGGGTGCTGCCAGGCAGCAGGGGGCAGTCTTGTACACAGTTTGTAGTGTATTCTAACTAGAAGCGTCCCCATCACCATGGGAACGCTTCTGTGTTAGAATATACTGTCGGTTCTGAGTTTTCACGAAGTGAAAACTCAGCTTTGAAAAAGCTTTTATGCAGACGGATCTTCCGATCCGTCTGTATAAAAACTAACCTACGGCCACGGATCACGGACACGGACTTGAATTGACTTGAATGGGTCCGTGAACCGTTGCCCGTGAAAAAAATAGGACAGGTCATATTTTTTTCACGGCCAGGAAACACGGATCTCGGATGCGGCTGCAAAACGGTGCATTTTCCGTTTTTTCCACGGACCCATTGAAAGTCAATGGGTCCGTGAAAAAAAAGGAAAACGGCACAACGGCCACGGGTGCACACAACGGTCGTGTGCAGGAGGCCTTATGGCAAGAAAAAAAGCAGCTAAGTAAAGAAAAACGAGTGGCCATCATTACTTTAAGAAATGAAGGTCAGTCAGTCAGCCGAAAAATTGGGAAAACTTTAAAAGTAAGGGCTGTTTGACCATGAAGGAGAGTGATGGGGTGCTGCGCCAGATGACCTGGCCTCCACAGTCACCGGACCTGAACCCAATCGAGATGGTTTAGGGTGAGCTGGACTGCAGAGTGAAGGCAAAAGGGCCAACAAGTGCTAAGCATCTCTGGGAACGCCTTCAAGACTGTTGGAAGACCATTTCAGGGGACTACCTCTTGAAGCTCATCAAGAGAATGCCAAGAGTGTGCAAAGCAGTAATCAAAGCAAAAGGTGGCTACTTTGAAGAACCTAGAATATGACATATTTTCAGTTGTTTCACACTTGTTTGTTATGTATATAATTCCACATGTGTTAATTCATAGTTTTGATGCCTTCATAGTCATGAAAATAAAGAAAACTCTTTGAATGAGAAGGTGTGTCCAAACTTTTGGTCTGTACTGTAAATCTAATTTAACCTATATTTCTGAAAAAACATTTGACCAGATTTGAACTCATAGCTTCTGCATCATAGCCCAGAACTTTAACTACTACACTATACAGTATAGCTGCATAGCCAGTCACAAAAAAAAAAAAAGAAGAGATTTCTACTAGTGCACAATGGAAGTCAATGGGAGAACCCGAGCATTAAACCAGGCACCCCCTGCTCTGAGGGGAGGGTGTTTGGTTCACATGAAAAGTCAGAAATTGATGGAAACACCACTGAAATGGTTCAGGAACAGCATGGGGAGGATGTCTGGATGCATCTTGGACTCCCAGGTCGCTGCTGGGAATGATGTTGTCCCAGTACTATGCCACTTTCACAGACTGACAATGATGTGCACAAAACCAAAAGATAAAATCAATTTTAGAGGAAAAATTGTTAGAAAACATTCTTTCCTATATATTTACTGATATATAAAGTGCAAGTGCTACCAAAAATTACAAGGAAGAGGCACTCCGATGCAACCTATATATCACATAAAGAAGGGCCTCATTCACATTGTTGTACAATTGTTCAGGTAGTGGGACTCCTACACTCATAAAGCCTATGCACTAAGTGAAAGGGCTGCCAAAAATTACAAGGAACCGACACTCCAATACACCCTTTATTACACATAAAGGAGGGCATCATACACACGTGACAAATTATGATTGATGGCCTGCTGGTGAGCTGACTCTCAAAAAAATTATATGCGAGGGCCTACAGTTTAGGGCCGGCAGGTTAACTGACCCTCTAAAAAAATATATGTGAGGGCCTGCAGGTGAGCTGACCCTGTAAAACATTATATGCGAGGACCTGCAGGTGAGCTGACCCTGTAAAACATTATATGCGAGGGCCTGCTGGTGAGTGACCCTGTAAAACATTATATGCAAGGGTATGCAGGTGAGCTGACCCTCTAAAAAAATATTTGCAAGTGCCTGCTGGTGAGCTAACCCTCTAAAAAATTATATGCGAGTGCCTGCTTGTCACTACCAGAGCTTTGGGACGTTCTCACAGCTCTGTTTCTCCACCCCTGTGATGATGTCACTACTAGAGCTGGGAGGAGTTCTCACTACTCTGTTTACTTTTGGTTTCTTTCACCACAGCTGTCCTTCATGTGTTTGATTTTCCTCTCTTTATATCACCCCTCCTCCTATGATAGGATGTGGATTATAGTTCTCACTTCAGTTGTAGCTCTGGCTTTAGTTTCTTCACTTGTAGCTATCAGTTCACTGGACCTGTGTTCTGCTGCAGCTAGCACTCCGGATATTGCCAGCCTGTCCTTGGATCCGTCTTCTCTGCGGCTGCAACACCGTCAGCTAAGTGTGCAGACATTGTTGTGTTCCTGTTTATTTTCTGACTGGATCTGAGGTGGCCACGGTTCCCTCCATATACTGAGTAGGGCACTGGTGGCCGTGCCCCTTCCACTATTGTAGGGGTTACAGTGGTCATTAGTCTTAGGCACGTGGGCATGCCTCTTTCCGCCATTTGGATCCGGGCATGTGCTTTAGCAGAATAGGGAGAGCGTTGAGGGTCGGACAGGGGTCACCCGTTATCCTCCCTAGTTCTGGGTCCAGTCAGTAGCTCTGTACTGTGTATTACTATTGTTGCCCACATACAGCCGTGACATTATAATCCACCAAAACCGTCCTTTTTTGACATGGATCCGCTTTCTGGCCTGGTTGACCGCATGCAGGGTCTTTCTTTGGAAGTAGCGGATCTCCGTCAATCTATGACTCAGCTTCAAGCATTGGGCCCTGCTCCGGCTCATGGAGTCTGTTGCGAGCCAAAGGTCTCACTTCCGGAGACGTTCTCCGGGGGCAGTGAGAATTTTGTTCGTTTCAGAGAGGCATGCAAACTCCATTTTTGCTTGTGTCCTCACTCTTCTGGTAATCAAGAGCAGAGGGTGAGGATTGTCATCTCCCTGCTCAGGGGTAATGCTCAGACTTGGGCTTTTTCGCTGCCATCAGGGGATCCCTCCCTTCGATCCGTGGAGGGATTTTTTGTGGCCCTGGGGCAGATTTATGATGACCCGGATCGTGTTGCTCTGGCCGAATCTAACCTACGTGTTTTATGCCAGAACAAACGGTCTGCGGAGCTTTATTGTTCTGAATTTCGGAGATGGGCAGCTGATTCGGGTTGGAATGATGCTGCACTCCGGAGTCAGTTCTGTCATGGTCTCTCGGAGAGATTAAAAGATGCGTTTGCTTTCCATGAGAGACCAACGTCCTTAGAGTCTGCCATGTCATTGGCGGTACGCCTTGACAGGCGTCTAAGAGAAAGAAACGAGACCTCTCTGTCCAGCCATTGTCAGTCTAGGGGAAGTGGTGCGGACTCATTCAGTGTGCAGGGGCCTCATCCTGTCTCGCTCCCCTCTGAGGAGGAGCCCATGCAGCTAGCTCGACTTGCCCCTGATAAAAGAGGATTTAGTCCTCAGAGTATGGTCTGTTTTTGTTGTGGGGGCATAGGTCATTTGGCAAATGTTTGTCCATCTAGGAGATTCTTGAACCGTACTAAGAGCGATAATAAGAGAAAAATCTCAAAAGGTAAATCATCAAGTTCTGCTTCATCTGCTACTTTGGGCAAAGTTGATGTAGGATTTGATGCTTTTCCTCTGACCTGCAGTTCCCGTTTTCTCCTGTCTGCAAGGGTGGCGCTAGAGAGCAAAGTCATTTCTTGTGAGATTTTTGTCGATAGTGGAGCGGCCGTCAATCTTATTGACACTCAATTTGTAGCCATGCATGGTTTTCAGGTTTGCACATTAGATAAAGATATACCTGTTTTTGCTATTGACTCTGCTCCACTCTCACAGAGATCTCTGAAAGGCATTGTTCACAATATCCGGCTAGCTGTAGGTGACACTCATGTGGAGGATATATCTTGTTTTGTCCTTAACGGATTGCCGTCTCCTCTAGTTTTGGGGTTACCCTGGCTCACTAGACATAACCCCACTATTGATTGGCAAGGAAGGCAAATAAATGAGTGGAGTGACTTTTGTAGAGAGAATTGTCTCACAGCGACTTTTGCAGAGGTGTCTACTAAAACGGTGCCATCATTTCTCTCTGATTTCTCGGACGTGTTTTCCGAGAGCGGTGTTCAGGAGCTACCTCCTCACCGGGAGTTTGACTGTCCCATTAACCTCATTCCCGGCGCCAAGCTGCCAAAAGCACGCCTCTACAATCTCTCACAACCGGAAAGAATCGCTATGCGAACTTACATCTCCGAGAGTCTCGAAAAGGGGCATATTCGTCCCTCAAAGTCACCTGTGGCCGCGGGTTTTTTTTTTGTTAAAAAGAAAGATGGCTCTCTGAGACCTTGCCTAGATTTTAGGGAGCTGAACCGTATCACGATTCGCGATCCCTATCCCCTTCCTCTGATCCCGGACCTCTTCAATCAAATTGTTGGGGCCAAGGTGTTTTCCAAATTGGATTTGAGAGGCGCGTACAACCTGGTCAGGGTCAGAGAGGGGGATGAATGGAAAACGGCCTTTAATACCCCTGACGGGCATTTCGAGAATCTCGTTATGCCTTTCGGCCTGATGAATGCTCCGGCCGTCTTTCAGAATTTTGTTAATAGTATTTTCTATCATTTAATGGGGAAATTTGTATTGGTGTATCTTGATGATATTTTGATTTTTTCCCCTGATGTTCAGACCCATCAGGATCATCTTTTTCAGGTTCTGCAGATTCTGCGGGAAAATAAATTGTACGCCAAGCTGGAGAAATGTCTTTTTATGGTATCGGAGATTCAATTTCTGGGTTTTCTCCTCTCTGCTTCTGGTTTTCGCATGGATCCCGAGAAGGTCTGTGCTGTACTTGAGTGGGAGCTTCCTGAGAATCAGAAGGCATTGATGCGCTTTCTGGGTTTTGCGAACTATTACAGAAAGTTCATTTTGAATTATTCCTCTGTTGTCAAACCCCTCACTGACATGACAAAAAAGGGGGCGGATTTTTCCTCTTGGTCGGAGGAGGCGCTTGCAGCCTTTTCTAAGATTAAAGAGAATTTTGCGTCTGCTCCCGTCTTGGTGCATCCCGATGTTTCCTTACCTTTTATTGTTGAGGTGGATGCTTCCGAGGTGGGTGTGGGTGCGGTTTTGTCCCAGGGCCCTTCCCCTGCCAAGTGGCGACCCTGTGCCTTTTTCTCTAAAAAACTCTCCCCGGCAGAGAGAAACTATGATGTGGGCGATAGGGAGTTGTTGGCCATCAAGTTGGCTTTCGAGGAATGGCGCCATTGGTTGGAGGGGGACAGGCACCCTATCACCGTTTTTACCGACCATAAGAATCTGGCATACTTGGAGTCGGCCAGGCGTATGAATCCGAGACAGGCCAGATGGTCTCTGTTCTTCTCCAGATTCAATTTTGTTGTTACATTCCGACCTGGGATAAAAAATGTGAAGGCTGATGCTCTCTCTCGCTGTTTTCCGGGAGGAGGAAACTCTGAGGACCCGGGTCCCATTTTGGCGGAGGGGGTAGTTGTTTCTGCTCTATATTCCGATTTGGAGGCCGAGGTCCAGGCTGCCCAGACTGAGACACCTGCCCGTTGTCCTTCTGGGAAGTTGTTCGTGCCTCCTGAGCTACGTCACAAACTCTTTAAGGAGCATCATGATACGGTTCTTGCTGGTCACCCCGGGAGTAGAGCCACGGTGGATCTCATTGCTCGGAGATTTTGGTGGCCGGCTCTTCGTAAGTCGGTGGAGGGTTTTGTGGCTGCTTGTGAGACGTGCGCTCGCGCTAAGGTCCCTCGTTCACGGCCTTCAGGTTCCCTTCTCCCGTTACCCATTCCTTCCCGTCCTTGGACACACCTGTCCATGGACTTTATCACGGATCTTCCTCGTTCCTCGGGGAAGTCGGTGATCCTGGTGGTGGTGGACCGTTTTAGCAAGATGGCTCATTTCGTACCTTTCCCTGGTTTACCTAATGCTAAAACGTTGGCGCAAGCTTTTGTCGACCATATTGTTAAATTGCACGGCATTCCCTCTGATATTGTTTCCGATAGAGGCACGCAGTTTGTGTCCAGGTTCTGGAAGGCTTTCTGTTCTCGCCTGGGGGTTCGGCTGTCCTTCTCTTCTGCTTTTCATCCGCAGTCGAATGGTCAGACTGAGCGCCTCAATCAGAATCTGGAGACATATTTGCGCTGTTTTGTTTCAGAGAACCAGGAGGATTGGTGTTCATTTCTCCCTCTTGCTGAGTTTGCTCTGAACAACCGTCGTCAGGAATCTTCTGATAAGTCACCATTCTTTGGTGCATATGGGTTCCATCCACAGTTTGGGACATTCTCGGGAGGGGCTCTTTCTGGTTTACCTGAGGAGGAGAGATTTTCCTCGTCTTTGTCTACCATTTGGCAAAAGATTCAGGGTAATCTTAAAAAGATGAGTGAGAGGTATAAGCGTGTGGCTGATAAGAGACGTGTGCCTGGTCCGGACCTGAATGTGGGTGATCTGGTGTGGTTGTCTACTAGAAACATTAAGTTGAAGGTTCCCTCCTGGAAATTGGGTCCCAAGTTTATTGGGCCTTATAAAATCTTGTCAGTCATCAATCCTGTTGCCTTCCGTCTTGATCTTCCACGGGTTTGGAAGATACATAATGTATTTCACAGATCTCTCTTAAAACCATATGTCCAGCCCACGGTACCCTCCTCTTTGCCTCCTCCTCCGATTTTGGTTGATGGCAATCTGGAGTTTGAGGTTTCCAGAATTGTGGACTCTCGCATGGTCCGCGGTTCTCTTCAGTACCTCGTTCATTGGAAGGGTTATGGTCCTGAGGAGAGGATGTGGGTTCCGGTGTCGGACATTAAAGCCACTCGCCTCATCAGGGCATTTCATAGGGCTCATCCTGAGAAGGTGGGTCCTGGGTGTCCGGAGTCCACCCGTAGAGGGGGGGGTACTGTCACTACCAGAGCTTTGGGACGTTCTCACAGCTCTGTTTCTCCACCCCTGTGATGATGTCACTACTAGAGCTGGGAGGAGTTCTCACTACTCTGTTTACTTTTGGTTTCTTTCACCACAGCTGTCCTTCATGTGTTTGATTTTCCTCTCTTTATATCACCCCTCCTCCTATGATAGGATGTGGATTATAGTTCTCACTTCAGTTGTAGCTCTGGCTTTAGTTTCTTCACTTGTAGCTATCAGTTCACTGGACCTGTGTTCTGCTGCAGCTAGCACTCCGGATATTGCCAGCCTGTCCTTGGATCCGTCTTCTCTGCGGCTGCAACACCGTCAGCTAAGTGTGCAGACATTGTTGTGTTCCTGTTTATTTTCTGACTGGATCTGAGGTGGCCACGGTTCCCTCCATATACTGAGTAGGGCACTGGTGGCCGTGCCCCTTCCACTATTGTAGGGGTTACAGTGGTCATTAGTCTTAGGCACGTGGGCATGCCTCTTTCCGCCATTTGGATCCGGGCATGTGCTTTAGCAGAATAGGGAGAGCGTTGAGGGTCGGACAGGGGTCACCCGTTATCCTCCCTAGTTCTGGGTCCAGTCAGTAGCTCTGTACTGTGTATTACTATTGTTGCCCACATACAGCCGTGACACTGCTGGTGAGATGGCCCTATAAAAGATTGTAGGTGAGGGCCTGTAGGTGAGCTGACCCTATAAAATATTGTAGTTTAGGGCCGGCAGGCTAACTGACCCTCTAAAAAATTATATGTGAGGGCCTGCAGGTGAGCTGACCCTGTAAAACATTATATGCGAGGACCTGCAGGTGAGCTGACCCTGTAAAACATTATATGCGAGGGCCTGCTGGTGAGTGACCCTGTAAAACATTATATGCAAGGGTATGCAGGTGAGCTGGCCCTCTAAAATAATATTTGCAAGTGCCTGCTGGTGAGCTAACCCTCTAAAAAATTATATGTGAGGGACTGCTGGTGAGATGGCCCTATAAAAGATTGTAGGTGAGGGCCTGTAGGTGAGCTGACCCTTTAAAACATTATATGCGAGGGCCTATAGGTGAGCTGACCCTGTATAACATTATATGCGAAGGCCTATAGGTGAGCTTACCCTGTAAAAGATTGTAGGTGAGGGCGTGCAGGTGAGCTGACCCTGTAAAACATTATATGCGAGGGCCTACAGGGGAGCTGACCCTGTAAAACATTATATGCAAGGGTCTATAGGTGAGCTGACCCTGTAAAACATTATATTTGAGGGCCTGCAGGTGAGCAGACCCTGCAAAAGATTGTAGGTGAGGGCCTGCTGGTGAGATGACCCTCTAAAAAATTATATGCGAGGGCCTACAGATGAGCTAACCCTGTAAAACATTATATGCAAGGGCCTATAGCTGAGCTGACCATCTGAAAATTATATGCGAAGGTCTATAGGTATGCTGACCCTGTAAAAAATTGTAGGTGAGGGCCTACAGGTTAACTGAACCTGGAAAAGATTGTAGATGATGGCTTGCTGGTGAGCTAACCTTGTAAAACATTATATGTGATGGCCTGCTGGTGAGCTGACCCTGTAAAACATTATATGCGAGGGCCTATAGGTGAGCTGACCCTGTAAAAGATTGTAGGTGAGGGCCTGCTGGTGAGTTGACCCTCTAAAAAATTATATGCGAGGGCCTGCAGGTGAGCTAACCCTGTAAAAAATTGCATGCGAGTGCCTGTAGGTGAGCTGACCCTGTAAAAGATTGTAGGTGAGGGCCTGCTGGTAATCTGACCCTCAAAAAAATTATATGCGAGGGCTTGCAGGTGAGCTGACCCTATAAAACATATACGATGGTATATATGCGAGGGCATTATGAATAAGCATGTTGATATGATAGAAGAGGAGGAGGAGGATGATAAAAGGAAGATTTAACTATATTCCCTTGTTTGTGGTGGAAGGGGTGCATGGGAATACCGTGTATTCAGTACATTATAAGCAACACATTTAAAGTGCCCTTATGTTCATCAGCTTTCCTCTAGGCCTTGTTCATTTTTATAAGAGTCAACCTGTCAGCATTTTCAGTTGACAGGCGGATACGCTTATCTGTTATAATGCCACCAGCAGCACTAAATACCAGCTCAGACAAAACTCTGGCGACAGGGCAGGCCAGCAACTCCAGGGTGTAGAGCGAAAGTTCGTGTCACATGTCCAGCTTGGACACCCTGTAGTTGTAAGTCACTGAGGGATTATTGAGGACGCTGACACGGTCTGCTATGTACTCCTTCACCATCTTCCAAAATTTTTCCCTCCTTGTGACAGTAGGCCGTGCATCAGGGTGAGGGTGCTGGTGGGGTGTCATGAAACTGTCCCAGGCTTTGGAGAGTGTTGCCCTGCCTCTGTTGGAACTGCTATGTGTTCCCTTTGTCTCCCCTCCTCGGTTGGCCAAGGAACTACGGACTCTTTCACCTGCGTTGTCAGATGGAGATATTTTAAGCAATTTTTCAACAAGGACCTTCTGGTATTGCACCGTTTAGCTCATCCTCTCCACCAGAGGAATAAGAAGTTCTCTTTGTAGCAGGAGTTGAGAAGGGTGAACAACCAGTAATCCGTGTTGTCTAAAATGCGTATAACGCGTGGGTCGCTGGAAAGGCAGCCTAACATGAAGTCAGCCATGTGTTCCAGAGTACCAACAGGCAAGACTTTACTGTCGTCATCAGGAGGATGACTCTCAATCTCCTCATCCTCTTCCTCCTCTTCTGCCCACCAACGCAGAACAGATGGAATTAAACTTACATGGGTACTACCCTCCGTAGCGGAGCTAACCGTCTCCTCCTCCTCCTCTTCATCGTCCAATTCGCACTAAGAAGATGAACTGAGGGTGGTCTGGCTATCACCTTGTGTAATGTCTTCCCCCATTTCCACCTCTTCCACATGCAAAGCGTCATCTTAATTGCGAGCAGCGAGCGTTTGAGTAGACACAGAAGTGGGATGGTTACGCTGATAATAGTGTTATCTCCGCTCACCATCTGTGTTGATTCCTCAAAGTTTCTTAAAACCTCACAGAGGTCAGACATCCATGCCCACTCCTCGCTTGTGAATAGCAGAAGCTGACTGGAAAAGTGACGACCACGTTGCAGCTGGTATTCTATTACTGCTCTTTGCTGCTCACAAAGCCTGGCCAACATGTGGAATGTGGAGTTCCAGCGCGTGCTCACGTCGCACAACAGCCGGTGAGCTGGCAATTTCCAGTGCTACTGCAGCGTTGACAGACCGGATGAAGCATTTGATGACTTGCAGAAATGTGCACACACGTGGCGCACCTTCACCAGTAGCATAGGCAAATTGGGGTAGATTTTGAGAAACCGCTGACCCACAAGGTTGAACAAGTTGGCTAGGCATGGGATGTCTGAGCTTGCCGAGATCCAAAGGCACCACCAAGTTACGGCCAATTTCAGACACAACCATGCCTGGTTGTAGGTTGAGTGGCGAGAGCCACAGCTCAGTCTGGGCTCTTATCCCCTGCCACAGCTATGCGGCGGTGTGCTGTTTGCCCCTTAAGCATATCAGCTTCAGCACGGCTTGATGCCGATTTCCCACTGCAGTGCTACATTGCTTCCAGCTACCGACTGATGACTGGTGCTGCATGCGGATAATTCAGAGGTGGAAGTGGAGGAGGTGGCGGAGGAGAAAAAGTGGGGGTTGGAGCCACTAATGTAGGTGCTGGAGGAAACCCTGATTGATGTAGGGCCCACAATCCTTGGCATCGGTAGCACCTATGCCATCCCATGCCATCCCATGGTACGACTCGCTCCTGGCCTCCACAACGTTCACCCAGTCTGACGTCAGGGAAATGTAGCGTCCCTGGCTGAATGCACTTGTCCATGTGTCCGTGGTTAAGTGGACCTTCCCAGTAACTGCGTTGGTCAGGGCACGTGTGATGTTACGAGACATGTGGTCTCTGATGGTGCTTGCGAAGGTCCAGGTGCAGGGCGGGATGCATCCGGGCCTGCCCTTTCGACAGGGGATTGGCCAGAGGAAGTGGAGGCAGTGTTGTGACCCGCAAACACAGATTGTAGACCCAGGCATTCAGCCCACTTATTACTGTGCTTGGATGCCATGTGGCGGATCATGCTGGTGGTGGTGAGGTTGCTAGTTTTCAAGCCCCATATCGTTTTGGTACGGCACAGGTTGCAAACTACTATTCTTTTGTCGTCCGCACTTTCCTCAAAAAAGCACCAGACTGCGGAACATCTACCCCTTGGCAAGGGAGATTTTCGCAAGGGGGTTCTCCATAGAACAGTTGCGGGCCTGCTTGGTGTGGCCCGCCTTCTTTATTTTGTCACCCCACTGCCTCTTCCAGCCTGTTGCGGTGATGCAGATCCCTCCCCCTCTGTACTGCTATCCTCACTCGGCTTTCCACCTTCCCATGTTGGGTCAATTACTTCATCGTCCACCACCTCCTTTTCCACTTCCTCACTCTGCTCATCCTCCTGACTTGTTGACCTAACCACAACCTGAGTGATTGACAACTGTGTCTCATCCTCTTCATCAACCTCTTGAGACAGTAATTGCCGTTGACTTATTGGCAACTGAGTCTCATCATCATCCACCTTATTAAAATGGAATTGTCGTTCCCCACCATCATCTTCTTGTGACTGTGAATACTCAAGAGTTTGGAAATCAGGGCACAAAACCTGACCCTCTTCAAGTGTCCTTGGCGAGAGGGCCAAATCAAGGAATGGCGCTGAAAAGAGCTCCTCGGAGTATCTGAGTGTGGGATCTCTTGTTTGCCCAGACTTTCCATGGTGAGAGGAAGGAGGATCAGGGTGAGGATTGTGTTGAGTAGACTCTTGACTACTGAGACTGGACCTGGTGGAAGACAGGGTGGTGCTTAAGCGACTGCAAGCCTTATCTGCTGCAAACCAACCGACCACCTGGTTGCACTGGTCTGACTTCATGAGTGGTGTCCTGCGCTGCCCTGAAAACTGAGACATGAAGCTAGGTATAGTGGATAATTGTTATACAGGAGAGGTACAGGAGAGGTACCACCGGTAATGTCACTGTCTGCAGCGTCTACGAAAAAAGTACACTGTATGCCACAGATAATTTTTTTTAGCACACACGTTACACTGCAGATGTGGCACTGGTAATGTCACTGCCAGAAGCGGACTCCGTCTATTGAAAAAGTACACTTGATGTCACAGATACATTTTTTCAGCACACACGTTACACTGCAGATGTGGCACTGGTAATGTCCCTGTCAGAAGCAGACACCGTCTATTGAAAAAGTACACTGTATGTCACAGATATTTTTTGGATGCGCACACTTTACACAGGAGATGTGGCGCAGATAATGTCACTGTAAAAAGCAGACACTGTCTATTGAAAAAATACACTATATGTCACAGATGAATTTTTTCAGCGCACACGTTACACTGCAGATGTGGCACTGGTAATGTCGCTGTCAGAAAAGGACACTGTCTATTGAAAAAGTACACTGTATGTCACTTTTTTTTTTCGCAAACACGTTACACTGCAGCTGTGCCATTGGTAATGTCACTGTCAGAAGCGGACACCGTCTATTAAAAAAGCACACTGTATGTCACAGATACATTTTTTCAGCGCACACGTTACACTGCAGATGTGGCACTGGTGATGTCACTGTCGGAAGCGGACACCGTCTATTGAAAAAGTACACTGGATGTCACAGATATTGTTTGGATGTGCACACTTTACACAGGAGATGTGGCGCAGCTAATGTCACTGTCTGCAGGGGACACTGTCTACGGAAAAAGTACACTGGATGTCACAGATATTTTTGGGATGCGCACACTTTACACAGGAGATTTTGCACAGCAAATGTCACTGTCCGCAGCGGACACCGTCTACTGAAAAAGGACACTGGATGTCACAGATATTTTTGGGATGCGCACACTTTACACTGCAGATTTGGCACAGCTAATTTCACTGTCCGCAGCGGACACCGTCTATGAAAAATGTACACTGGATGTCAGATATTTTTTGGATGCACACACTTTACACTGGAGATGTGGCACAGCTAATGTCACTGGCTGCAGTGGACACCGTCTACCGAAAAAGGACACTGGAATTCACAGATATTTTTTGGATCCGCGCACTTTACACTGGAGATGTGGCACAGCTAATGTCACTGTCCACAGCAGACACGTCTATGTAAAAAGTACACTGGATGTCACAGATATTTTTTGGATGTGCAAACTTTACACACAACACAACATTAGTCCTTAAAAGGAATTTTGGGTTTGTTAAGTTTTAGCAATTTAGCGCAGGTTGTGCTAAAAATATATATTGCTGCTGCCACACACAACAATAGTCCTTAAAAGGACTTTTGGGTCTCTGAAAAGTTTTTCTAATAAAATTATACCTATATCACTCCTTACACTGTCTGTCCTCAGCACAGCTCTCCCTGACTAAGGCTGAGCCGAACACGCGTCATCAGGTGCTATATAGCACCCGATGACGCGTTCCGGCCAGCCATTCACTGTAATGCCAGTAACCAACATGGCTACAGCATTACAGTGAATGCAGTACTTACCTGCACGTTTATTGGCTATGTAGCAGCCAAGAAAAGTGCGGGGAGGAGACTTGAGCATTGCGCTCGAGCACATGCGGTATTCGGGCGAATACCGCCATGTTCCAAGCATCGAGATGCTCGAGCCGAACTGGTGTTCGGCCGAGCATGCTCAATCAGCACTAGTGCCAAGATGCCCACAGTCAGAACACAATTACACAAATTACTAGTAGTCAGGCTAAGGCTATGACAGAAGCTTAAACACAGATTTTTGCCCCTTATTGGGCAGTGAAATCACATGAGGATTAGCTGTATTGTAATTCTGTGAAGTCAACCTGCAGCTGTTACTTGTGGAATTCATGGCAGTAATGACCTTGCTTTGAGTACCCAATTCACGACTATTACCAACAGAATGACAGCGGATCCAATATAAATGAAATGTACAAAGGTAACCAAAGTAAACTCTAAAACAGTTCCCCAACTACCACATACTATTATAGTGTGAGCACTAAAGGTACCTATACACAATCTTGTAAATTATCGTTAAATCGAGTAAAACTGCACGATTATCGAGCAATGTAAATGCAATGAACGTTAGAGCGACAATAGGTAGATTTCCCGTTGGTTCTATCGTTTATGTAGGCACAAAAATCGATTTCATACGTGTAAACAGGAGTCGCTCACTGAACGCCACTCAAGTTTTTGCTTTGTGTAAATGCAACAGCCGGCTTTACAAACGATGGAATATGTGATCGAAATTACGATTTTGTGAACGATAATCGGCACGTCTAAAGGGTCATTGTTAAAATGTTCACTACACCTAGAAACGACTCGTCTGTTGGTCAATTGTACCGATCATCGCCTCGTGTAAAAGTATCTTAAATACTAAAAGATAGGTGCAACTGCAAACTCTGCATCTACAAGAATTATGCCTCCACGGCTGATTAGGACATTTTATTTTCTAGTAAGGACAGTGAGACTGTGAAATCTACCTGTAGATATTTCATATCTGTACAATGCAAGTATCTCATACCTGTTCTACTGACTGTGGATGCCACTGTGTTCAATTAAACATACCCATTGTTCCAGGATTCCCAGCACAACACTGGGAAATGTACAATTGCCTACTGCCCCAAATATGCATCAAATTCAGCCTCTGCAGAGATGAGTGAATTCCCTAAAATTAATTTCAGTGTGATTCATCCAAATCGGTCAATAAACTCTCTCGAAAAATTAGCTCTTTTCTAATCCACTGCTATTTAAGTGTTGTAAATTTGAACACTGTACTGCTAAATTACTATTTAGAGGAGATCAGTAAAGACTGGACAGCTATATCAGATCGGTGGGGTCCAACACTTTGCACTTGCAGTAATCAGCTATATGAAGCGGCCATGGTGCTCGTAGAAGCCAGCACCCTCTTTAATGTTTACCTAGGTCACTCTACCTGCACACCATTTACTTTGTAGCAGCGGAGCAGGGTACTGCGGCTTCATCGCATTCATAGAATTCCGGCACTATGTATATGTACAGTGTGCAGGTACACACACCAAGGAAAACAATGAAGTGGCCACAGTGTTTGCTCTAGTAACACCGTCCCCTCAACAGCTGGTTGATGGCAGTGACAACAGTCAGATCCACAACCATTTGATTAGCTGACCCCAGAAAAACCCTTTTAAGCAATTTCTTTAACAATTTACTGCATGTAGGATTTATTAAACTGCAGATTCTAACCTTTCATACAGTGCACCTAAATTGTAAATTATTGTAAATGTGTCGTCCTAAAATTTGAGGTATTTTGATATAATTCCTCAATTGGTTTACATACTGTACCAGCATCATGCCTTTTTCATGGAACTTTTGTACTTTAAAATAATGAGGGAGATCTTTCAGGGTGGTCTATGTAACAACCATGTAACATTTCCCCTAGCATTCTGTAATGGTTTGGTCATTTGTCTTTGATCATTCCACTGCAGGAATAGTTGGACCTGGTAATTGGCTTCAAGTTGTGATTTTAAGTGGGAAGGAGACAGTAAAAAAATTTATTTTTATTTTTTAAGAAGAATTTTCCTTAACGCTGTTTCTAAAATGTGTAAAAGGGATTTTAGCAGAGTGTAATAATCATTATTGAGTTCTGAGCATTGATTTCTATTTGCACCCACATTGTAAGTAGAAGCTGAGTATCATGATGACAATTAACCCCCATCGACTGGAGCACTATTGTGTACCTATCACGTCAAGCACTAAAGACTTAGTGATTAGTTTTGAGTAGAGATGAGCGAATCAAAGCTGACAAAGTGGAATTCGATCCGAATTTCAGGAAAAATTTCCTCACGCTTTGTGGTAATGAATCACATTTTTTCCTAAAATGGCTGCTGCACGTGTGAGGACATGGAGCAAGGAACTCTGGGAATGCGGGATCACCCATAATGCCATGCATGCAGCCAATCAGCAGCCAGCCAGCCCTGTGATGTCACAGCCTTATAAATAGCATCAGCCATCTTGTATTCTGCCATTTTCCAGTGTACTTCGTGCAGGGAGAGACGTCAGCAGGCGCTAGGGACAGTGCTAAAAAGACTTCATTGTGCTAAAAAAACGATTTACAAGTTCTGGGAAAGATTATTCACGGTGTAGGGAAAGGATAGGGAGAAATCATCCAACAGCATTTATGTAGAACAGGGTTCAGTAGGGGAGGTTACAGTCTGGGTAATAGAAACAATCCTATTACACCTTGCTGCACTGACTGCGGATCCAAATTGCCATTATAAAGCTTTGTAATTCCAGCAAACCGTTCTTGTTATTGGAGTGCAAGTGCTGTTTGATACAGCCATTAACAGTGTTTATTACAAGGAAATATTTATTTGCCCTTGTGCGGTTACTTATATGTAGAGTTGAGCGGACACCTGGATGTTCGGGTTTGGCAGGTTCGGCCGAATTTGAAAAAAAAGTTCTGGTTCGGGACCCGAACTTGACCCGAACTTGACCCCGAACCCCATTGAAGTCAATGGGGACCCGATCTTTTGGGCACTAAAATGGCTCTAAAATAGTCCTGGAAAGGGCTAGAGGGCTGCAAAAGGCATCAAAATGTGCTTAAGAGCATGGCAACTGTTCTGCAAACAAATGTGGATAAAGAAATGACTTAAAATAACATAAAATACAGAAAAATTTAAAATAACAATCTGGATCTAGGAGTAGGAGGTTGAGGAGGCGGTGGATGGGTGTATGTGGCGGTGTAGGTTGACGTGGCGGGGTAGATGGAAGCGGCGGTGAAGGAGGAATAGGTAGCCAACATTGATTTGAGTTATTTTTTATTTTAAAATTGGGGTATCCCCCAAAATATTGGGACATATAACAAAATAAAACTAAGAATAAGTGCACTTGAGTACAAGAATGGATGGTTGAGGCTGGTATAAATGTCTATTCTGCACAAGGTACGGACAAGTCCTGTGAAATCCATGCCTGGTTCATTTTAATAAACGTAAGATTGTCCACATTGGCTGCGGCCTGTGATAATGCTCTCTGCCGTGCTAAACACACATTCACACTATACACTGGCTGCAGGACAGGTCAGCACCTCCAAGGCTGACAAAGCTTTTCCACATTTTGGCCATTCTAACCCTGCCTTCTCAGGTGCTGGTGGTGCTTCAGCTGCGTTGGCGACCTCTTCCTCCTCTTCTGCCTTCGCCTTGTGCTTCCACTGTCCCCCACTGTCAGGTGGGAATGCTATCATCAGCGTGCACTTGTAGTCGCGCATCTTCCGATCAGTAACAGATGTTTTCACTAAATTTAGTTCCCTGTCAGCAATGCAGAGCAGGGGTTCATTCACGGCAAAAGGGGGCTCATGTCACCCAGCAATAGAACAGAGGATTTTGAGAGATTTAGGCCCCTGTCAGCGCAGAGCAGGGGTTCATTCACGGCAAAAGGGGGTTCATGTCACCCAGCAAAACAACAGAGGATTTTGAGAGATTGAGGCCCCTTTCACCCAGGCACAGCAGGGGTTTGTATATGCCAAAAATTTTAAAATATCACCCGACAATTGAAAATAAGATTTTTTTTCAATTTAGGGCACTAAAATTTGCACTTTTTTAAAATTAAAATGGCTCTAAAATAGTCCTTGAAAAGGCTAGAGGGATGTAAAAGGCAGTAAAATGTGCTTAAGAGCATGGCAACTGCTCTGCAAACAAATGTGGATAGGGAAATGACTTAAAATGAAATAAAATAACAAAAAATTACAAATTATTTACCTGCAACTCAGAGAAGGAGGTGGATATGGAGTCGGAGGTTGAGGAGGCGGTGAATGTGGTGTTGTAGGTGGAGGCAGCAATGGAGTAGGAACAGATAGCCAACAATGTTTTTTTTAATTTTTTTTATTGGGGTAGGTAGCCCCCAAAATATTGGGACAAATAAAAAAAAAATAAAACAAAGAATCATTGCACTTGACTTGAGTACAAGAATGTATGTTTGATGGTGGTATAAATGTCTATTCTGCACAAGGAACAGGCAAGTCTTGTGGGATCCAAGCCTGGTTCATTTAATGAACGTGAGCTTGTCCACGTTGGCTGTGGACAGGCGTTGGACTGCCAGTGTGTGTCAGGCCCACAGAGTGTACTGTGCCCACTGCCAGTGCCCACCACTCATATCTGGTGGCACAGTAGCTTGAAGATAAAACAGTAAAACAATTTTTTCTCTGTAATATAATTGCAGTTGCCTGCCAGTGTGTGTAAGGCCCACAGAGTGTACTGTGCCCACTGCCAGTGCCCACCACTCATATCTGGTGGCACAGTAGCTTGTAAATAAAACAGTAAAACATTTTTTTCTCTGTAATATAATTGCAGTTGCCTGCCAGTGTGTGTCAGGCCCACAGAGTGTACTGTGCCCACTGCCAGTGCCCACCACTCATATCTGGTGGCACAGTAGCTTGCAGATAAAACAGTAAAACATTTTTTTTCTCTGTAATATAATTGCAGTTGCCTGCCAGTGTGTCAGGCCCACAGAGTGTACTGTGCCCACTGCCCACCACTCATATCGGGTGGCACAGTTCCTTGCACGCATAGTACCACTAATCAAAAAAAAAAATGACAGGCAAAGGCAGGCCACCCCACAGTGGCCGTCGTGGTCGTGGTGCTGTGATTTCCTTTGGCCCTAGAATAATGCCCAGTGTTCAGAGGCCACATACCCTGAACTCGAAAAGTTCTGAGGACATAGTTAACTGGCTAACACAGGACACCCAATCTTCTACAGCTTCCGCTCGGAACCTTGACGCACGATCCTCCTCCAGGTCTGCTTCGGGCACCTCGCAAGTTACCACTCGCCCGCCTGCCGCCACCACCAACACTAGCACCACAGCCGCTTCATTTGATCTATCAGAGGAGTTATTTACACATCATTTGGAAGAAATGAGTGATGCACAACCATTATTGCCAGAGGATGTAGATAACAGGGATATGTCTTAGTCAGGCCGCATTACACACATGGACGTACGGTGTGAAGATGATGATGTTGTACCCGCTGCTGCTTCCTTTGCTGAGTTGTCAGATACAAGTGAAGCGGTTGATGATGATGATGTGTCCGTGGATATCACGTGGGTGCCCGCTCGAAGAGAAGGAGAACAGGGGGAAAATTCAGATGGGGAGACAGAGAGGAGGAGGAGACGAGTTGGAAGCAGGGGGAGGTCGTCGCAAGGAGCTAGTGGCACAGTCAGACAGCATGTATCGGCACCCGGGGTCAGCCAGACAGCACGCCAATCAACGCATGCTGTTGCCACCACCAGAATGCCGTCATTGCGAAGGTCAGCAGTGTGGCATTTTTTTTGTGTGTCTGCCTCTGATAACAGCGATGCCATTTGCAACCTGTGCCAAAAGAAACTGAGTCGTGGGAAGTCCAACACCCACCTAGGTACAACTGCTTTGCGAAGGCACATGATCTCACATCACAAACGCCTATGGGATCAACACATGATGAGTACAAGCAGCACACAAACTCAAAGCCACCATCCTCCTCCTGGTCCAGCATCTTCAGCCACGTCAACCACTGCTGTCCTCCTTGCCCCCTCTCAACCTCCCGCCACTCCGCCTCTCACCTTCAGCAGTTCCTGCTCATCTGCCCACAGTCAGGTGTCTGTCAAGGAAATGTTTGAGCGTAAGAAGCCAATGTCACAGAGTCACCCCCTTGCCCGGCGTCTGACAGCTGGCTTGTCAGAACTCTTAGCCCGCCAGCTTTTACCATACAAGCTGGTGGAGTCTGAGGCCTTCATAAAATTTGTAGCTATTGGGACACCACAGTGGAAGGTACCCGGCCAAATTTTTTTTTCACAAAAGGCAATCCCCAACCTGTACTCTATTGTGGAAAAGGAAGTCATGGCATGTCTGGCACACAGTGTTGGGGCAAGGGTCCATCTGACCACTGATACCTGGTCTGCAAAGCACGGTCAGGGCAGGTATATCACGTACACTGCGCATTGGGTAAACCTGATGACGGCTGCCAAACATGGAATGCGTGGCTCTGCAGAGGAGTTGGTGACACCGCCACGACTTGCAGGCAGGCCTGCTGCCACCTCCTCTACTCCTCCTACTCCATCCTCTTTGCTAACCTCCTCGGCTGAGTCCTCTTCTGCTGCTGCGTCTTGCTCCACATCAACTGCACCCCACCAGCTCCCCAGGGGCTATTCCACATACCGGATTCGACAGTGTCACGCCGTCTTGGGGTTGACTTGCCTGAAAGCAGAGAGTCACACCGGACCAGCACTCCTGTCCGCCCTGAACGCACAGGTGGATCAGTGGCTGATCCCGCACCAACTGGCGATCGGCAAAGTTGTGTGTGACAACGGAAGCAATTTGTTGGCGGCATTGAATTTGGGCAAGTTGACACATGTGCCGTGCATGGCACATGTGTTGAATCTGATCGTACAACGCTTTGTGCATAAGTACCCTGGCTTACAGGACATCCTCAAGCAGGCCAGGAAGGTGTGTGGACATTTCAGGCGTTCCTACACGGTCATGGCAAACTTTTCCGATATTCAGCGGCAAAACAACATGCCAGTGAGGCGCTTGATTTGCGACAGCCCGACATGTTGGAATTCAACACTCCTAATGTTCGACCGCCTGCTCCAACAAGAAAAAGCCGTCAACGAGTATTTGTATGACCGGGGTGCTAGGACAGCCTCTGCGGAGCTGGGTATTTTTTTTGCCACGGTACTGGACGCTCATGTGCAATGCCTGTAGGCTCATGTGTCCTTTTGAGGAGGTGACAAACCTAGTCAGTCGCACCAAAGGCACCATCAGTGACATCATCCCATTTGTTTTCTTCCTGGAGCGTGCCCTGCGAAGAGTGCTGGATCAGGCCGTAGATGAGCGTGAAGAGGAAGAGGAAGAGTTGTGGTCACCATCACCAACAGAAACAACCTTATCAGCATCGCTTGCTGGACCTGCGGCAACACTGGAAGAGGAGTATGAGGAAGAGGGGTCAGAGGAGGAATGTGGCTTTGAGGAGGAGGAAGACCAACCACAGCAGGCATCCCAGGGTGCTCGTTGTCACCTATCTGGTACCCGTGGTGTTGTACGTGGCTGGGGGGAAGAACAGACCTTCAATGAGATCAGTGAGGACGAGGAACGGGACATGAGTAGCTCGGCATCCAACCTTGTGCAAACGGGGTCTTTCATGCTGTCATGCCTGTTGAGGGACCC
The DNA here is from genome assembly GCF_905171765.1 of Bufo bufo. Classification (NCBI taxonomy): domain Eukaryota; kingdom Metazoa; phylum Chordata; class Amphibia; order Anura; family Bufonidae; genus Bufo; species Bufo bufo. The sequence continues at coordinate 699,163,119 of NC_053390.1, read as the reverse complement.
TCTTATAAAAAGGCTGAAGGAGAACGACCTGTACTGGGTGGCCACGCTACTAGACCCCCGGTATAAACAGAAAGTGGCTGAAATGTTACTGAATTACCGGAAGTCAGAAAGGATGCAGCAGTTCCAAAACAAGTTAAAAAGTATGATTTACACAGCGTATAAGGGTGATGTCACAGCACAACGGGAATCTAACAGGGGAAGAGGTGAAAGTAATCCTCCTCCTACCACGACCACTCCGGCAAGGACAGGACGCTTTACAGACGTGTTGTTGATGGAGGACATGCAGAGCTTTTTAAGTCCTACGCATCACCACAGCCCTTCGGGGTCCACCTTCAGAGAACGACTCGACCGACAGGTAGCAGACTACCTCGCCTTAACTGCAGATATCGATACTCTGAGGAGCGATGAACCCCTTGACTACTGGGTGTGAAGGCTTGACCTGTGGTCTGAGCTATCCCAGTTGCAATAGAACTTCTGGCCTGCCCCGCTTCAAGTGTCCTGTCAGAAAGGACGTTCAGTGCAGCAGAAGGTATTGTCACTGAGAAGAGAAGTCGCCTAGGTCAAAAAAGTCTAGATTACCTTACCTTTATTAAGATGAATGAGGCATGGATCCCGAAGGGATTGAAAGTGGGGGATGCATTTGACTAAAAAAGGCCTGATGAGATGCCTTGGGCTAAAAATGGTCCACACGCTGCTGTATTTAATCTATTCATGCCGGATGACTTGCGTGACTTATCCGCCACCAACTAGGGTTCAAGCTGCAATGTTTTAGTGCACTTTCTGCCTGGAAAACATCAATTTTTCCGGCCGCTGCTACAGCAACGGCTGCAACAGTACCTAGTTTTTCAGGCATGTGTACATGCCTAATTTTTCTGGCCTCTGGTGCTGCACTGTGGCTGCAAAAACAAAACAAAAAAAAGGCACATACATGTGTCAATTGCCCTTCGTGATTGTTACCTTTTTGTGGTGAAGGGGCTTGCATATCACAATGAAGCGATCACCTCTATGAGTGTGTTGGCAATGGCAATGTTGGCACACCCCAGATGATAAGGTCGTTGCTTCATTGTGAACAGACCAAAAGCGATCGGTGGATAATTTTGCATAGAAAAAACATAAATTTTCTTTGTGATCATCTAAGGTGATCATTAAAGCCTACTAGACCAACAATGGGCCCACACTGCAGAATCATTGTTTTCTGGGTCACTTAACTGTCACTGAACTACCTCAGCATGACCATAGGCTTTGAAAAAACCCCATCGCCTGCAATCTCCCAAACGTGCGCACGAGCACAGTCATCACTTCACCAAGATTGACGCATAGAGGAATAAAATTTATGTCATGAGTGTGTCAACTATTGACAACTCTTTTACGGTTGTCTAAACTCTATTCGATACACGTCCCCTGATAGGGGACATAACAGGGATTAAACTGATAGGAATAGTACTACTTAACATACCACTCATATAGGGTAGCACAGTACATTGCACGGCGCACGCGCAGTGCCCCAAATTGGAAGTAAGAGGACCGACCAACCATCTTTTTCCATCTCAGTGGTGGTTGGTGGTTTTTACACACAGGTGACAGGAGAGGAGGAGCAAGATCAGTCAGAGGAGCTACAAGGCAATCAGGAAGACTAGGCAGAGGACCTAGAAACACCGTGGCAGTATGTAGTGGAGATGGAGGCAGGGAGTCTTTCCAAGGCACTTGCACAAATGGCCCGATGCATGCTCACTTGCTTGCGTAGTGACAGCCGAATTGCCACTATTCGGCTGAGGGATGACTTTTGGCTCTCCACCTTGTTGCACCCTTGCTACCAGTCCAAAATGGACGCCTTTTTTAAAACCCTCTGATTAGGAAGACAAACTGAACCACTATAGAGACAGCCTATGTAGTCAGTTGGACGCTGTCTATCTGCGCCATCGTCAATCCTCTCGCAGGTCTGACCGGGGGGCCCTCTGCGCTAACGTTCCACTGCCATTGCTGCAGTGGCGGGGGGGGGCGGGGGTAGAAGCAGTTCCAGCTCCATCAGCAGCAACTTGAGTCTGGAGTCGCTGATGAGCAGTTTTCATCACCCGGCTAGTGAAGAAACTACTCACCAGCAGCAGAAGCTAGACCTGGAGCAGGACCTGAACCAGCAGGTGGTTTCATACTAGTACCCTGCCACCCCACATTGCACTACTGGGCAGCCAATCTGGATTTCTGGCCTCTACTGGCGGAGTTTGCCTTGGAAAAGCTGGCCAGTAGTGTGGCATCAGAGCGGGTGTTTAGTGCTGCGGGGGCCATATTTACCCCAAGAAGTACTCACCTGTCCACCCAAAATGTAGAGAGACTGACCTTTGTCAAGATGAATCAGGCGTGGAACAGCCAGGATTTCCACCCACCCACGCCTGATGCATCAGACTAGTGTTGAGCGCAAATATTCGAATATCGCAACTTCGAGAGATTTGTGAATATTTCAAATATAGTGCTATATATTCGCTATATTGAATATTCGTGATTTTTAAACATCTGAAAACATAATCCCTCACTGCTTCTTGCTTGTGGGCTAATGACTCATTGGCCCACAAGCAAATTAAGCTGGAAGGAATCATTTTTTCATATACATTTTTTTTAAATAAAAATATATTCGCTGTATTGCTATATATTAGTTTTTTTTAATATTCAGCATATTCTAAAACAAGAATATACTGTATATCAATTTTGCGAATATTCGTAAAATACAAACATAGAGCAATTTAGCTAATATAGTGCTATAATCTTTTTTTAAGAGTCTTAATTTTTTTTAAATCTGAAGTCCAGAAGAAAAAAAAAGTTACAACCATTAGACAAAGAAGATTATACCACTATATTAGCTAAATCAATTTTCGAATATTTGCGATATTGCAAGAAGCAGGGTGGAATTAATCTTGTCATTCGAATTCCCCATTTTTAGCCGAAAATCGGGAATGTTATAAATGATCGCGTGAGGACGCGATCTTATGAGTGACGTAATCATGTCACGTGTCAAGTTCCCTGGTTTCGGTTTCGGTTTTGCTACCAGTGGAGTTTGACAAGTTTTAAAATGGGGCAAATTTGATTTCAAAAAGAAGAAGAAGAAGTTATTCTCACTATAAGTAATATTGTATTCCAGCACTGCATTTTATTACATATTGCATGCATGGCAGAACAATATTTAGCAACACTCGATCTACGTCTAAATTATTTATGTATAGATTGAGTGTTGCTAAATATTTGTGTATGCGAATAAGAACTACATTGATACACATTTTATTTTATTTTTTTCCTCCGCTGCCCACCCCCCCCCCCCCCCCCCCTAATAGTAGATACTACTGATTGGTGCACTGAATATTCTTGTTACTTCACAACACTATGTCAGTAGCATGTATGTATGGACAACAGATAAATATTTATCACATGCACATAGCACGCCCGTTTTCCTGCCATGCAATATATACCACACACTATTTATCATACACAGTATATATAGATTTATATTATTTTGTCGGACCAAAAGTATTTGCTGGTTCATTTAGCGTTACCCAGGGTGCACCACGGGGAGGTGAACCAGCAGTACACCCAATACCGTACCATCCCTTAACTAGACAGGTACATCGCAGCTTAGCTGGCCAATATCTGATATATAATCGCAATACAATCCGATTTTATATCGGTAACTTTAAATTTAATATTTCCTGTTTAAAGACGTAACTACTTTTTGCTTTTTTGTAGTGAATATTTTTTTGAATATTTGTATAATAAAAAAATTGTGATTATATGCTTTCATCTTTATCCTTCAGCGCTTTCTGGAGCGGGTATACCCTTGGACCAGGAAAAGGTTTCAAAAAGACACCATCCTACGGTCTGTCCAGGCCGAATTAAAATTAAAAAGCGGAATATGGCACGACCCCAAGGCCATTCAAAAAAAATATTGTGACCTCAAACGACTACACTCAGATCGGGTCGAAGATTATAGTCGGCGATTATGCCCAGGTACAATGCTTACATGAATTTTGTATCTCTCTACAACACTCATTAATGTATATATTCAGTTATGCTGCTAGTACAGATGTAGTAGGGTTAACACACAACCTCTTAACTAAAATTTCTTAACTCATCACATAATCTTGAAACAAAAGTCATTTTATAAAATATCTTAACGTATTTAAAGCATGTGTGCTAACTTTACTACATCCGTATTTCATCCCTTTTCAAATGATTACTTAATACCTGGTGTGACATGTACAAAATCTTCCGGTTACATCAAACATCTCAACTTCGCTGAGATTGTATATATATATTGTTATACACACAGCGCGGTACTGATGTATGATGTCACTGGATGATTTCATACGTTTCACACACGCATAAATATATATAGGTATTTTTGTTTATATCTACATAAACTGCAAACATCATTCAGTATTCCGGTCAAAGTCCCCGACCATTACATACATCCCCCACACAATTTGCATGGGATTCAATATTTTATATATATATATATACAGTACAGACCAAAAGTTTGGACACACCTTCTCATTCAAAGAGTTTTCTTTATTTTCATGACTATGAAAATTGTAGATTCACACTGAAGGCATCAAAACTATGAATTAACACATGTGGAATTATATACATAACAAACAAGTGTGAAACAGCAGAAAATATGTCATATTCTAGGTTCTTCAAAGTAGCCACCTTTTGCTTTTATTACTGCTTTGCACACTCTTGGCATTCTCTTGATGAGCGTCAAGAGGTAGTCCCCTGAAATGGTTTTCACTTCACAGGTGTGCCCTGTCAGGTTTAATAAGTGGGATTTCTTGCCTTATAAAGTTGCGTTGAGGAGAAGTCAGGTGGATACACAGCTGATAGTCCTACTGAATAGACTGTTAGAATTTGTATTATTGCAAGAAAAAGCAGCTAAGGAAAGAAAAACGAGTGGCCATCATTACTTTAAGAAATGAAGGTCAGTCAGTCAGCCGAAAAATTGGGAAAACTTTGAAAGTAAGGGCTATTTGACCATTAAGGAGAGTGATGGGGTACTGCGCCAAATGACCTGGCCTCCACAGTCACCGGACCTGAACCCAATCGAGATGGTTTGGGTTGAGCTGGACCGCAGAGTGAAGGCAAAAGGGCCAACAAGTGCTAAGCATCTCTGGGAACTCCTTCAAGACTGTTGAAAGACCATTTCAGGGGACTACCTCTTGAAGCTCATCAAGAGAATGCCAAGAGTGTGCAAAGCAGTAATCAAAGCAAAAGGTGGCTACTTTGAAGAACCTAGAATATGACATATTTTCTGTTGTTTCACACTTGTTTGTTATGTATATAATTCCACATGTGTTAATTCATAGTTTTGATGCCTTCATAGTCATGAAAATAAAGAAAACTCTTTGAATGAGAAGGTGTGTCCAAACTTTTGGTCTGTACTGTATATACACTCACCTAAAGAATTATTAGGAACACCATACTAATACGGTGTTGAAGCCCCTTTTGCCTTCAGAACTGCCTTAATTCTACGTGGCATTGATGCAACAAGGTGCTGATAGCATTCTTTAGAAATGTTGGCCCATATTGATAGGATAGCATCTTGCAGTTGATGGAGATTTGAGGGATGCACATCCAGGGCACGAAGCTCCTGTTCCACCACATCCCAAAGATTCTCTATTGGGTTGAGATCTGGTGACTGTGGGGGCCATTTTAGTACAGTGAACTCATTGTCATGGTCAAGAAACCAATTTGAAATGATTCGAGCTTTGTGACATGGTGCATTATCCTGCTGGAAGTAGCCATCAGAGGATGGGTACATGGTGGTCATGAAGGGATGGACTTGGTCAGAAACAATGCTCAGGTAGCCCGTGGCATTTAAACGATGCCCAATTGGCACTAAGGGGCCTAAAGTGTGCCCAGAAAACCTCCCCCACACCATTACACCACCACCACCAGCCTGCACAGTGGTAACAAGGCATGATGGATACATGTTCTCATTCTGTTTACGCCAAATTTGGACTCTACCATTTGAATGTCTCAACAGAAATCGAGACTCATCAGACCAGGCAACATTTTTCCAGTCTTCAACAGTCCAATTTTGGTGAGCTTGTGCAAATTGTAGCCTCTTTTTCCTATTTGTAGTGGAGATGAGTCATACACGGTGGGGTCTTCTGCTGTTGAAGCCCATCCGCCTCAAGGTTGTGCGTGTTGTGGCTTCACAAATGCTTTGCTGCATACCTCGGTTGTAACGAGTGGTTATTTCAGTCAACGTTGCTCTTCTATCAACTTGAATCAGTCAGCCCATTCTCCTCTGACCTCTAGCATCCACAAGGCATTTTCGCCCACAGGACTGCCGCATACTGGATGTTTTTCCCTTTTCAAGCCATTCTTTGTAAACCCTAGAAATGGTTGTGCGTGAAAATCCCAGTAACTGAGCAGATTGTGAAATACTCAGACCTGCCCGTCTGGCACCAACAACCATGCCACGCTCAAAATTGCTTAAATCACCTTTCTTTCCCATTCTGACATTCACTTTGGAGTTCAGGAGATTGTCTTGACCAGGACCACACCCCTAAATGCATTGAAGCAACTGCCATGTGATTGGTTGACTAGATAATTGCATTAAGGAGAAATAGAACAGGTGTTCCTAATAATTCTTTAGATGAGTGTATATATATATATATATATATATAGGTCCAGAAAAACGGGCGGCACTCCAAGAGGTAAAAGAAAGAAAGTGAACCTTTCTTTCTTTTACCTCTTGGAGTGCCGCCCATTTTTCTGGACCTACACATTGGGGTAAGAAGCCTATTCCCCTTGGGACGTGCACCCTAACCTCAACTGATTTTGTACCAGTGCCGCCTTTTTTCTTGGTGTGTATATATATATATATATATATATATATATATATATATATATATAAAGATGTATGTGTGTATGTACAGTGGGATGCAAAAGTTTGGGCAACCTTGTTAATCGTCATGATTTACCTGTATAAATCGTTGGTTGTTACGATAAAAAATGTCAGTTAAATATATCATATAGGAGACACACACAGTGATATTTGAGAAGTGAAATGAAGTTTATTGGATTTACAGAAAGTGTGCTATAATTGTTTAAACAAAATTAGTCAGGTGCATAAATTTGGACACCACAAAAAAGAAATGAAATCAATATTTAGTAGATCCTCCTTTTGCAGAAATTACAGCCTCTAAACGCTTCCTGTAGGTTCCAATGAGAGTCTGGATTTTGGTTGAAGGTATTTTGGACCATTCCTCTTTACAAAACATCTTTAGTTCATTCAGGTTTGATGGCTGCCGAGCATGGACAGCTCTCTTTAAGTTACACCACAGATTTTTAATTATATTCAGGTCTGGGGACTGAGATTGCCATTCCAGAACGTTGTACTTGTTCCTCTGCATAAATGCCTTAGTGGATTTTGAGCAGTGTTTAGGGTCGTTGTCTTGTTGAAAGATCCAGCCCCGACGCAGCTTCAGCTTTGTCACTGATTCCTGGACATTGGTCTCCAGAATCTGCTGATACTGAGTGGAATCCATGCGTCCCTCAACTTTGACAAGATTCCCAGTCCCTGCACTGGCCACACAGCACCACAGCATGATGGAATCACCACCATATTTTACTGTAGGTAGCAGGTGTTTTTCTTGGAACGCTGTGTTCTTTTTCCTCCATGCAACGTCCCTTGTTATGGCCAAATAACTCAATTTTAGTTTCATCAGTCCACAGCCCCTTATTCCAAAATGAAGCTGGCTTGTCCAAATGTGCTTTAGCCCTCCTCAAGCGCATAGGCGTGCGCACGGGGTGTGCCGGGTGTGCCTGGGCACACCCTAATCAAGCCAACTTGAGGTTTACAATATGCGCTCAGCCGCCGATTTCACTGTCCATTAGCGCACTGAGCGCTGTGAACGGCACTGCAGGCAGCAGAGCAATACAGCTGATGCCTGAAATCTCCAATAACAGAGCTCTGTACATTACAGAGCTCTGTTATAAGGGAGGAGGCTGCTGATTGGCCAGTATCAGCTGGCTGCCCTGCTATTGGCTGATCCTCTCACACCCCTTCTCTCGGGAGCTGAACACAGCAGCAGTAGCTTCCTTTTCAGTTATTATGAATACAGGAAGCGCGCCGCCCCTGCTGCTGAAGAAGTGCCAGGGACAGCATAGGAATGGAGCCATCACCATGTGCCCAGGTGAAGTGTCCTGCAGGCTTCTATCTACTGCTGGGTGGGAGCTCCATGTGGAGCTTTATGAATTGAAAAACTAATAGCCAAGACAGAGGCTAAAAAAAAACTGCTTCTGACCCTTATGTTAAAACATAACTTTCATTTGATTGCTTTAACACCTAATGGAAAAAAATGATTTTAAAAAGCTGCTGTTTCTCTAGATGACATTATAGTAGTGGTAATAGAGTCTCAAGGGTCTATAAAAACAGCTACACTATTTTTACAGACCTTTGAGACTCTATTAACACTACTATTAACATAAGGTCATCTAGAGAAAAAGCAGGTTTTTTTAATTCTTTTTTTTTCTCTGTTTAGGTGTTAAAACATAACTTTCATTAGATTGCTCTAACACCTAAAGGAATTTTTTTTTAAAACCTACTGTTTCTTTAGATGACCTTATGTTGATAGTAGTGTTAATAGAGTCTCAAAGGTTTGCAAAAATAGTGTAGCTGCTTTTATAGACCCTTGAGACTCTATTACCACTACTATCAACATAATGTCATCTAGAGAAACAGCAGCTTTTTAAAAAAAAAAAATTTTCCTTTAGGTATTAGAGCAATCAAATGAAAGTTATGTTTTAACATAAGGGTCAGAAACAGGGTTTTGTTTAGCCTCTTGGTTATTAGTTTTCTATGTAAGTTCTCTGGATCAATGAGATTTTTTCCCCCGTATGGTTTTATATGGAGAGCAATGTCCAGTGATAACAGAGAGGACTATACTGTATATTGTATGGGATGGTGCAGGGATTATACTGTATTGTATGGGATGGCGCAGTGGTTTGTATGCTCTTTGATGTGACAATTATCTTAGGTTTTCCTATCGCCCACCTTTGATGGCGCTGTGCCCAGCTCTGAGCCGATCCCGCTCAGCAGCTGCCAAGGCTTAGAGGAAACACTGGTTCTGTCACCCCCGTGCTGCACTTTTTCGCCCCATAAGATGCATTTTTTCCCCCAAAAGTGGGGGGAAAATGCCCCTGCGTCTTATGGGGCGAATACTAATCAAGTTATTAGTACCAGAGGGCCAGGAAGCGCTATACTCACCTCTTCCTGGTCCTCATGCGCTCCACTGTGAAGGCTGCGCACAGTGTGAGGCCACGCTGTGACCTCACACTGTGCGTGCCCACACAGCATACTGTACAAGAGGATTACCGAGCGCGAGCGGTGAGGAGCGGCAGCGTCCGGAGCAGGAAAGTGTTTGTTTTTTTAATTTTATATGGGGCACGGGGGATTGATATGAGGCACTGGGGCTGATATGAGGCACTGGGGCTCTTTTCTGAGGTCTGATTGGGGGTCATTCACATTGGGGTCTGATCTGAGGTCTTATTGGGGTCTTATTGACATTGGGGGTCTGATTGGTGGTCTGACCTGAGGTGTAATGAATTTTTTTTTCTTATTGTCCCTCTCTAAAACCTTATAGGGCGAATAGAGCGTCTTATAGGGTGAAAAATACGGTAAGTTTAAAAATGATTTCTTCTCCCTTCATTATATTGATAGTGCAGGTCTGTATGTATACAGAGTGTATTTGTGTATATATATGTGTGTGTGTATCTAATATATATATATATATATATATATATATATATATATATATATATATATATATACATATATACACATACATACACACACACAGGTGCGTGCGCTGCGTCTGTGCTTTAGGGTGCACACCCTAATGCCGTAGGCTGCGCACGCCTATGCTCAAGCGGCACTTTTTGTGCTGTGGGCGGAGAAAAGGCTTCCTCTGCATCACTCTCGCATACAGCATCTCATTGTGTAAAGTGCGCCAAATGGTTGAACGATGCACAGTGACTCCATCTGCAGCAAGATGATGTTGTAGGTCTTTGGTGCTGGTCTGTGGGTTGACTCTGACTGTTCTCCCCATTCGTCGCTTCTGTCTATCCGAGATTTTTCTTGGTCTGCCACTTCGAGCCTTAACTTGAACTGAGCCTGTGGTCTTCCATTTCCTCAATATGTTCCTAACTATGGAAACAGACAGCTGAAATCTCTGAGACAGTTTTCTGTATCCTTCCCCTAAACCATGATGGTGAACAATCTTTGTCTTCAGGTCATTTGAGAGTTGTTTTGAGACCCCCATGTTGCTAATTAAAAGAGGAGGGAAACTTACAATTGACCCCCTTAAATACTCTTTCTCATAATTGGATTCACCTGGGTATGTAGGTCAGGGGTCGCTGAGCTTACCAAGCCAATTTGAGTTCCAATAATTAGTTCTAAAGGTTTTGGAATCAATAAAATGACAACATTGCCCAAATTTATGCACCTGCCTAATTTTGTTTAAACAATTATAGCACACTTTCTGTAAATCCAATAAACTTAATTTCACTTCTCAAATATCACTGTGTGTGTCTCCTATATGATATATTTAACTGACATTTTTTATCGTAACAACCAACGATTTATACAGGAAAATCATGACGATTAACAAGGTTGCCCAAACTTTCGTATCCCACTGTATGTATTTATGTGTGCATGTATGTTCAGCAAAAACTCGACGCAACCATCGATTTCAACGAAACTTGGTATACACATCCCTTGCTACCTGGAAAGAAATCTTGCGGGGGTCTCGGCTCTCTACGACGTACCGTTCCCGAGATATTCCCAAAAAATGACCTGTATTATCCAATACAAGCCTTACAGCCTTTCGCTTAAATCCTAACTGCCAACTGACGGGTGCTGTGGAGTTCACAGTTAAAGGGGAGGTCACCATCAAAGTCACTGTTAAAGGGGTGGTCACCGTCAAAGTGACAGTTAAAGGGAAGACTTCAAGCCTCCTTCTAATTATAAAGTTACTGTGACAACTAAATCAACAGGGAGGGAGGGCGGGTTGGCAGCAGATCTTCAAAATGCAGCTTGGCAGACAGTCTAACGCTGGCAGCCACAAAAAATTATATACCAAACATAACACCATCCAATAACTCCTTATCTAATTTCCGAACTGTTGTTTGGTTTCCCCAAACGTCCATTATTCCGAACTGTTGTTTGGTTTCCCCAAACGTCAGTATTAACTAACCAAATAAATAACATTATACTCTATCCGAACTATCACTAAGAAAACCAAAATATAATTAACATAAATATCTATAGTTATTGTATTTAGATGTAAATAGGCAGTGTTTAAACACATACTACACACAATGCACTAATTGTCTTGTAAGTAACCGTAATTGAAATTATTATTTTATTTTTTTCAGTAGTGAACAAGTGCAGAAAGCACTTAGAAGATCTGAAAACAGAATACAGTAAAGACATGCTTGAATTGAAAATGATGCGTCAGCTCGTCAATAAGAAAGAGAGGGAAATGGAGAAAAAGTACCTTTTCAGATTTAAAGAAATGGACGAGCTATTATCGGAGCTCCAAAAGTTGCCCTAGATGCATGTTTTTTTGTTTTATTTGCTATAAATACCATTTTTCAGTTTGATACAGTGTGTTTTTGTTTTTTATAATGTAATGTTACGGTGTAATTTTATAAGTTAGTTGTAAGGCCACTTTATTCCAGGGTCAAACTCATCTTGATCAGGACAGACAGCAGGAACAGACAGCATTAGGTACATAGTAATACTGTAGTATACGGCCCACACAATAACTCAGCAGTGTCAGGACCAACAACAGCAAGTATCGGTAACGGTGGAGTATTAGGCTCACACATAACTCAGCAGTGTCAGGACCTACAACAGCAAGTATCGGTAACGGTGGAGTATAAGGCCCATACATAACTCAGCAGTTTCAGGACCTACAACAGCAAGTATCGGTAACGGTGGAGTATAAGAAGCACACATAAGAAATCAGGGTCAGGACCTAAAACCAGCAAGTATCGGTAACGGTGGAGTATAAGGCCCACACATACAGTAAGTCATCAGGGTCAAGACAGACTTCAGCATCAGCAGCAGGTAGATGTTAAGGGTCCTACACATAGCTCGGCCTAACTCAGCACGACAGCCAGCAGCATGTTTGAAGTGTGCAGCAGGAATTTGTTCCCAGGAATGGGCCCCCACCAGACCAGGACAGCACCAAAAATAAACCAAGACACCTCTGACCGCATCATGTTGTAAGTGTACTGCAGGAATGGGCTAACATGAAAATGAATACACTATTTCACTTTCAAAAATATTTGTTTAAATAAAAAATTCTTTTTTTTTAAACAAGAAAAAGGAGTACAAAATCTTTGATTTCGAAACGCTTATGCCAAAAGGCCTAAATTCGGATTTTGAAATTTTTGGTTTTCTATGAGTGGGGATGGGTGCCCTTAGTTGATGAGACATCCTGAGTCTGGCTGTTGTCTCAGCACCAGGATCTCTCCTTGGCTGGGGGCTCTCTCCCTTATTTCAACATCAACACAAACATAAAACACAAAGTGGAAGGTCCAAGCCAAGATATAGTAGAATTTAGAATAATATAAGCGATATGGATATGTTGTTCGCTGCTTCTGTTCTCTTACTGTGTGATTGATGTTTAAAAAATGCTAATTAGAACTGACGGATGATATATTATATTGAACGGCAATAGATAAATTCTCTAAAAATGTTTGGACAAACAATATGGATTGAATTTTATATAAAAAAGAAAAAAAAACGCATCATTAGGTAAAAAAACGCATCAAAAACGCTGAAAAACCGCAGGTGCGTTTTTTTATTAAACTGTTGTACACTACGTGCAGAATTATTAGGCAAATGAGTATTTTGATCACATCATCCTCTTTATGCATGTTGTCTTACTCCAAGCTGTATAGGCTCGAAAGCCTACTACCAATTAAGCATATTAGGTGATGTGCATCTCTGTAATGAGAAGGGGTGTGGTCTAATGACATCAACACCCTATATTAAGTGTGCATAATTATTAGGCAACTTCCTTTCCTTTGGCAAAATGGGTCAAAAGAAGGATTTGACAGGCTCAGAAAAGTCAAAAATAGTGAGATATCTTGCAGAGGGATGCAGCACTCTTAAAATTGCAAAGCTTCTGAAGCGTGATCATCGAACAATCAAGCGTTTCATTCAAAATAGTCAACAGGGTCGCAAGAAGCGTGTGGAAAAACCAAGGCGCAAAATAACTGCCCATGAACTGAGAAAAGTCAAGCGTGCAGCTGCCAAGATGCCACTTGCCACCAGTTTGGCCATATTTCAGAGCTGCAACATCACTGGAGTGCCCAAAAGCACAAGTTGTGCAATACTCACAGACATGGCCAAGGTAAGAAAGGCTGAAAGACGACCACCACTGAACAAGACACACAAGCTGAAACGTGAAGACTAGGCCAAGAAATATCTCAAGACTGATTTTTCTAAGGTTTTATGGACTGATGAAATGAGAGTGAGTCTTGATGGGCCAGATGGATGGGCCCGTGGCTGTATTGGTAAAGGGCAGAGAGCTCCAGTCCGACTCAGACGCCAGCAAGGTGGAGGTGGAGTACTGGTTTGGGCTGGTATCATCAAAGATGAGCTTGTGGGGCCTTTTCGGGTTGAGGATGGAGTCAAGCTCAACTCCCAGTCCTACTGCCAGTTTCTGGAAGACACCTTCTTCAAGCAGTGGTACAGGAAGAAGTCTGCATCCTTCAAGAAAAACATGATTTTCATGCAGGACAATGCTCCATCACACGCGTCCAAGTACTCCACAGCGTGGCTGGAAAGAAAGGGTATAAAAGAAGAAAATCTAATGACATGGCCTCCTTGTTCACCTGATCTGAACCCCATTGAGAACCTGTGGTCCATCATCAAATGTGAGATTTACAAGGAGGGAAAACAGTACACCTCTCTGAAAAGTGTCTGGGAGGCTGTGGTTGCTGCTGCACGCAATGTTGATGGTGAACAGATCAAAACACTGACAGAATCCATGGATGGCAGGCTTTTGAGTGTCCTTGCAAAGAAAGGTGGCTATATTGGTCACTGATTTGTTTTTGTTTTGTTTTTGAATGTCAGAAATGTATATTTGTGAATGTTGAGATGTTATATTGGTTTCACTGGTAAAAATAAATAATTGAAATGGGTATATATTTGTTTTTTGTTAAGTTGCCTAATAATTATGCACAGTAATAATCACCTGCACACACAGATATCCCCCTAAAATAGCTAAAACTAAAAACAAACTAAAAACTACTTCCAAAAATATTCAGCTTTGATATTAATGAGTTTTTTGGGTTCATTGAGAACATGGTTGTTGTTCAATAATAAAATGAATCCTCAAAAATACAACTTGCCTAATAATTCTGCACTCCCTGTATATGATGCTTCTTTTCATGGTCATCTCATATCCCTTCCCCATTTTGATATAATGCAAATATAAAATATAGAATACAAAATGGAAAGCTCATGTTAAGATAAAGCAGATTTTAGAAGAATATAAGGGATGTGGATATTTTCTTCCCTGCTGTTTCACCCTGACTTTGCTAAAAAATACCAACTAAAATAGTTGAATGATATACTATAATGAATGGCAATTTATAAACTCTCTAAAAATGTTGGGGCAAACAACATGGATTGAATTGCATGAGAAAAAGAAAAAAATGCACCATTAGGTAAAAAACGCATCAAAAACGCAGAAAAACCGCAGGTGCGTTTTTTTTATTGTTTTATTTGATGCTCCCTTTCATGGTTTTAGAGTTATTTTTATATTTTTACAAGTTTTTAATGGAAGTTGATGCATGCATATATATAAAATGTGTGTATTGTATGAATTATATATATACATGGTACTGATTTTAAGAACAGGCCTTATATATATTTTTATCAAATGGAAAATGTATTTTTAGATGTAAGAGATATGATTATTGAATCTCTGCATATTTGTTATTAAAGTATATTCTTAAGTTTAAAAAAGGAAACCAAATTCCTCTAGACAAAGTAAAAATCTCACCGTAACAGGTGAGGAATAAATTTTCGGTGATTGGATGGTAATCATTGGATTCCAGACCATGTCTTAGGTGGGATAGAAGGATATTGACTATATAAGAAGGGGGTAGTTGCATTTGAAAACAAAGCCACTGAGGAAGAGGTTGTTACCTTGAAACGCGTCTGGCCGTGTTTTGGATCTACAACTACCCACCTAAGACCACCTTAAAGTGACTATATTTTATAGTCTGACTAAGACTCTATATAGGACACTGGGCCTTTAAGAGCACTGAGCACTTTACACTCGAACCAGAGTGAAACCAGCATCTGATCTGAGCTGATATGCTATAGCTGCTATCTTGTGGGGAAGATTTTAAAACATCTCCTGAGAGAGACATCGATATCTACGCCTTACAGAGCTGGAAAATTCGAGTGGCGGTGAATAACCAGTGATATATCGAAACACAGCAATTACTGCAGGAGTACAGAAACTTATAAAGAGACCCAGTCTGCAGAGCAGTGAACGGAGGGAACAGGTAAGAGGCTGTACAAGGGGGACGCTTCAGACGTCAGCCTTACTTTAGATACCTGACCTCCTAAACGATTTATCTGCCTATATCTAATTTTATACAACAAATTTGCAAAAAACTTATTCATCACAATTAATTTCACAAAACTGTCACATAACATCAGTGACAAGTATTGGGAAGAACTTACAATCACTTTATTGTATTATTTATTCATCTTTAGTTTAAGAGGTATATTATATGTACACAGGATTTTTTGATCACTGATATATTTAAACACCTTTTGTCGATAATTATATTGATATTTATATCGATTCATTTATATTGATTTATTCACATTGCACTTATGTAATTGTAATTTTTATTTTTTGACTGCATAGAGTTGAAATTCGAAGTTATATTAATCGCAGAATAATTATTATCCCCGAATATTGCAAAAATTATTTTAGTCACAGAATATTGTAGGGGTAAATTTTACTGTATTTCCTAATAAATTCAAAAATTATTTTAAATTGTTAGATGGTGAGTGCCTGTTTTTAAATTTATATACTGTCTTTATAACCAGATGATTAGGTGAATCATCAAAAAGCAGAGCACCTTAACCATACTTTGGATTTGGGTGAGCCACAGTATATTTGTTATATGAGTACAAAATTTGCTACACACGACACGACGCATTCCTACGGCTGCTAGAACTTTCAAGATCAGGCACATCGAGTCTGTGGCAGATAAATATTTTTAATAACATTTTAGCAATAACAATTTACAACATTTTAACAATAACTGTCCTTTCTGGCTTATTTTTTAATTTTTTCATGGAAAGCAACTATATCTTTCATTATTTGACGATTCCTCTTATCCATCCTCCGAACCTTCTTTCGAGAAAAAATAAATAAAAATCGAAATCACGATTTCGATCATTGCACCCATATTCGATAAAACAAATATATATCTATATTACGAATATATTCGTTATTTAGAATTGTAATTTTTTTTTCCAAAGTGTACTGTTAATGTTAATCAACTTCGGCATACTCCTCACCGACAAGCATCCCCGTCACCATGGGAACACCTGTGGGTTATAAAATACCATTGGATCTGAGTTTTCCTTGAGATCGTGAAAACTCAGATTCAATGGTATATTCTAACCCACAGGCGTTCCCATGGTGACGGGGACGCTTGTCGGTGGCAGTATGCCAAAGTGGAATAACAGTACAGATTGAAAAAAATATTTCTATAATATATTCTAAATAACGAATATATTCGCTATATTGCTATAACTTCGTTTTTTAGAATATTCATCATTTTCGTAATATTCTAAAAAACAAAGTTATAGCAATATAGCAAATATTCGTAAAATCCACATATAGACTGCAATTTAGCTAATATAGTGCTATAATATTTTTTTTAATAGTGTACATTTTTTCCAAAACTGAAGTTCAGAAGAGACCAAAAAAATTAGACTATAAAAAAAAAGATTATAGCACTATATTAGCTAAATTGCAGTCTATATTTGTATTTTACGAATATTCGCTATATTGCTATAACTTCTATAACTTCTATAAGTTGCCTTATACAGTTAAAAGAAAATCACAATACGCGAATAATTAAATCGCATATTATTTGCGATAAATAGAATAATGACGAATATTCGATTTCAACGAATATAAGACGAACATTCAATCGAATATTCGCAAAATATTGCGAAATCGAATATGGCACCTCCCGCTCATCACTACATCAGACTAGATTATCCATGGTGCCACATACCAACACTTTGACAAAAGACACCGGTTTCTTCTGGTTACCTGCCTCAGCTACTATTATGATGCTGCCACCTGCCTGATGCCACACATCTGATGCCAGTGCTCCTTCTTTCACCCACCATCTTAAGCTGGTACTCGTATTGCCATCCACCTCCCCACTCTGTCACCGGGTCCCTCTGTGGTCTCCTAATGCTGCTGCCACCTCCTCACTATGTCACCTTGCCACTCTGTGGTCTCCTGATGCTGCTGCCACCTCCCCACTCTGTCACTGGGTCACTCTGTGGTCTCCTGATGCTGCTGCCACCTCCCCACTCTGTCACTGGGTCACTCTGTGGTATCCTGATGCTGCTGCCACCTCTGCACTATGTCACCTTGCCACTCTGTGGCCTCCTGATTCTGCTTTCACCTCCACACTATGTCACCTTGCCACTCTGTGGTCTCCAGATGCTACTGCCGCCACCTCCACACTGTGTTATTGTGCCACTTTGTGGCCTCCTGATACTACTCCCCCCACTCCACACTCTGTCATTGTGCCATTCTGTGGCCTCCTCCAGATGCTGCCACCACCTTCACCCTCTGTCATTGTTCCGCTTTGTGGCCTCCTGATGCTGCTGCCACCTCCACACTGTCATTGTGCCACTCTGCGGCCTCCTCCTGATGCTGCCTACACCTCCAGACCCTCGCATTGGGCTACTCAGTAGTCTCTTCATGCTGATTTCACCTCACCACTATGTCATAGTGCCACTCTGTGGACTTCTTATGCTGTTCCCACCCTCCCCACTTCATGACTAGGCCACTATTTTGCCTTTTGACCTGGCTGACATCTTCATTTATTTGACCCTTCTTCTGATATGTCAGAAGGAAGGAAAAATGAGACGCACAATGTATCCTGTCTGCATAGCAGCTGTAAGGCCTGTATGGTCCCATCAGAATTGGCTTGTGATTTGGTAGCCAAAAGCAGGAGTGGGTACAAAACACAGAAGACATGCAAATATTCCATTCACAGTGTCATCTGTTTTGGATTCACTCCTGTTTTTTTGGGCATTGGCAATACTGATGGATTAATGAACAAATGCTGACCCAGTAAAGGCAGATGCTGAACAGACAGGAACCGTTTTTGGGGGGTTATTGTTCTGACGAATCAGAGGAAGGGCAAAATAATCAGTGACGTCAACACAAACTTACTGCTGACATCCTCTCCACTCTATCAGGGGGCTCTTCTTGTACAAGCGTTAGTGTTGGTCACGAATATTAGCGAATATTAATCGCGTTTATCGGCACTTCGAGAATTCGCAAATATTTAGAATATAGTGATATATATTCGTATTTTTGAATAATCTAGATTTTTTTTCATCTGAACCCATGATCCCTCCCTCAGGGCCAGATTAAGAGCATCATGGGCCTGGTGCTGAAGATTTGAATAGGCCTTTTTACGCAGAGCAATTTTTTATAACACAAATAAAGTGCATCTGAAATCACCAGCATAGCAGAATAGATGTTGATGTATCGATACCTTGCATACCTTTATAGAATCTGTTCTTTAGCCTTTACTTAGATTTAATAAAAAAAAATAATCAAAGTAAAAAACTTATCGGGGCCCAGAGTGTCAAAAGAGGTGTGGTAGGGGGTCCTCTGTGCCCTCCAGACCGTAACACCTCTTCCATGTGAAGTCACGCCCGCTCCTTTGGTTGACACCAACGGCTCACTTGACAGCGATGTGTTGAGATCCTCCACATGTGCCATGAATGGGTGAATGGGGATTGCGGTACACAAATGTGGAGTCTGTAGTAACCTGAGACTGTGCATGCCCCACAATCCCCATTCACAGCGCATACGGGATGTGTGTGTGTCAAAGAAGGTGTAGGCATGAACTCACAGCGCAAAAACAATGGTGCTTATAGAACAGACTACATAGTGTAGAGGTATACTGTATATTGTGTATGCTATATGTGTATAACATAAACATATTTCACATGAAAACTTACAATTACTTGGCTTGGCCCTTGGGGATCTCGGACACCACTTCAACACTTTGGCTGGAGGGCTCGGTGGAACTGATGTTGTGTTTTATTCTAATAAGAAAGATTTCATAATACAGATTTGGAGAAGGGGCAGAGGAATAGCAGAGCAGGGAGAGGCTGGTGCTGCTACTAGGGGGCTCATACCATGGGGGAGTAATAAAGCTCACCATAATGCCCCCAATAGAAAAATTATCCTTATAATGTGACAGTGCATAAAATACCCCATTGTAATGCCCCCAGTTGAGCTAATGTCCCCGTAGTGCCCCCATGATGGTCCAGCATAAAATACCCCTATATAGTGCCCCCAATAAATGCCCTCATAGTACTCCTCTCCCCCCTTCCTCCTAGTGCCCCCCATGATGTACCAGTATAAAATCTACCAGTGGATGCCCTCAGTGTCCCCCATAATGTGCAAGTATAAAATACCCCTTCTTAGTGCCCCCCGTAGATGACCCCGAGGTACTCCTCTCCCCCACAGTACCCAGTATAATGTGTCCCAGTATAAAATGCTACTGTACAGAGACCCCCATATAAAATACCCCTTCTTTGTGGCCTCAGTAGATGCCCCTATAGTGCCCACCAATAATGTGGCAGTAAAAAGTGCCCCCAATAATGTGCCATTAAAAAAGTGCACCCAATAATGTGCCAGTAATAAGTGCCCCCATAGATGCCCCCCAATAATGTGCCAGTAAAATGTGCCCCCATAGATGCCCCCCATCATGTGCCAGTAATAAGAGGGCCCCCCATCATGTGCCAGTAACAAGAGGCCCCCCCATCATGTGCTAGTAACAAGAGCCCCCCCATCATGTGCCAGAAACAAGAGGGCCCCCCCATCATGTGCCAGAAACAAGAGGGCCCCCCCATCATGTGCCAGAAACAAGAGGGCCCCCCCCATCATGTGCCAGTAACAAGAGGGCCTTGTGAAATCAGCTGACAATTGTGTAAAAGGAGTGCGCCCCTTCTTGGCGCTAACATCGACATACTTGAGTTATTTGGTCAGTTTTGGCCCCGTGACTGCCCAAATAGGTGGTGTGCAGTGATTCTTAGAGCGACGCCTCTCATCTGCTGCCATACTGACTTCCTATGCATATAAGGCTACTTTTCACACTAGCGTTAATGACCCTATGATACCGGAAAAAATGCTTCCGTCTTGTCCCCATTCATTGTCAATGGGGACAAAATGTAACTGAACAGAACAGAAAGCTCCAAAATGCATTCCGTTCCGTTCTCATATCAGAGAGCAAACTGCTGCGGTTTGCTTTCCGTCCTGAGATGCGGAGCAAGACGTCATGACCCACAATGCAAGTCAATGGGGACAAATCCGTTTTCTATGACACAATCTGACACAATAGAAAACTGATATGTCCCCAATGGATTTTCAGTGAAGTTCATGACGGATCCGTCTTGGCCATGTTAAAAATAATACAACCGGATCCATTCATAACGGATGCAGACGGTTGTATTATACCAGTAACAGAAGCGTTTTTGATTAACCCTCCCGGATGTGTGAAAGTAGCCTAAGGCCTCTTGCACACAAACTTTTTTTTTTGTTTACTTTCCGTTTTTTAGCGTTCCGTATTTCAATGGATCTGCCCAAAAAACAGAAGGTACTCCGTATGCCTTCCATTTCCGTATTTCCGTTCCGTTTAAAGATAGAACATGTCCTATTATTGTCCGCATAACGAAAAAGGATAGTACTGTTCTATCAGGGGCCAGCTGTTCCGTTCCCGCAAAAAATGGAATGCACACGGACGTCATCCGTATTTTTTGCGGATCCGTTTTTTGCGGTTGTGTTCAAGAGACCTTACTGCAAGGTACAGTGTTCTACACCACTATAAAGGGTCTCTGCAGCCAGGAATTAGCCGTTTTTTTAACTCGATTCACCACAAATAAATTCAGATTGAACAACATTTTTTAGAAAAATTTGGCGAACCGGCCGCATAGAATTTTTTTAAAATTTGCTCATCTCTAGTTTTGAGCTGTAGAAAATGTGGAAAATAAATCATCAGAACAAGCCAAGCTGCACGTTCATTTTACAGAAAGAAAAAGGGACTATACAAAAATGATAATTCTGTTGAAAAAAGCATGGCAAGTGAATTTAATAGAAAAATAACACTGCCTGCAAGTGGAGCAGGCAGCAGCTGTTTAGCTGAAGGCCGCCTTAGCATTCCTCCATGTACATAGACAGAAAGCCTTGAACTGCATTAAACTTAGCCATAGCTCAGACAAATAAATAACAAAAGTTATTCTCCGGGCAATTTTATTTCATTTTATCTGTTGTATGTTTCCGCTTGTCATTATTTTTTTTAATTTTGCCAAAATTACTTTATATTGGTAGACAGCACACACTTCAATGAAATGTAACCTGGTTCTCCGTTTAAACTGGAAATTGGTTGCTGCTATCAGACATCACTGTGGGTGAACCTAGACATCAGAAATTTCACCAAAATTTGGTGCAGTTTTGGTGTTATTTGGTGCAACAGGCTTTTGAAAAATGCACTGTGTCAGAGAAATTGAGTGTGGCTTGACAGGAAATAGGAAGGGTAAGAGATTACATTTTTGTTTAAAATTTGCCAATTCTGGACTAAAATTCTGTTTCAAAGTGAACTAATGAACCCCTTTCCAACATATGGTATATATGTACACCTGAAACTGGGTCTTTAAAGTAGGTGCCCACTCTACGGTGCAGCAGGTGCCATAGCCGCATGGTTTCTATCTAAAAATATGAACATATTTAAAGTGGCCCGAAAGTGGCTCAGCCAGGATAATCTCTTTAATAAGCAGGGGTTGATGTAACAGACCCCATGATTGAGCAACCTCATGATAATATTCCATGTTTGTGTAATTGAGTAACATTATTATAGACTATATCACACCCTAAACAGCTAAAATACAAGATACAAAACATACCTTCATGCAGGGGCGTAGCTACAGGGGGTGCAGAGGTGGCAGTCGATACCAGGCCCAGGAGCCTGAGGGGGCCCAAAGACCATTGTGCCACATAAGACACTGGCATTATAGAAAGTGCATACTGGTCAATTTACACCTCTGGCTGGAGGGAAGGGGTAAGGTTAAGAATTTGGCATGAGGGGGTGCCCTTTCAATGTTTGCCTCAGGCAGCAGGAAGGATATGTGCTCCCCTGCCCCTTGCCAACAGGCACTGAGGGACGGGGGCCCAAGCTGAACTCTTGCACCAGGGCCCATGAGCTTTTAGTTATGCCCCTGCCTTCATGTGATGATGGGTGCTCGCTAATCTTTTTATATCTGGGCGCTCCAGATCATATACCTTCTTTATTCTTGCATCCATGTGCCTATTGTTCACATTGCAAACACATACTATCTTGAGTCTATGTATAAGTAGGAATTTTACCTTTACACTTTAATGTTGAGATTACAAGCTTTTTATATTAGTTGTTATGGTCAGAGTTTTCAACCATCCCATCATTTGTTGCATGAGCTGACCTATAGGTTACAGCTAGAGATGAGCAAAGTTTTGTGAAATTCGATTCAACAGCTTCGTTAAATAGAAAATAAAAAAATCTGCTTCGTCACACATTTCTTTGTAAGTTGTGATTGCAATGAGAGGGAACAGTGATTGCACCGCTCCCCATTATTCTACCCGTCAGATGCTGAGTTCATAGCTGATTGATGCATCTGATAGGAATAATACAGTGTAAAATAAAAATAAAATAAAAAATACTTACCTGATCCATTTGCGACCGGCCACCGCCATCTTGCTTAAAGGTTTAGCGCAAAATCTCGTTCGGGCCGAGATGACATCATCACGCTGGCCAGCGTGGTGTCGTGATACTTCAGTGCACACAGGATTTTGGCTGAGATCTTCAAGCAAGATGGCGGCGGCCAGCCCGTCGTGAGCAAATAAATCGGGTAAGTATGTGTCACGAGGGTATCAAGAGCCACGTCTGACTCCGTTATACCCGGGGTCAGGAAGTCGCAGCGGGTGGCTGCGCGCTCTATATCTAAAGATCACGTTGTTTCTTAGTGATTGTTTTCTGTGTTTGCCTTGCTATCCTTTTTGTCTCACTCAGGGATCCGTAGCTTCTCCTCCTCAGCTGTTTCTTGTCTGCCACTCCCTACCTCCTTATATTCTCCCCTCACACTTCTCTAGTTGCCAGTTATAGAGCTTCCTGCCTGGACATCTATACTGACCCACTGGAGTTGTGAATCCTGGTTGTCGTTCCAGAGTGCTTCCCTCCGGATCCCTGTTGGGCTTATTGTTGTCTCCTGTTGTCGCCCACCTGGGATTATATGTTGAGTCTGTGTTGTCTGTCCTCCCCTTGGTGTTTTCCCTTAGAGCTAGTGGTGCGGACTAGTGTTCCCATCGCCCTGTTCACTATCTAGGGCTCAGCTCAGGGAAAGCCAGGGCTTTAGGCACGTGATCGGCGTACGGGTGAGGAACCCGTCTAGGGACGTCAGGGCAGCCAGGTGCCAGCCGCCAGGTGAGTCAGGGGTCACCATCTTCCCTCTCACTTGGGCAGGGCCTTCCTCGTTCCCTCCCTCTGTGTCACGTATGTGATAGCCACGCCGACCGTGATATTATAACTGGCCCTTACTTTTTGAGAAAAAAATAAATAAAAAATTATATAATTTTTTATTTGTTGTTTTTTTTTCCTCTCTACTTAGAATCCAATATGGATCCTATTGATGCCTTGGCAGAACAGCTTCAAAGCCTGTCTTTGGAGGTGGCAGGATTGAAGGCGTCTGTTCTCCAACAACAGCAGCAAATGCAGCAGACCGCACCCCCAGCGGTTGCTATGGGTAACCAGGTTGTCACAGAACCCAAGGTTGCTCTTCCCGACAGATTTTCTGGGGGAAGGGACAAATTTGCGACGTTCCGTGAGGCCTGCAAATTATATTTTAAGTTGCGCCCTTACTCCTCAGGTCATGAAGAACAGCGGGTAGGGATTGTCATTTCCCTGCTTCAGGGGGATCCGCAATCCTGGGCGTTCTCGTTACCCCCTGGTTCTCAGGCTCTTCGGTCAGTGGAGGGATTTTTTGGGGCTTTGGGTCTCATATATGATGACCCTGACCGAGTCGCCCTGGCTGAGTCGAAGTTACGGAGACTCCTACAGGGAGATCGGTCAGCAGAGGAATATTGCTCAGAGTTCCGTAGGTGGGCTACGGATACTCAGTGGAACGACCCGGCTC
The DNA here is from genome assembly GCF_905171765.1 of Bufo bufo. NCBI lineage: Eukaryota > Metazoa > Chordata > Amphibia > Anura > Bufonidae > Bufo > Bufo bufo. The sequence goes on along the minus strand of NC_053390.1, from coordinate 699,138,584 downwards.
TCAGGAGTCAGTTCTGCTCTGGGTTATCTGAAAGGGTTAAGGATGCACTGGCGCTGTATGAGACCCCCCTTTCCCTTGATGCTGTTATGTCCCTCTCTATCAGAATAGATAGACGTCTTAGGGAGAGATCGAAAATTCTGGAGCAATTGGTTACCTCTCCCAAGCAACAGTCAGCCTGTACTGACTTAGATGAGCCTATGCAGCTAGGCGGAACTTCTCGTCAGGTCCGTCCTCCCGAGGTTCGCCGTAGGGGGGAAGGGTCATTTCATTAATGTCTGTCCCTCCTTTCTCAAAAACAAAAGACCGTCGGAAAACTACTAACCCCGGGCTGTGCGGAGGATGTCAGCCGGGGGGTATACGTTTCCTCCATACGAACATCTCAATTTGTGTTACCAGCGGTCATTGTTTTTGGTGTTAAGACGGAGTCTATTTCTTTTTTTCTAGACAGTGGAGCAGGGGTAAACTTGATTGATGCCCATTTTGCCCGCACTATGGGTTTGTCTCTCTGTACGCTGCAGAGACCTATTCCCGTATTCGCTATAGATTCTGCTCCTCTGTCTCAGAGAAACCTCACCCACATTGTTCATAATTTACACCTTCGGGTAGGGGACCACCATAATGAGTGTCTTTCATGTTACGTTCTGGAGGGCCTTCCCTCTCCGGTGGTATTGGGTCTTCCCTGGTTGGTAGCGCACAATCCAGTGGTGGATTGGCAGGCCAGGGAGATATTGGAGTGGAGTGAGCATTGCAGAGAGAATTGCTTAAATAACAATTGCTTAATCACCTCCATAGCTTCCCTACCTACATTTATTTCGGACTTTGAGGACGTTTTTTCTGAAAAGGGTTGTCAGAAACTACCACCTCATCGTCCTTATGATTGCCCGGTTAACCTGATTCCCGGGGCAAAATTACCCAAGTCCAGGTTGTATAATCTTTCGGGTCCCGAGAGACAAGCCATGAAAGATTATATCTCCGAGAGTCTGGCTAAGGGACACATCAGACCCTCTTCTTCACCCGTGGCTGCAGGGTTTTTCTTTGTTAAAAAGAAAGATGGGGGCCTGCGTCCTTGCTTAGATTTCCGTGAGTTAAACCAGATAACCATCCGTGACCCATACCCTCTTCCTCTCATTCCTGACCTTTTTAATCAGATTGCGGGTGCTAAGTGGTTCTCCAAACTTGATCTTAGGGGGGCCTACAATCTGATTCGTATCAAGGAAGGGGATGAGTGGAAGACAGCTTTTAACACCCCTGAGGGGCATTATGAAAATCTAGTTATGCCTTTCGGTCTGACCAATGCCCCTGCTGTCTTCCAACATTTCGTTAATGATATTTTTAGTCATCTCATCGGCAGGTTTGTAGTCATATACCTAGATGATATCTTAATTTATTCGGCTGATCTGAAAACACATGAGGTGCATGTCAGGCAAGTACTGCAGGTCCTACGGACGAATAAATTATATGCGAAAATTGAAAAATGTGTCTTCGCCGTTCAGGAATTACAGTTCCTGGGATATCTATTATCTGCTTCAGGTTTCCGCATGGATCCTGGGAAGGTCCAGGCAATTTTAGATTGGGATCTTCCTGAGAACCTTAAAGCCCTACAACGGTTTTTGGGTTTCGCTAATTTCTATAGAAAGTTCATTAAAAATTATTCAGTGATCGTTAAACCCCTTACCGACATGACTAGGAAGGGGACGGATTTTTCCAAATGGTCTGACGCCGCTAAAGATGCATTTTCCTCTCTAAAGGAGAGGTTTACCTCGGCACCTGTTCTAATTCAACCTGATGTCTCCCAGCCTTTTATTGTCGAGGTAGATGCGTCAGAGGTGGGAGTGGGAGCTGTATTGTCTCAGGGTCCGTCTCCTGGCAAATGGCGTCCTTGCGCTTTCTTTTCCAAAAAATTATCTTCTGCGGAGAAGAATTATGATATTGGAAATAGGGAACTGTTGGCGATTAAACTGGCGCTTGAAGAGTGGCGTCACTTCTTAGAGGGAGCAATCCACCCCGTCACGGTGATTACGGATCACAAGAACCTTCTGTACCTAGAATCGGCTAAGCGTCTCACCCCTAGACAAGCTAGGTGGTCGCTATTCTTTACCAGATTTAACTTTGTAATCACCTATCGTCCTGGGGCAAAAAATACCAAGGCAGACGCACTATCTCGTAGTTTCCCTGGAGGGGGTAATGTTTGTGATCCGGTACCTATTTTACAAAGAGGAGTGGTTGTCTCTGCTGTACACTCTGTTCTAGAGGGAAAGGTGTTAGAGGCTCAGGGGGACGCCCCGGCCTCTTGCCCCTCAGAGAAATTGTTTGTACCGTTAAACCTGCGTCTTGAATTGTTAAAAGAACATCATAATTCGGCACTTGCTGGACACCCGGGTAGTAAAGCAACCTTGGAGCTTTTATTACGTCGTTTTTGGTGGCCAAGGTTGCGTCAGGATGTAATGGATTTCGTGTCTACTTGTTCTACTTGTGCACGCGCGAAAGTCTCTCATACACGTCCAGCAGGGTCTTTATTGCCACTTTTCATCCCCAATAGGCCATGGACACATCTGTCAATGGATTTCATCACTGACTTACCGTTGTCGGCGGGTAAAACAGTTATCTTGGTAGTAGTAGACAGGTTTAGCAAAATGGTACACTTTATTGCGCTACCCGCACTTCCTAATGCTAAAACTCTCGCTCAGGTGTTTATCAGTGAAATCGTGAAGCTTCACGGGGTCCCTTCCGATGTGGTTTCGGATCGGGGAACCCAGTTTATTTCTAAGTTTTGGAAAGCTTTTTGTTCCCGTTTGGGGGTTCACTTGTCCTTTTCCTCAGCTTTCCATCCTCAGTCGAATGGACAGACTGAGCGTACCAACCAAAACCTAGAAACATATTTAAGGTGTTTTGTGTCTGAAAACCAAGAGTTGTGGTCATCATATTTACCGTTAGCTGAGTTTGCCATAAATAATCATTATCAGGAGTCCACTGGCAAGTCACCATTCCTTGGTGCATACGGTTTTCATCCCCAATTTTGTACTTTCAAAGAGGGGGGGTCTTCTGGGGTTCCCGAAGAGGAAAGGTTTTCTTCATCTCTTTCATCGGTATGGCAGAAGGTGCAAGTTAACTTGAAAAAGATGGTAAATATAAATGCATGGCCGATAAGAAACGGTCGCCAGGTCCGGACCTAGGAGTGAATGACTATGTGTGGTTGTCTACTAGGAATATTAAGTTGAAGGTTCCTTCTTGGAAACTGGGTCCTAGGTTCATTGGTCCCTATAAAATAGTAGCCGTCATTAACCCTGTGGCTTTTCGCCTGGAGCTACCTCAGACTTTTAAGATCCATAACGTCTTCCATAAATCGTTACTCAAGAAGTATGTTCCACCTCTAGAACCATCTCCGCTGCCACCTCCTCCTGTCATTGTGGCTGGTAATCTGGAGTTTCAAATAGCCAGAATTGTTGATTCTCGTCGGGTCCGCCGCTCTCTTCAGTATCTGGTGCATTGAAGGGGTTACGGTCCCGAGGACAGAATGTGAGTTCCAGCGTCAGAGGTAAACGCCAACAGGTTAATTCAGACTTTCCATGCCTCTCATCCGGAGAGACCTGGTCCTGAGTGTCTGGAGGCCCCTCGTGAAAGGGGGGGGTACTGTCACGAGGGTATCAAGAGCCACGTCTGACTCCGTTATACCCGGGGTCAGGAAGTCGCAGCGGGTGGCTGCGCGCTCTATATCTAAAGATCACGTTGTTTCTTAGTGATTGTTTTCTGTGTTTGCCTTGCTATCCTTTTTGTCTCACTCAGGGATCCGTAGCTTCTCCTCCTCAGCTGTTTCTTGTCTGCCACTCCCTACCTCCTTATATTCTCCCCTCACACTTCTCTAGTTGCCAGTTATAGAGCTTCCTGCCTGGACATCTATACTGACCCACTGGAGTTGTGAATCCTGGTTGTCGTTCCAGAGTGCTTCCCTCCGGATCCCTGTTGGGCTTATTGTTGTCTCCTGTTGTCGCCCACCTGGGATTATATGTTGAGTCTGTGTTGTCTGTCCTCCCCTTGGTGTTTTCCCTTAGAGCTAGTGGTGCGGACTAGTGTTCCCATCGCCCTGTTCACTATCTAGGGCTCAGCTCAGGGAAAGCCAGGGCTTTAGGCACGTGATCGGCGTACGGGTGAGGAACCCGTCTAGGGACGTCAGGGGAGCCAGGTGCCAGCCGCCAGGTGAGTCAGGGGTCACCATCTTCCCTCTCACTTGGGCAGGGCCTTCCTCGTTCCCTCCCTCTGTGTCACGTATGTGATAGCCACGCCGACCGTGATAGTATGATTTATTTTATTTTTTTACACTATTTCAGGTTAAATTTCAAGGAAATTCGGCTTCATTGTGAATCAAATTTGCCCTGAAATTCGGATCGTGGCATGGTGCTGAAACAGAAGATTCATACTTACCTGCTCCCAGACGCTTCGGCCCTCCGCGCTGCCCCTTCTGTCTCTATCTTCCAGTCCCGATGCTGTTTATATCTGGCTGGCTATGGGCATGGTCACATACACCTCTCCAGCCAATGATTGGCTTCAGTGGTGATGTGCTGCTTGTGGCTACATCTAGGGGCAGAAATACCACCTGTGCAGCCAGTTCAGCTGCACAGGGGCCCAGCATTGGACGGGGCCCATTCTTCAATACTAGTGAGTGCTTCCATTATGGGAGTGCTCACTAGTCAGAGTCTACAGGAGGTGTCGGAGTGAAGTACTGTGAGTAGTGGTCTTCTCCGTTTCACAACGCACTGTCCTACCTGTGTACAGCGTCAGGACGTACAGTGAGCACTATGACCTGTTGCTGAATGCTGTCAGGTGAAAATGCAGCACGGGCCATTGGAGACCAGAGAGCAGGGACTGCAGGAGAGGACATAGAACATGGAGAGCAGCAGCAGAAGAGATAAGTTTATTTATTTGAGTCCGATCTGAGGTCTGATGGGGGTCTGAGCATCTGATAAGGGAGTGCGAGCATTGATATGGGGGGCCTGAAAATCTATTATGGGGTCTGAGAATCTGATATGGGGGCCTGAGCATTTGATATGGGGTGTGAGCTTCGATATGGGGGCCTGAGCATCTGATATGGGGGTCTGAGTTTCAATATGGGGGCCTGAGCATCTGATATGGGGGCCTGAACATCTGATATTGGGGCCTGAACATCTGATATGGGGGTCTGATGATCTGATATGAGGAACTAAAGATCTAATAAGGGGTCTAAAGAACTGATTTGGGGGTCTGAGGATCTGATAAGGGTCTGAGGATGTGATATGGCAGTCCCAGGATCTGATAAAGGGGTCTGAGGATCTTATAAGGGGGTCTCAGGATCTGATATGAGGGTCTTATGATCTGATAAGGGCGTCTGGACATCTGATATGGGGGTGTGAGGATCTGATATGGGAGTCTAATCTGATATGGGGCTCTGAGTATTTGATATGGTGGTCTGGGGATCTGATATGTCGGCAGGGCCGGCTCTATCATAAGGCAGCCCAAGCAGCTGCTTGAGGGCGCAGAGAAGGGGCGGGCAGAAAACAATTAACTTGCTAACTTACACTTGCCCCGCTGAGCCTGTTTGCCGAGCAGCCCGGCCGTCCCCCGGCCCTCACTGTCTCAGTCACAGAGCGAGCGGCACGCAGGCTGAGGCAGCAGCTGCAGCAACACAAAATACTCAGTCTCTCTCTCTCTCAGACCTCTCTCTCTATATAAGACTTCTACTGTAGTAAACTTTGATACCTAGTGTACATCCATACACATGACAGCTGCCCCAACACACCCAGCTCTGCTACATCCATACACAGTGTACTGGGGCAGCTGTCATGTGTATGGATGTACACCAGGTATTAAAGTTATCTACAGTAGAAGTCTTATATATCTATATTTTTTTTATTTTTTTTGTAAATAGTTATACAGCTCTCATAGCTGTGTGGGTAAGTGCTTTGCCTATGATACAGAAGGTCATGGGTTCGAATCCCAGCATAAACTTTTCTGAAATAAGAACACGCACACTAAATCTTCAACACTAGAGGCTGATGGGAACACAGGCCGGAAGAGGCCTGCATCGCATCGCTGACATGGAGGTAAGTATAAAAGTGCTTTTTATTTTTATTTTTTTAAATACCGGACTTTACTGCCACGGGGAAGGGGGGGGGGGGTGGAGGCTATTGGTGCCATGATACTGGCACATGGAGGGGGAGAGGATGGCACTATGATATTAGCACATGGGGGGGCAAGAAATGGACATGAATCATGAGGGGCAGAAATGTGAAATGATGGTGGGGGCAATAAATGGACATGAATCAGGAGGGGCAGAAATGTAAAATGAAGGGGGGAGGCAAGAAATGGACATGAATCATGAGGGGCAGAAATGTGAAATGATGGGGGGGCAAGAAATGGACATGAATCATGAGGGGCAGAAATGTGAAATGATGGTGGGGGGCAAAAAATGTACATGAATCATGAGGGTCAGAAATGTGAAATGATGGGGGGGGGGGGGGGGGGGGGAAGCGCCAAAATGTAGATTTGCTTGTGTTGACAAAAATCCTTGCACCGGCCCTGTATGTCGGTTTGGTTTGAGGATCAGATATGGGGTATGTTTTGTATTGTTGCACAATTGTAAGGGGACATTTTTCTACTGACACACATTGTAAGGAGAATTATTGCTACTTGGGGAATATGGGAAACATGGTTGATTACTAGTATGGGCACTATGGGGGTAATATTACTTTTGGGGCACAATAGGGACATTATTACTATTGGGGGCACTGTTAACTCTGAGTGCACTCTGGCAGATAATTATTTCTATTGGTGGGACTTTGGGGAGAACTATTATAATGGGGGGTACCCGGGCACAGTATCAGCTTAGCACAATTATTTTGGGGGACATTATGGATACACAATTTTTTTAAATGCTATTTCCTGGGTGCAGTTATTTTTATTATGTTAGAAAAAAATATTCAGACCATGAAAATTCAAAAAACTTCAATAAAAAAATAAAAAAAATAATCAAGCTAGGAACCAACGTACATTTACATGACAATATCCCTGACTGGAATTCATGAAGGTAGTGAATAATCGTTCAGTAGCACATTAGCTCAGGTCAAATCTTTTAGCTAATTTTTCAGCCTCTCCCAGTCAATGTACAGTTGTTGCAGCTAATGCACTGTTTTTGCAGCTGGCATAACTTGACAAATGACCCCCAAAGTATTTAAAGATTTATTGTGGTTTCTAGTTACACTGAAGAATATACAAGTAACTTCAAGGTTGCATTAATCTAGACTGAGTTAGAAACCCTTCCCTTCCCTTATGGTGACAATATAACACAGAGAAACATCAATATTTCCTAGATATCGATAGCTGCATAAAGGATTGCCAACTTAATACATAATGAGAATGAAAACAAGGGTGAAAGAGGAGGCTGTGTGTGTGTGTGAGAGAGAGAGAGAAATACAGTATCTCAGATCCGTCTAAATAGGACTGTGACTTTGATGCCCCCTGGCTGCCCTCATGCAATTCGTCTGAAAAGGTTTGTTTCTGTGATAAGCTCTTTTCTATCTGTTAAGGGTACATTTTCCACTTCTATATTGGTACGTGGAAGGAAGCAAAGATTGATGCCTGAAATAAGCTGTAATTAAGGCTATACAAATCATGTCACTGCAGGAAGGATGCCCTATTGACTTATTGAGTCATTTTCTCATACATATATTTTATTTGATTTTTTGATTCCTACCTATCACTGACAGTTCAAAGATATCCTACTAATTACGTTAATGTCCTTTGTATCACGTCTCATTTCTATAATATCACACTGTCTCCTAGGCTCTCCATAAGTCTTAATTGTTAATATTAATATTTCATTTGGACATAGTATCATTAAGGTAAATATGGTATAAGAAAAGAAGTCATTATTGAGTCCTTGGGAGAGGTGGTGCCACCAGCTGAAAGTAAACAGGCTTTATCTACATTGCCATGTCAATATACAGATGTGCCTTCCTTATCTTTTCTCTTGGTTTCAGATATCCTGCGGTGAGTGACGGGAGATGATCAGCTTTGAGAAAAGAAATAAAAATGGCAAAACTCACAGAAAAATATGTTCATTTTTTTTAAAGCTGATCATCTCAAGCCACTCAGGATATCTTAGAATGGGTAAGGGTAGTGTTATAATGCTCAGACTTCAGGCAGAAAGAGTGCCGTTAGACAATAAATGCGTTGATTGACTCTCATTTGCATAGGCCTATTGTTCCTGATAATTGATCCAAAAATTAGTGTAAAACTGATTTTACAAACTTCATTAACCCTTTAGGTGTTCCTCAACAGTTTATGGCAAATGGAGATGAAATTTCAGAATTTCTATTTTTGGTAAGCTTGCCTCACAAAAATGTAATATAGAGAAACTAAAAATGATTAAAATGTTTTTTTTTTTTTTTAAATTGAAATTCTTAAATTTCATCTCCATTTGCCAATAACTCTTGTGGAACACCTAAAGGGTTAACAAAGTTTGTAAAAATCAGTTTTGAATACTTTGAGGAGTGTCGTTTCTTCGATGGGGGTCACTTTTATGGAGTTTCTACTCTAGGGGTGCATCAAGGGGGCTTCAAATGGGACATGGTGTAAATAAACCAGTTCAGCAAATCTGCCTTCCAAAAACCACACGGCACTCCTTTCCCTCTACAACCTACCGTGTGCCTGTACAGTAGTTTACGACCACATATGGGGTGTTTTTGCAAACTACAGAATTAGAGCAATAAATAGTAATAACTATTTTTGGAGGTATTACTATGTATTATAGAAGTAGAGAAATAGAAACTTGGAAAGCGGTAGTCCAGGATCCAAGATTTTGATAAGGATGATGGTCATCAATATTAGATCGGCTGGGGTCCGACAATCCACAAACCCAACAATAGTGACGCCCCGAATAGTTCGCCTGCGAACAGTTCCCGGCGAACATAGCTTGTTCGCGTTCGCCGCGGCAGGCGAACATATGCGATGTTCGGTCCGCCCCCTATACATCAGCATTGAGTAAACTTTGACCTTGTACCTCACAGTCAGCAGACACATTCCAGCCAATCAGCAGCAGACCCTCCCTCCCAGACCCTCCCACCTCCTGGACAGCATCCATTTTAGATTCATTTGGAATCTGCATTCTCAGCGAGAGGAGGGACAGTGCTGCTGCTGATTCAATAGGGAAAGCGTTAGCTAGGGCAGTGTTCTGTGTCTACAGACTCATCTGCTGTAAGGACAGCGTCCTGACAGCACCCCAAAAAGCCCTTTTCAGGGCTGGTACATCAGTCTGCTTTTTATATATATATATATATATATATATATATATATATTGCAGTTGCCTGCCCGTGTGTGAGAGGCTGCAGGCTCAGTCGCAGACAGTACTGTGTGCACACCATTCATACAGGGTGTGACAGAAAATACCTCGCAGATAAAAAAAAATTATATTTAATATTTTTCTGTGATCTAATCACAGTTGCAAGCCCGTGTGAGTCAGGCCCACACAGACTGTATTGTGGCCACTGGGTAGTGGCTAGACCTCCACTTATACCGTTACAGGGTGTCACTCACTCACAAATACCTTTCAGATAAAAAAAATTCTATTTAATATTTTTCTGTGATCTAATCACATTTGCAAGCCCGTGGCGTGGATTCAAATGAAGGGGAGGGAGCCAGCGTTTTTTTAACCATCTCCCCGTTCGAAAAATCTATTTAATAAATGGACCCCAGATTGGGGACGTAACAGGGATTAAACTGATGAGAAGAGAGAACTACAGAAAATACCACTCATATCAGGTGTGACAGTAAATTGCACGATGCAGACACAGTGACCGTGGCGTGGATTCAAACAAAGGGGAGGGAGCTAGCCTTTTTTTAACCATCTCCCCGTTCGAAAAATCAATTTAATAAATGGACCCCAGATTGGGGACGTAACAGGGATTAAACTGATGAGAAGAGAGAACTACAGGAAATACCACTCATATCGGGTGGGACAGTAAATTGCACGGCACAGACGCAGTGACCGTGCATTCAAACAAAGGGGAGGGAGCCAGCGTTTTTTTAACCATCTCCCCGTTCGAAAAATCTATTCAATTCACCTTTCGGGGACCCTTGGTGTTGTACGTGGCTGGGTGGAGGAAGAAACCTTCAATGACATCAACGGGACATGGCTAGCTTGGTATCCAACCTTGTACAAATGGGGAGTTTGCGGTTGGGCAAATGGACTGTTTGTGGTTGTTTGCGGTGCATTAAAAGAGGAGTTTGGTCTTTCAATGTCTGTGAAGCGGGCGTAACCCTTACACTACCTGATTGATACAACATCATACCTGATCGTATACACACACTGGATGTTTTAAACCACGTTGTTCAAAAAAAATTGGGATTGTTAGGTGATTTATGCCCTTTATGGATTAAAATCCAACTCTGCGTCAACTATGTAATTTTCCATGGGAGTTTTGCCATGGATCCCCCTCCGGCATGCCACAGTCCAGGTGTTAGTCCTTTTTAAACAATTTTTCCATCACTACTGTGGCTAGAAAGAGTCCCTGTGGGTTTTAAAATTCGCCTGCCTATTGAAGTCTATGGCGGTTCGCCCGTTCGCGAACAGAAAATTTTATGTTCGCGACATCTCTACCCAACAAGCAGTTGTTTCCTTGTAGCTGGGAGTTAGCGCCAGAACTACCCAGTTCTATCCATCTTGTAGTGTTGACGGAGTTGGTAACTGCAGTAAAGCTCTCACTGATTTAAATTGGGGCAGTGCTGCAGTTATCAGCACTGCTTCCAGAGCAAAGCTACAGCAAGACATCGAATCAGCAGAGGTGCATTGCGTTGGGTCCTTGACGTTCTGATATTGATAACATATCCTAAGGATAGGTCCTCAGCTTCAAAATCTTAGACAACACATTTAAAGAGGGACAAATCTGTACACAGGTACAGTGTAAGAATAGTTTCAGGAAATTACCAAACCATGTTCTTGTGCACAGATGTTTTTGTGTTCTTGGAGGGTTGCTATGGGAACCAGCCAAGCCATGGCTAGTAGACCTATTAGTGAGTCTGGACGGTGGACTAATAAATTCCCTGGCTTGACGTCTAATCCTGAAAGAAGGAGAGGAAATCATAATGTACATGAAAGATATCTCTTTTTAAAAAATCTGTAGACTGAAAATCAGACACCATCATGTGCATGAGGACTAAAGATGTTGGGAGGGAACCTCCCAAGCTAAGGCAGGCCTTGGATGCTTCCATGTACTTTGTACAATGTACTCCAATGTACTTTTGTTTGTTTTCTTCTAGAAATCTCAGAAAGCTGCTATGGAGGGAGAGATCAGACTTATAGACACACAGGAGCTTCTAAACTCTTCAGAAGCTCTATAGAAGCAGTTCTTGAATCAGGCTCAGGAGCTTAGCTAGCTTTGATATTTCCTGAGTCTCTGTTACTAGGAACAGATCTTGCCTGACAACAGGTAGTGGACTGCTAATTAAGTGGAAGTGAGACTCCTTGTGTCCATTAATTTACTGTTTTTCTGTTCTTTTTTTATGTGGATGCAGGCATATTTTTTAATTTAGAAATTTGCTAGTTACCCCATTATTTATTAATTGAAATGAAATAGTGTAAAAGTACAGTGAATTGAAGTTTACCTTTAAGATCTCATTGACATGGGCAGACTGCAGTGCATTCAGCCTGCTTGTCAGCACATGGAGCCTTTGTGGATTCTTACTATGTAATCTCCATACATTGTTTCATAGGCTTTGTTGGATTTAATCTGTATAGAGATACATATGTAGTGTCCAAAGGAGTATGCCACAATTTCCTGATTTAGGTTCACAGGGACAGAAAATTAATACTCTGAGGTTTGAGGTTTCCATGAATATTGGATTCATAATTGTTGAGGCTTATGACGAAATGAGTTGACCTATCCAGCATACACTTGGCCAACCTAAGGGGATATTCCCACCACTTAAAGGCTGCATATTTGCTGTTGCAGTTTTTCATGCAACAAATCAACAGTATTGTATTGTACCAGCAAAGTTGATCTGGAAAATTCTGGAAGGGCGTTCTCTGCCGGACAGCCTGCCGAGATTCACCAGAGGTGTCAAACTAGCCTTAAAAAAATGCAAATAGCAAACTTTGCAAGAAAATGTGTGAAACAAATGGTACATGAACTGCAAATGTTTGGAAGACAAACTTACATATCTCTGTTTCGTCATCAGTAATCAGGTTATCAAGCTTGAATCTAAGCCTGGCATTAGGGGGGGGGGGGAGGACAGGGCAATTGCCCAGGGCCCCCATACCAGAAAGTGCCCCCTCTCACTCCACAGTCACCACCACACAACTGTTCCATTCAGCTGCTGGCCCAGCCACCAGAGATGAAAGAGAACTGGCGGGCTGCAGCTGAGCAGGGCACAATGATAGGTAGCGAGTGGAGTGGTGGCAGAGCGCAGAGTACGGCACCAGCTTGCTCAAGTTCTCTGCTCAGCCTCAGCATCCTCTCAGAGGAGCCAGTAGAGGCAGAGCAGAGGCGCTGCAGGACAGGATCACCTCAGCCCAGCCATATCCAGCTGGGGCTGCACTCTTGGACACGCTCACAGCATCACCTACCTGACCAGACTGGCAGCATCAGGTCAGGAGAAGTTGAGAAACAGAAGTTAAGTAAGGAGAAGTCAAGTGCTGAGCAGCAGTGCAGGAGGAACGGAGGGGTAAGAATGTGCACTGAAGCACTGTGGGGCAGTTATCAATTGTTTTTTAAATAAATCAATATATACAATGGTCTAGCTGCCCTAAAAAGAACATATACATGTAGTTGCCCTTAACGCCATATGTACCGCAGTTATGCTGGCCATTCAGGCCACCCTGAAAAAATGGGCTGTAAAACCCCACCTCCGGCTGTGCTAAGCCACGTCCCCGATCCAGTTAGGTCACGCCCACTCCACAGCGGCTGGGATAAAATGACTCCACAGCGGACGGGGTAAAATGAATCTCAGGTCAGCTGCAGGGATGGGAGGAATGGTGACTTTCTTCTTGCAGCTCACGTTCGGACAGCACAATGCTGCTGTCTGACTGTAAGCTGTTCAAAAGGACATCTGTGTCCATCCAGGCCCTGCACCGGACGGAGGACAGGGAGTCTGAAAACCAGACTGCCCGGCCTAAAACCGGACCTCTGGCCACCCTAACGGCAGTTGTCAGTTCTTTGAAAATGGCGCCCGCTCAGGAGCTGAGCCGGCGTCATAACCACCGAGCACCTGCTGTTTTTTACAACAAACACCTGGTGGCAGAATCTGTTCACTGACCGTTAACCCATTAGATACTGTGGTCAATTGTGACCACAGCATCTAAGCAGCCAAATTCTGGGAGCGCCGCGGTCCGGTGACCATATGGCTCTCCACAATGGGATCCTAGGAGCTGCTAGGTTGCTATGGCAACCTCAGCCTTCTGTTTCTGGCAGGGCTCTATAGGAACATGGGGGGTCATTTACTAACCAGAAATATGCCTATAGTAGCTGTATTCCTGGCACAGATTGTGGTGCAAAGGTTCTTTGCACCGCAATCTGTGACTTTTACCCACTCACGCCAGGTTTAAAATAGGGGGGAAGCTGTCTTACATTTAAAAGCAGTGGTGGATTCGCCAAAATTATGTAGAGGCCAGCGTATCTATAGAGCTCTAGAAGATTAAACGCCAGATATAGGTGATATTAAGGTCGGCGTCTAAAATGCCAGCATTAATAAATTAACCCCATAGTGAATCTCCCATAGGCTACAATGGTAAATTATTGCAGTCTATTGGAGAAGCTATCAGATGGCATAATTTGGTCACTTCACCTCCCCAAAAAATAGAATAAAAAGTGATTAAAAAGGCAAACACACTGTCAAATGGTATACAAAATAAACCTACACATCACTGCACAAAAAATAAACCCTAAGGCCCCGTTCAAACAAACAATACGGATTGTTTCCAGATCTGTTCAGGAAAAAGCTGATGGTTTTGCACACAAGTAAAGTCAGTTTTGTCTGCAATTGAATTCAGTGGTTCCGTTTTTTTTTCACACGGATGCAATCAGTTGTGATGAGTTTTTCAGGTCTGTGAAAAAAAAACCTGAAGAATAGCAATCTACATCTTCTAGTAACCATCACATATTTTTCAGAATCGACTGAATGTGATGGATAGTGCAATACTTCAGAATTTGGGGCCTCACTTGTACTTTTGCCCAGGGCCACATTTTGTCTAAAACAGGCCTTGCTCAAATCAACATTCTGCTTCAGGAGTTATGGCAAACAAGAACCCTACAAGGTTACAAATTGAAGTTTGCTGGGACCTGGTGTATTAGTCAGTGTGCATGATGCAGGCATTTCCGGATGGCCTCAAACCGGGTACGTGTCATGGTCATACTATAAAGTGGGGTCTGGTAGAGGACATCCCCACTCCAGTAATGGCTGACAGTGGGTTTTTTGACTAGGCCCATGTGCAGCATGAGGCCGCAAAACGTCCTCATCTCGGCTGCACTGACCGAAGTCCAGCCACCGGCCCTAGCCAAAAAGGAGCCAAGGTGTTGAGCAATGAACTGTTGGGCGAACACGTTCGTTTGCTCCAGCATCAGATTCACAAAGTGGTCACGGAAAAAAATACTAAAATAGTCATATTCAGTGAAGCCCACTGTGGGAATCTGGATTCCTGGTTGACCAACAAAATCAGGAATCACGGGCTCAAAATGCTATGGGGTACACCATGCAAGTTCACCGGTAGGGCGCTCCGATGGACTTATCTGGTGGTCCAGAAAACTAGTATGAGCCCCAGAGCTGCACATACTTTGGGGGCTCATCATCATTGCTAGATGATGACGAGGACACGGATGACAAAAGTAAAGTGGGGTCATCCTCGTCCTCACTGGGCTCTCAGAGTCGGAGGCAAGCTGGGCGTATGCCTCCTCGGCCAAGAACATCCGACAGGCCATAGGGGAGTGTGTGTGTGTGTGGAAATCTTTATTTAGTGTGCGTGTGTGTGTGGGGGACGGGTGTTTGCGTACATATCCCTAAACCTAACAGAAAAAAAAAAAGCCCCAATTTAAAACAAAAATTAATAAAAATTCTAACTCGCTGAGAATCCGTCCGAAGCTGATTAGCGGCGGGGTGTGTGATGTGCTAACAGTGGCCAGACGCTAAGAGTGCTGGCCACAGTCAGCGTACGCAGAAAAATAAAAAATTATGGTTGCACCCCAAAAAATTTGTATTGGGGGGCAGGGGGGCAAGCTGCAGCACCCCTGGGGGGTCTAGGCTCACACAGCTGTGCTGTGGACCCCAGACATCTGATCAGGGTGATGCAACAATCAAACTTTTTTTTCCCTTAAACTTTCCCTGAATATCCCTGCCTAACCTAACCTTTCCCTAACCTTTCCCTAAGCACCTTTTAGTGCCAGATGGTACTGTGGAGGGTCAGAAGGGCTGTGCTGGGCACAGATGGGGGTGCTGGTTCAGGAGATCCGAATGCAGGCTCCTCTCTCCTCGCTCCCAGACACAGAAAGGAGGAGGAGAGGAGAGCTGCAATATCTTGAACCTCCCGCCTGCCCTGCAGCCAATCAGAAGAGATCCTGAGAGGTGATGTCACCATCACCTCTCAGGATCGCAGGATGGTGATTGGTGGTGTATTAACTCACCACCGATCACCATCCTGTTCCGGGTTATCGGGTCACCAGAGACCCGAATAACTCGGAAACGCAGCAAACAGCAGGTCTGAATTGACCTGCGGTTTGCCGCTTTCGCCAATACGGGGGGTCACAGGAATCCCCAAGCATTGTCCCAGGGTGCCCGCTGATTGATTTCAGCAGGCACCCAGTTCCGATCACCGCCCCCCCCCCCTCTCCCGCACGGCGGTGATCAGAAATACACATGACGTATACGTGTCAGATCGACACGTATATCCCTAACTAAAGACTTCCCAAAATTTGTTTTGGGGTTGATTCTAGCAATTTAGCCACCAGATTGAATTAGGTCAAAATAAATTAAGTTTAGATTAAAAATGCCCCATTTGCATTGAAAAGTTTTTGTATTACATTCTGTCATCTCCTGTATTCAAAACCTTTCAAGCTCTTTATCACCAATATAGCATTATCAATTCTAAAAGTGACAGTAACAAATATAACTATGGGTAAATGGATGGCAACCAATGGTGAGAAGCAACCTCTTTTATAACACACTGCACTGTTGGATTTTTATGCTTTGTTAAATTAAAAAGACTAAAAAAATCCCCTTTGGGGGGGCAGAAGCCTGCCAATGTTTATACACATACAGTATTTTTTTTCTCCACCACTTCTACCTACACATGGCAGGCATTGATAATGTAACTTATTGTCCTGGAAAATGAAAAAGCAATGGCTTTATTTTAAAGAAGCAGTCAAGAAAAATTAGCCATTTTGGGCAGCAGGTTCAGGTTTACTATATTTACTCTGTGCAGGCTAGGGTTCCCAGCAGAAGCAGCAGCAGTATAGTATGAGACATAATGGACAAAACAGAAATTGCCATGGGAGTATGCCACTTGAGGAGAACATGCAGGAGGTTAATAAGCACCTGGTATGAAAACCAGACCTGCACAACCATGCGTATATGAGTAATACCTGGCCTCTGTGCAGTGGTGCATCATTGCCACTGCTATGAAAAACACTGTCCATGAAGGCTGTGAAAGACATGCACTGTCCCTCTCCATACTTGCTGCGCTGTGTATTGATATTTGGCAACAATTCCAAGGAAAGGCCCACGCACAAAGCAGGGACTTTTGTACAATAATGGTGGCTAGGTACCCTTAATTGAGGCTGTGTGCACATCATTATTTGCCTAAGAGCATTGGAATCCACTAATTGATATGACAGTAGAGAGCATATGTGGCAAAAAAGGGAAAGGCGCTCATAGGGTAGTAAGTTTTGCTAGATTTATAAAAAAAGGTGAAGAATAGAAATTATGCTCATCATAGGCACAACACTAGTGTAGGTGTATGTAGGCAAGTGGTCGGAGGATTGATACAATTAGAAGACAGGAATAGAGTGGATAATGGGGTCCACCACACGGATTTCAATACCTCCTGGTGCACGACCTCAGCAACTTGTAGAATATTATTTTTTATTTAAATAAAGGGACAATGCGTTTCGGAGCTATGACGCTCCTTTTTCAAGTCTAAAAATTGATAATCAGTTTCACAAAATAGATAAAATTATAATCAAAGCCATAAGGAGAAATTAATAAATAAAATAAAATTTTGCTGATTTGCAAGTTGATAATAGTAAACATAAAAATAAAAATAGAAAAAATAAATAAAAGTAAAAAAAAAAAAATCTGCTAAATTTTTATTTATTTATTAATTTCTCCTTATGGCTTTGATTATAATTGTATCTATTTTGTGAAACTGATTATCAATTTTTAGACTTGAAAAAGGAGTGTCGCAGCTCTGAAACGCTTGCACACTATATTTGTTTTCCAGCAATGTAGATAGAGCAAAATCCCCACATGAGACATGCGAGCACAGAACCGCCACCAATAGTGTTCACTATATTTCTTCCACCACCACCAGACAATCTTGCCATTGGTCCGACAGGTTTTGAGCCTATACAAACAGCAGCAATGACATCTCCTGCTCCCAAACTGACCACAGTAGAAGCAGATTTGTCACAGAAAGATTTTTTGATGTTTTGGTGGTAAAGTTCCCTTTATACGGGGCAATTTACAAGCAGATTGTTGGAAGGAAGTGTTCCTTCCTGACAGTCTGCTGATCGCTAGTGGAGGAGACCACTGCATTTACATGCACGATCTACTCTAGCTTCCCAGTTTATGGGGAGGAGCGATTGCTAATGTCATCACTCTTTCCCATACAGACTTGTTTTCCAGCAGTAGATCATATTTACACAGCACAAGCTGACACCTGGAAACAAGGATTTTTTGTGTTGCACAAACGATCCAATCAGGTAATCAGCAGAGTATTTACACCACCAGATCATCTCTAACGAGTGTTATTATGAATGCTCAGTAGCAATGATTTATTCAATTCTTGGCCCATGTAAAGGGCCCTTAAAGGCGTTATTCAATAGTACAAATACCCCCTGCAATGCCCAGGCCCCTCCTATAGACAATACTTACCCGATCCCTGGGGGAGACAAAATCCCAGGATGACATCACAGTCTGAAAAATGTAGTGGAGATGATAATGATGACAATGATGATGATGGTTGCATGTTGAACAGGACCTAGGAACTGGATCAGGATGGCTATCAGGTGATGATACATTAAAGGAAGTTGCATAAATAGAATATCCAATACCAATATCTAGGGATGAGCGGCAGGGGTAATATTTGAATTTGCGATATTTCGCAAATATTTTGTAGAATATTCGTCATATGTTTGCGAATTCGAGAATTTGAGATTATATTCTTAATTGCGAAAATTGGCAATGTAATATTCGCGTAATGCAAGCGAAATACAGGCATGGATCACTTATGCTTAGAGTTGAGCGGACACCTGGATGTTCAGGTTCGGCAAAAAAAGTTTGGGTTCGGGACCCAAACTTGCCCCCGAACCTAATTGAAGTCAATGGGGACCCGGACTTTTGGCCACTAAAATTGCTCTAAAATAGTCCTGGTAAGGGCTAGAGGGCTGAAAAAGGCATCAAAATGTGGTTAAGAGCATGGCAATTGTTCAGCAAACAAATGTGGATAGGGAAATGACTTAAAATAACATAAAATACTGAAAAATGTTAAATCTGGATCTATGAGTAGGAGGTTGAGGAGCCGGTGGATGGGTGGATGTGGCGGTGTAGGTTAATGTGGCGGTGTAGGTGGAAGGAAGGAGGAATAGGTAGCCAACACTGATTTGTGTTGTTTTTTATTTTTAAATTGGGGTATCTCCCAAAATATTGGGACATATAACAAAATAAAACAAAGAATAAGTGCACTTGAGTACAAGAATGGATGGTTGAGGCTGGTATAAATGTCTATTCTGCACAAGGTATGGACAAGTCCTGTGGGATCCATGCCTGGTTCATTTTAATAAAACGTAAGCTTGTCCACATTGGCTGCGGCCTGTGATAATGCTCTCTGCCATGCTAAACACACGTTCACACTATACACTGGCTGCAGGGCAGGTCAGCACCTCCAAGGCTGACAAAGCTTTTCCACATTTTGGCTATGCTAACCCTGCCTTCTCAGGTGCTGGCTGTGCCCCAGCTGCGTTGGCGACCTCTTCCTCCTCCTCTGCTTTCGCCTTGTGCTTCCACTGTGTCCCAGCTGTCAGGTGGGAATGCCATCATCAGCATGCGCTTGTAGTCGCGCATCTTCGATCAGTAACAGATGTTTTCACAAAATTTTGTTCCCTGTCAGAAATGCAGAGCAGGGGTTCATTCACGGCAAAAGGGGGTTCAGGTCACCCAGCAATAGAACAGAGGATTTTGAGAGAACGAGGCCCATATCACCCAGGCACAGCAGGGGTTCATTCACGGCAAAAGGGGGTTCATGTCACCCAGCAATAGAACAGAGGATTTTGAGAGATTTAGGCCCCTGTCACCCAGACACAGCAGGGGTTCATTCACGGGAAAAGGGGGTTCATGTCACCCAGCATTAGAACAGAGGATTTTGATAGATTTAGGCCCATGTCAACCAGGCACATCAGGGTTTCATTCACGGCAAAAGGGGGTTCATGTCACCCAGCAATAGAACAAAGGATTTTGAGAGAACGAGGCCCATATCACCCAGGCACAGCAGGGGTTCATTCACGGCAAAAGGGGTTTCATGTCACCCAGCAATAGAACAGAGGATTTTGAGAGATTTAGGCCCCTGTCACCCAGGCACAGCAGGGGTTCATTCACAGCAAAAGGGGGTTCATGTCACCCAGCAATAGAACAGAGGATTTTGAGAGATTTAGGCCCCTGTCACCCAGGCACAGCAGGGGTTCATTCACGGGAAAAGGGAGTTCATGTCACCCAGCATTAGAACAGAGGATTTTGATAGATTTAGGCCCATGTCAACCAGGCACATCAGGGGTTCATTCAGGGCAAAAGGGGGTTCATGTCACCCAGCAATAGAACAGAGGATTTTGAGAGATTTTGGCCCCTGTCATCCAGGCACAGCAGGGGTTCATTCACGGCAAAAGGGGGTTTATGTCACCCAGCAATAGAACAGATGATTTTGAGAGATTTTGGCCCCTGTCACCCAGGCATAGCAGGGGTTCATTCACGGCAAAAGTGGGTTCATGTCACCCAGCAATAGAACAGACGATTATGATAGATTTAGGCCCATGTCAACCAGGCACAGCAGGGGTTCATTCACTGGAAAAGGGGGTTCATGTCACTCAGCAATAGAACAGACGATTTTGAGAGATTTAGGCCCCTGTCAACCAGGCACAGCAGGGGTTCATTCACGGCAAAAGGGGGTTCATGTCACCCAGCAATAGAACAGAGGATTTTGAGAGATTTTGGCCCCTGTCACCCAGGCACAGCAGGGGTTCATTCACGGCAAAAGCGGGTTCATGTCACCCAGCAATAGAACAGACGATTTTGAGAGATTTAGGCCCCTGTCACCCAGGCACAGCAGGGGTTTGTATATGCCAAAAATGGTAAAATGTCACCCGACAATTGCAAATATGATTTTTTTCAATTTAGGCACTAAAATTGGAACATTTTTGCATTAAAATGGCTCTAAAATAGTGTAATGACCGACGACACGCACAGGGAGGAAAACAGGGAAAGCCCTGCCCAAGGGAGAGGGAAAGGTGGTGACCCCTAACTCTTCTTGCGGCTGGCACCTGACTGCCCTGACGTCCCTAGACGGGTTCCTCACCCGTGCGGCGATCGCGTGCCTAAACCCTGGCTTTCCCTAATATGAGCCCTGGATAGTGAACAGGCCGGTGGGATCGCTAGTCCACACCACTATCACTAAGAGGGAAACACCAGGGAGAGGACAGACAAAACATACAAACACATACACCCAGGTGGGCGACCACAATAAACCAAAAAGGTCCAACAGGGATCTGGAGGGTAGCGTACTGGACCAACTACCAGCGAACGCAGCAA
This sequence comes from Bufo bufo, assembly GCF_905171765.1. NCBI lineage: Eukaryota > Metazoa > Chordata > Amphibia > Anura > Bufonidae > Bufo > Bufo bufo. Next base: position 699,117,557 of record NC_053390.1, on the reverse strand, counting down.
CACAGCTCCAGAAGGTCAGAATAAATGTCCAGGCAGGAAGCTCTATCTCTGGCAACCAGAGAAGTGTGAGAGAGAAATATAAGGAGGTCTGGGAGTGCTGGACAAGGAACAGCTGAGGAGAAGGAGCTACGGATCCCTGAGTGAGCCAAAAGGGTTTGCTAAGCAAACCCAGAAAGCTACCATAAGGAAAACAGCCCTATCTTAAATAGAGCGTGCAGCCAACCGCTGCGACTTCCTGACCCCGGGTATAACGGAGTCAGGCGTGGTCCTCGACACCCTCGTGACAGTACCCCCCTCTCTACGAGGGGCCTCCGGACACTCAGGACCAGGTCTCCCAGGATGAGAGGGATGAAAAACCCGAACTAACCTGTCGGCGTTTACCTCAGACGCAGGAACCCACATTCTTTCCTCGGGACCGTAACCTCTCCAATGCACCAGATATTGAAGAGAGCGGCGGACCCGACGAGAATTAACAATTTTGGATATCTGAAATTCTAGGTTACCATCCACGACAACAGGAGGGGGTGGCAGCGGTGATGGTTCTAGAGGTGGAACATATTTTTTGAGTAACGACTTATGAAAAACATTATGAATTTTAAAAGTCTGAGGTAACTCCAGGCGAAAAGCCACGGGGTTGATGATGGCTACAATTTTGTAAGGGCCAATAAACCTAGGACCCAGTTTCCAAGAGGGAACCTTCAATTTAATATTCCTAGTAGACAACCACACATAGTCATTCACTCCTAGGTCCGGACCTGGCGACCGTCTCTTATCAGCCATGCATTTGTATTTACCTCCCATATTTTTCAAGTTAGCTTGCACCTTCTGCCATACCGATGAAAGAGATGACGAAAACCGTTCCTCTTCGGGAACCCCAGAAGACCCCCCCTCTTTGAAAGTACAGAATTGGGGATGAAAACCATATGCACCAAGAAATGGTGACTTGCCAGTGGATTCCTGACGACGATTATTTATGGCAAACTCAGCTAACGGTAAATATGATGACCACAACTCTTGGTTTTCAGCCACAAGACATCTTAGATATGTCTCAAGGTTTTGGTTGGTACGCTCAGTCTGTCCATTCGACTGAGGATGGAAAGCAGAGGAAAAGGACAAGTGTACCCCCAAACGAGAACAAAAAGCTTTCCAAAATTTAGAAAAAAACTGGGTACCCCGATCCGAAACAACATCGGAGGGGACCCCGTGAAGCTTCACGATTTCACTGACGAATACCTGAGCAAGAGTCTTAGCATTAGGTAGTGCGGGTAACGCAATGAAGTGTACCATTTTGCTAAACCTGTCCACTACTACCAAAATAACTGTTTTACCCGCAGACAAAGGTAAGTCAGTGATAAAATCCATTGACAGATGTGTCCACGGTCTATTGGGAATGACGAGTGGTAATAGAGACCCTGCAGGACGTGTATGTGAAACTTTTGCGCGCGCACAGGTAGAACAAGAAGACACAAAATCCAATACATCCTGACGCAACCTTGGCCACCAAAAACGACGAGACAATAGTTCCAAGGTTGCTTTACTACCCGGGTGCCCAGCAAGTGCCGAATTATGATGTTCCTTTAATAATTCGAAACGTAAGTTCAACGGTACAAACAATTTCTCTGAGGGGCAAGAGACCGGGGCGTCCCCCTGGGCCTCTAACACCTTCCCCTCCAAAACAGAGTGTACCGCAGAAACAACCACTCCTCTTTGAAGAATGGGTACCGGATCACTCACATTACCCCCTCCAGGGAAACAACGAGATAGTGCATCAGCCTTGGTGTTCTTTGCCCCAGGACGATAGGTAATCACAAAGTTAAACCTGGTAAAAAATAGCGACCACCTAGCCTGTCTAGGGGTGAGACGCTTAGCTGATTCGAGGTACAGAAGATTTTTGTGGTCCGTAATTACAGTGACGGGGTGGACTGCCCCCTCTAAGAAATGATGCCACTCCTCAAACGCAAGTTTAATAGCTAATAGTTCCCTATTGCCAATATCGTAGTTCTTTTCTGCTGCAGATAGTTTTTTAGAAAAGAAAGCACAAGGACGCCATTTGCCAGGAGACGGACCCTGAGACAGCACCGCCCCCACTCCCACCTCTGACGCATCAACTTCAACAATAAAAGGCTGAGAGACATCAGGTTGGACCAGTACAGGTGCTGAGGTAAACCTCTCTTTTAGAGAGGAAAAAGCAACTTTAGCGGCGTCAGACCATTTAGAAAAATCAGTCCCCTTCCTAGTCATGTCAGTAAGCGGTTTTACAATAAGTGAATAATTTTTAATGAATTTCCTATAGAAATTCGCGAAGCCCAATAACCGTTGTAGTGCTTTGAGGTTCTCAGGAAGATCCCAATCTAAAATTGCCTGGACCTTCCTAGGATCCATACGGAAACCTGACGCAGATAAAAAATAACCCAGGAATTGTATCTCCTGAACGGCGAAGACACATTTTTCAATTTTAGCATATAATTCATTCGTCCGTAGGACCTGCAGTACTTGTCTGACATGCACCTCATGTGTTTTCAGATCGGACGAATAAATTAAAATATCATCTAGGTATATTACCACAAACCTGCATTGGTCAGACCGAAAGGCATAACTAGATTTTCATAATGCCCCTCAGGGGTGTTAAACGCTGTCTTCCACTCATCCCCCTCCTTAATACGAATCAGATTGTAGGCACCCCTAAGATCAAGTTTGGAGAACCACCTAGCACCCGCAATCTGATTAAACAGGTCAGGAATGAGAGGAAGAGGGTATGGGTCTCGGATGGTTATCTGATTTAATTCGCGAAAATCTAAGCAAGGACGCAGGCCCCCATCTTTCTTTTTAACGAAGAAAAACCCTGCAGCCACGGGTGAAGAAGAGGGTCTGATGTGTCCCTTAGCCAAGCTCTCGGAGATATAATCTTTCATGGCTTGTCTCTCTGGACCCGAAAGATTATATAACCTGGTCTTGGGTAATTTTGCGCCGGGAATAAGGTTAACCGGGCAATCATAAGGACGATGAGGTGGTAACTTCTGACAACCCTTTTCAGAAAAAACATCCTCAAAGTCCGAAATAAATGTAGGTAGGGTAGTTATGGAGGCGACTAAGCAATTGCTATTTAAGCAATTTTCTCTGCACTGCTCACTCCACTCCAATATCTCCCTGGCCTGCCAATCCACCACTGGATTGTGCGCTACCAACCAGGGAAGACACAGCACTACCGGAGTGGGAAGCCCCTCCAGAACATAACCTGAAAGCATCTCGTTATGGTGGTCCCCTACCCGAAGGTGTAAATTATGAACCATGTGCGTGAGGTTTCTCTGAGACAGGGGAGCAGAATCAATAGCGAATATGGGAATGGGTCTCTGTAAAGTACAGAGAGACAAACCCAAAGTGCGGGCAAAATGGGCATCTATCAAATTTACCCCTGCTCCACTGTCTAGAAAGAAAGAAATAGTCTCCGTCTTATCACCAAAAATAATAACCGCTGGCAACACAAATTGCGATGTACGTATGGAGGAAACGTATACCCCCTGGCTGACATCCTCCACACAGCCTGGGGTTAGTAGTTTTTCCGACGGTCTTTTGTTTCTGAGGAAAGAAGGACAGACATTAATGAAATGACCCCTCTCCCCACAAAAAAAAACAAACCCCACGCCTACGGCGAGCCTCAGGAGGACGTACCTGACGAGTAGTTCCTCCTAGCTGCATAGGCTCGTCTAAGTCCGTACAGACTAACTGCTGCTTGGGAGGGGTTACCAATTGCTCCGGTTTTTTCAACCTGACCCTAAGGCGTCTATCTATTCGGATAGAAAGGGACATAACCGCATCAAGGGAAAAGGGGGTCTCATATAATGCAAGCGCATCCTTAACCCTTTCGGATAACCCAGAGCAGAACTGACTCCTGAGAGCCGGGTCGTTCCATTGGGTATCCGTAGCCCACCTACGGAATTCAGAGCAATACTCCTCTACCGGCCGCTCTCCTTGTAAGAGTCTCCGTAATCTTGATTCAGCCAGGGCGACTCGGTCAGGGTCATCATATATGAGACCCAAGGCCCCAAAAAACTCATCCACTGACCAAAGAGCCTGGGAATCAGTAGGTAAAGAGAACGCCCAGGACTGCGGATCCCCCTGCAGCAGGGAAATAACAACCCCCACCCGCTGATCTTCATTACCAGAGGAGTAAGGGCGCAGTTTAAAATATAACTTACAGGCCTCACGGAATGTCAAAAACTTGTCCCTTCCCCCAGAAAATCTGTCAGGGAGAGGGACCTTGGGTTCCGCAACAACCTGGTTACCAGTAGCAACCGCTGGGCTTGCAGTCAGTTGTAATTGCTGCTGTTGCTGGAGGACCGACGCCTTCAATCCTACCACCTCCAAAGACAGGCCATGAAATTGTTTGGACAGAGCAGCAATTTGATCCATACTGGATTCTAAGTAGGTAATTTTTTTTTTTCTTTTTTTTTTTTACCTACACAAAATAATGGCCAGAGATAATGTAATGACCGACGACACGCACAGGGAGGAAAACAGGGAAAGCACTGCCCAAGGGAGAGGGAAAGGTGGTGACCCCTAACTCACCTTGCGGCTGGCACCTGACTGCCCTGACGTCCCTAGACGGGTTCCTCACCCGTGCGGCGATCGCGTGCCTAAACCCTGGCTTTCCCTAATATGAGCCCTGGATAGTGAACAGGCCGGTGGGATCGCTAGTCCACACCACTATCACTAAGAGGGAAACACCAGGGAGAGGACAGACAAAACATACAAACACATACACCCAGGTGGGCGACCACAATAAACCAAAAAGGTCCAACAGGGATCTGGAGGGTAGCGTACTGGACCAACTACCAGCGAACGCAGCAACACAGCTCCAGAAGGTCAGAATATATGTCCAGGCAGGAAGCTCTATCTCTGGCAACCAGAGAAGTGTGAGAGAGAAATATAAGGAGGTCTGGGAGTGCTGGACCAGGAACAGCTGAGGAGAAGGAGCTACGGATCCCTGAGTGAGCCAAAAGGGTTTGCTAAGCAAACCCAGAAAGCTACCATAAGGAAAACAGCCCTATCTTAAATAGAGCGTGCAGCCAACCGCTGCGACTTCCTGACCCCGGGTATAACGGAGTCAGGCGTGGTCCTCGACACCCTCGTGACAAATAGTCCTTCAAAAGGCTAGAGGGATTTAAAAGGCAGTAAAATGTGCTTAAGAGCATGGCAACTGCTCTGCAAACAAATGTGGATAGGGAAATAACTTAAAATAAAATGAAATAACTAAAAATTACAAATTATTAACCTGCATCTCAGAGAAGGAGGTGGATATGGAGTCGAAGGTTGAGGAGGCGGTGAATGTGGTGTTGTAGGTGGAGGCAGCAATAGAGGAGGAGGAGGCAGCCAACATGTTTTTTTGTTTTTTTTTATTAGGGTAGGTAGCCCCCAAAATATTGGTAAAAAAAAAAAAAGAAAACAAAGAATCATTGCACTTAACTTGAGTACAAGAATGTATGTTTGATGGTGGTATAAATGTCTATTCTGCACAAGGTACAGACAAGTCTTGTGGGATCCAAGCCTGGTTCATTTTAATGAACGTGACCTTGTCCACATTGGCTGTAGACAGGCGGCTGCGTCTGTCTGTAATGACGCCTCCTGTCGTGCTAAATACACGTTTAGAGAGTACACTGGCTGCAGGGCAGTCCAGCACCTCCAAGGCATACAGGGCAAGCTCTGGCCATGTGGACAATTTGGAGACCCAGAAGTTGAATGGGGCAGAACCATCAGTCAGTACGTGTAGGCGTGTGCACAGGTACTGTTCCTCCATGTTGTTCAAATGCTGCCTCCTGCTAACACGCTCCATATCAGCAGTTGGGGCCGGTTGTTGCGGCGAGGTGACAAAGCTTTTCCACATGTCAGCCATGCTAACCCTGCCTTCTGAGGTGCTGGCGCTGACACAGCTGCGTTGGCGACCTCTTCCTCCAATTTTGCCTTCGCCTTGTGCTTCCACTTGTCCCCCGGCATCAGTTGGGAATGCTCTCAGGAGCGCGTCTACCAGCGTGCGCCTGTAGTTGCGCATCTTTCGATCACGCTCCAGTGAGGGAATTAAGGACGGCACATTGTCTTTGTAACGGGGATCCAGCAGGGTGGCCACCCAGTAGTCAGCACACGTTAAAATGTGGGCAACTCTGCTGTCGTTGCGCAGGCACTGCAGCATGTAGTCGCTCATGCGTGCCAGGCTGTCCAGAGGTAAGAACAAGCTGTCCTCTGTGGGAGGCGTATCGTCTGCGTCCTCCGTATCCCCCCAGCCACGCACCAGTGATGGGCCCGAGCTGCGTTGGATGCCACCCCGCTGTGAACATGCTTCATTCCCATCCTTCTCCTCCTCCTCCTCATCCTCCTGCTCCTCGTCCTCCAGTAGTAGGCCCTGGCTGGCCAAATTTGTACCTGGCCTCTTCTGTTGCAAAAATCCTCTTTCTGAGCCATTTCTAAAAGACTGGCCTGAAAGTGTTAGAGATGACCCCTCTTCCTCCTCCTCGTCCTAGTCCACATCCTCTTCCATCATTGCCCTAATTGTTTTCTCAAGGAGACATAGAAGTGGTATTGTAAGGCTGATAACGGCGTCATCGCCACTGGCCATGTTGGTGGAGTACTCGAAACAGCGCAACAGGACACACAGGTCTCGCATGGAGGACCAGTCATTGGTGGTGAAGTGGTGCTGTTCCGCAGTGCGACTCACCCGTGCGTGCTGCAGCTGAAACTCCACTATGGCCTGCTGCTGCTCGCACAGTCTCTCCAGCATGTGCAAAGTGGAGTTCCACCTGGTGGGCACGTCGCATATGAGGCTGTGAGCGGGATGGCCGAAGTTACGCTGTAGAGCAGACAGCCGAGCGGCGGCAGGATGAGAACGCCGGAAGCGCGCACAGACGGCCCGCACTTTACGCAGCAGCTCTGACATGTCGGGGTAGTTGTGAATGAATTTCTGCACCACCAAATTCGGCACATGCACCAGGCAAGGGATGTGCGTCAAACCGGCTAGTCTTAGAGCTGCAATGAAATTTCGCCCATTATCGCACACCACCAGGCCGGGCTTGAGTCTCACTGGCAGCAACCACTCGTCGGTCTGTTGTTCTATACCCCGCCACAACTCCTGCACGGTGTGGGGCCTGTCCCCCAAACACATCAGTTTCAGAACGGCCTGCTGAGGTTTACCCCTGGCTGTGCTGAAGTTGGTGGTGAAGGTCTGTATCTGACCGGATGAGGAGGTGGTAGAAGAGGAGGAGGAAGCCGAGTAGGAAGAGGAAGCAACAGGAGGCAAAGAATGATGCCTTGCGATCCTTGGCAGTGGAAGGACGTGCGCCAAACAGCTCTCCACCTGGGGCCCAGCCGCCACTACATTTACCCAGTGTGCAGTTAGGGAGATATAGCGTCCCTGGCTGTGCTTACTGGTCCACGTATCTGTGGTTAGGTGGACCTTGCCACAGATGTCCTTGCACAGTGCACACTTGATTTTATCCGATACTTGGTTGTGCAGGGAGGGCACGGCTCTCCTGGAGAATTAGTGGCGGCTGGGAACGACGTAATGTGGGACAGCAAGCGACATGAGCTGTTTGAAGCTGTCCGTCTCCACCAGCCTGAATGACAGAATTTCAAAGGCCAGTAGTTTAGAAATGCTGGCATTCAGGGCCAGGGATCGAGGGTGGCTAGGTGGGAATTTACGCTTTCTCTCAAAGGTTTGTGAGATGGAGAGCTGAACGCTTCCGTGTGACATGGTGGAGATGCTTGGTGACGGAGGTGGTGTTGTTGGTGGCACATCCTCTGTTTGCTGGGCGGTAGGTGCCAGTGTTCCTCCAGAGGCGGAGGAAGAGGCCGAGGCAGCAGCAGAAGAGGGAGCAGGAGGGGCCTGAGCCCTTTCTTGGTTTTGAAGGTGCTTACTCCACTGCAGCCCGTGTCTCGCATGTAGATGCCTGGTCATGCAGGTTGTGCTAAGGTTCAGAACGTTAATGCCTCGCTTCAGGCTCTGATGGCACAGCGTGCAAACCACTCGGGTCTTGTTGTCAGCACATTCTGTGAAGAAGTGCCATGTTAGGGAACTCCTTGATGCTGCCTTTGGTCTGCTCATTCCCTGGTGGCGGTGGCCAGTAGCAGGCGAACTGTTTCGGCGACGGCTGCTCTGCATTTGCACCCTGCTCCCGCTTTTGCTACGCTGTTGGCTCAGTCTTACCACTGCCTCTTCCTCCGAACTCTGAAAGCCAGTGGCACGACCTTCATTCCATGTGGGGTCTAGGACCTCATCGTCCCCTGCATCGTCTTCCACCCAGTTTTCCTCCCTGACCTCCTTTTCGGTCTTCACACTGCAGAAAGACGACGCAGTTGGCACCTGTGTTTCGTCATCATCAGAGACGTGCTGAGGTGGTATTCCCATGTCCTCATCAGGAAACATAAGTGGTTGTGCGTCAGTGCATTCTATGTCTTCCACCCCTGGGGAAGAGCTAGGTGGATGCCCTTGGGAAACCCTGCCAGCAGAGTCTTCAAATAGCATAAGAGACTTCTGCATGACTTGAAGCTCAGACAGGTTCCCCGATATGCACGGGGGTGATGTGACAGACTGATGGGCATGGGTTTCAGGCGCCACCTGTGCACTTTCTGCAGAAGACTGGGTGGGAGATAATGTGAACGTGCTGGATCCACTGTCGGCTACCCAATTGACTAGCGCTTGTACTTGCTCAGACCTTACCATCCTTAGAACGGCATTAGGCCCGACATAATATCGCTGTAGATTCTGGCGGCTACTGGGACCTGAGGTAGTAGGTTCAGTAGGACGTGTAGCTGTGGCAGAACGGACACGTCCTCTCCCTGCACCAGAGGCTCCACCAACACTACCACCGCGACCATGACAGCGTCCCTTATTAGATGTTTGCCTCATAGTTAGCGTTCACAAAGCAAAGTATAAATTGGTTAAGTATGTTAAAAATAATTAACCGCCAATATAAACCCTGATGTAGGGTATTGCACAATTTATTTATTTTTTACTCTATATGACAGCGGTATTTGTGGCCTAAATGTGACTGTATTCGATGTACGTTAAATCGAAAATGATCAGTATATGAACACACGGTTTATTTTAACCACAGTAAACGAATGGCCATATTTGTGGCCTAAATGTGACTGTCACCTATGCACGTGTAATCAAAGATGACCAGTATTTGAACACACGGTTTATTTCAACCACAGTAAACAAATGGCCGTATTTGTGGCCTAAATGTGACTGTATTCTATGTACGTTAAATTCAAAATGAACAGTATATGAACACACAGTTTATTTCAACCGCAGTAAACTAATGGCCGTATTTGTGGCCTAAATGTGATTGTCACCTATGCACGTGTAATCAAAGATGACCAGTATATGAACACACAGTTTATTTCAACCGCAGTAAATGAATGGCCGTATTTGTGGCCTAAATGTGACTGTATTCTATGTACGTTAAATTCAAAATTAGCAGTATATGAACACACGGTTTATTTCAACCGCAGTAAACGAATGGCGGTATTTGTGGCCTAAATGTGACTGTCACCTATGCACGTGTAATGAAAGATGACCAGTATATGAACACACGGTTTATTTCAACCGCAGTAAACGAATGGCCTTATTTGTGGCCTAAATGTGACTGTATTCTATGTACGTTAAATTCAAAATGAGCAGTATATGAACACACGGTTTATTTCAACCGCAGTAAACAAATGGCCGTATTTGTGGCTAAATGTGACTGTATTCTATGTACGTTAAATTCAAAATGAGCAGTTTATGAACACACAGCTTTTTTCAACCGCAGTAAACGAATGGCCGTATTTGTGGCCCAAATGTGACTGTATTCTATGTACGTTAAATTCAAAATGAGCAGTATATGAACACACGGTTTATTTCAACCGCAGTAAACAAATGGCCGTATTTGTGGTGTAAATGTGACTGTCACCTATGCACGTGTAATCAAAGATGACCAGTATATGAAAAAAAGATTTTTTTTTTTTAACGCAGTAACCTAATGGCCGTATTTGTGGCCTAAATGTGACAGTCACTTATGCACGTGTAATCAAAGATGACCAGTATATGAAAAAAAAAAATTTTTAAGCACAGTCAGCAAAAAAGCTGTATTTCTGGACTAGCAGACATGCAGATAGATAGTGCTGGTGCACTATATGAATTATTTTTTTTTTAAACACAGCAAAAAAGCTGTATTTCTGGACTAGCAGACATGCAGATAGATATTGCTGCACCAGCATGTCTGCATAAAATGGCTGCCGATTAGGTATTCATAGTGACAAACTGAAGTAAAAAAAAAAAGCGTTTTCTACAGAAGTTGGCTCAGTGCAGGCTTAAAAAAACTGTGCACTGCACCCACAAAACACATTGGATTGAGATCACTGAGTTATAAGGCAGTTCTTCTTAGTATTTATCCCTGATCTGTCCCTGACAGCAGCAGCATCCTCTCCCTACACTAAGAATAGCAGAGTGACGTGCAGCGCTACGTGACTCAGCCTTATACAGAGGCTGGGTCACATGCTGCAGTTGGCCAATCACAGCCATGCCAATAGTAGGCATGGCTGTGATGGCTTCTAAGGGCACACAGTTAAACGCTTGTTGATTGGCTGCTTTGCAGCCTTTCAAAAAGCGCCATAAAAATCGCCGAACACTGAACACGAGCCCGAACTGTTACGTAAATGTTCGGGTTCGGATCCAAAAAAAGCTAAAGTTTGGTGCAAACCCGAACTTTACAGTTCGAGTTCGCTCAACTCTACTTATGCTACATTTTTCAAGCTGGTATAAGTTTCCTGAGACTGGAGAAAATGGTTGGCACGGCAGAATATTAGAATAGCTTTATATGCAGATAGAGTGCTCCAATATATTTGCGCTTGCGAATTTTCGGCAATTATTGATGCGCATATTTTTTTGCAATACATGCAACTTGTGACATAACAGCACTATGTCTGTAGCATGTATGTATGGACAGCAGAACCTATAACACTGCCCAACACCCTGCACTGGAACCTGTCAGCTACACTATAGATAAATCTAACCTACACTGACTATCTCCCCCTAACTATCTGAATTATATATATAAGTTAACTGTCTAATGACACTGCTGTCTCTTTCATAACTGCAATAAACTTTAGAAAATATCTGGGGAAGTTCTTATATAGTAAGGGGTAGGCAACTATTCTATTGGTTGGTAGGGATGTTGCTAAGCTGTGACAAAGCCTTCTCATTGGCCCACAAGTTAGAAAAAGGGAGGGATGATCACCTGATGTGTACTGTGTTAAAAAAAAACAACTATATGAATATTCGTCATTCGAATATATAGCACTATATTCTAAATATTAGCAAATTCTTGAAGTGCCGATATTCACGATAAAAATTTGTAATAAGAATATTTGCGCTCAACACTACGAATATCCTCCACAATGACCCCCTATAGAGGATATTTACCCGGTCTCCTGCACCCGTGTCTCTCCAAATTCCTGCACGGGTACCACTGCATCCCCTTGTCGAACGGATCAAAACATCCAGTGACAGAGGGGAGCAGCCAATAGCAAGCCATGACAGTGACCAGCCTCCTTAGCATAGCGGGTGACTCTAGGGAGGCTGGTCACTGTCACGGACTGCTATTGGCTGCTCCACCCCTTCGCCAGATGTTTTGATCCATGTAATGGGAAGATACAGTGGTGGCCATACAGGGATCCGGAGGGACACGGGTGCCGGGAACCGGGTAAATATCATCTATAGGAGGGGCCCAGGCATTGTGGGGGATATTTGTACTATTGGATAACCCATTTATGCAAATTCCTCTAATGTCTTCATCATCTGCCAGACATCCCAATCCCGTTCCTAGATCCTGTCCAACACACAATCATCATCATTACCATTATCATCTCCACTACATTTCTCAGACTATGATGTCATCCTGGGATTTTGTTTCCCCCATATGTTTCCTATTTCTTTATTTTGCTTAAGTACTACCACCACTATTATGACTGCAAATGTCCCTACTACCACCAGCTGTGCATTTCAGTAATATCTCCAACTCCACCTGAATATCTTTATCACTGCAGCCCAAATGCTGACTGTTCTCATATTATCAATAGTAACATTGAGGGATATTTATCAAACCGGGGTTTATCAAACTAAGTACAACTGGCTTAATTGCCCAAAGCAACCAATCAGATTCCACCTGTCATTTTCCACAGCTCCTTTGGAAAATGAAAGGTGGAATCTGATTGGTTGCTATGAGTAACTAAGCGAGTTCTACTTTACACCAGTTTAATAAATCTCCCCCATTAGCTTAAATCTCTTCCTTGGCTCCTGTGCTGCTGTCCCTTAGGAGAAAAGAAGGTGTCCAACTAGGGGTCAGTAAAGACAGAGATAAAAGAAAAGAAATGTTTCTATCAGTCCTCAAATTGACTATAAAGGAGGAGGAACAGTAGAAATGCGCTGAACACTGGCTAAAAGACATCAAACTCAAATCTGAGATGTCTGAGGTTATAAGGTAAACCATCCAGTCTACAATGTCACCCATTGCCCCTGAAATAATACACTGTTGCCTACTGGAGACTGGGGTCCACTTCTGTCAGAGATCAATTATTTTTGAAGGGAGAAAAACAGATTCAAAGTGAGCATAACGAATGCTCAAAATAAAGGATCCACTTTAAAAAAAAATTCAGTTCTTCTGACTGATCAGAAGAATGGAAAACTAAATGGTGATTTGAACTCGACCTTAGTTTGATACAAAACAATACACCAAATTTCCTCAAAAATGTGAAAATCAGTGAGTCCGAAACTTTTGACATTTGTCCTGCTTGAATCGCTGAAAATTACAGAAGGCTACCGTTTTGCAGATGAGAAGACAACCAAAAAGGAATCATTTTTAGTTTTCTTCTAATAAAAAATAAAATAATGATGCTGCAATGTGTTTTACATTGATGCTGCAGTTTTTGCGGCTCGGATGCGGACCCATTCACTTCTATAGGGCCGCAAAAGATGCGGACAGCACTCCTTGTGTTGTCCGCATCTGTTGCTCCGTTCCGTGGACCTGCAAAAAAAATATAACCTGTCCTATTCTTGTCCATTTTGCGGACAAGAATAGGCATGTCTACAATGGCTTCCGTTTTTTTGTGGATCAGCAATTTGCGGACCGCAAAAAACTGAATGGTCGTGTTTATGTAGCCATAGTCATATATGTTGCTGTCACTTTGACATTACAAATGCTGTCTTGGCAATAACAAGTTTTAAAGGGTTTGGATACAATTCTAGGAGACCTCAACGTGTCATGTACAATGTTTCAGGGAAAATGGGACACTTTCAAATTGGGTTGAGTTTATTTGAACTGAATCGAATCTGACAGACAATTTGACCGAATCAGGCTCAAAACGAATTTTGGAAATTCACTTGTCTCTATAAGTGACTTGGAAAAAAAATGCCACTTGGACACTGTAACAGCACTGTATAAATGCTTTAGGCAGACCAATACATACATTTTTGGTGACACTATGCACTATTTAGGCTCCATTCACACGTCCACAATGTGTTTTGCGGATACACGGAGACACGGATCCGCAAAACACGGAAAGCGTCAATGTGTGTTCCGCATTTTGCGGACCGCACATTGCTGACATAATAGAATATGCCTGTTCTTGTCCGCAATTGCGGACAAGAATAGGACATGTTCTATTTTTTTGCGGAAACGGAAGCACGGATGCGGAAGTGCGGATCCGCAAATGTGGATGCGGACAGCACATTCCGTCCCCATAGAGAATGAATGGGTCCGCACCCTTTCCGCAAAATTGCGGAAAGGATGCGGACCCGTTTTGCGGACGTGTGAATGGAGCCTTAACGTGTAAAACAATGTGTGAAAATAATGGTCACTTGGACACACACTGAAGTAATGGCAATATGTATATATGCTTGATGGAGCACAATCTGCCAATTTTGGTGGAAATTTACAACATTAAATAATATGCAAAGTTGCAAACCAATGAGTGGCTTGAAAAAAAACACCTTTATAAGGGCTCATGCACACGACCGTATGTATTTTGCAGTCTGCCAAAAGCAAAAAATACTGATGATGTCCGTGTGCATTCCATATTTTGCAGAACAGAGAAGGCTGGCCCCTAATAGAACAGTCCTATCCTTGTCCGTAGTGCAAACAATAATAGGACATAGAAAAAAATAAGGGGTTGGGTCAGCACAACCTGCCTGCAGGTGCACATCACTATAGCGAAATACATATACAAACGGAAAATGCAAATGTGATCGCACACTACATCCAGCACTCTGCCCTCCATGCTGGATGAGACATTGGTTTATATTTTGGCCAAAGCATAGTAAGCCACTCACCGCGTCAAGGTTGTTTCATGAGACAACCTTGACGCGGTGAGTGGCTTACAATAATAGGACATGTTCTATTTATTTGCTGAACGGACATTTTGCGGAAATGAATGGTTTCACATACAGTCCACAAAAAAATGGAACGGACACAAAAAGAAAATGCGTTTGTATGCATGAGCCCTAAATGTGATGCAGAACAATACATCAGGCACATTATGAGCAACAGCATTTACTTAATACATTTTAAATGATTTTTTTTAAGAATAAGTATAATGATGCTTCCTGATACAGTAAAGTACAACTATTTTTTTCTGTCACTCAAAGCAATGGGTGACATCATGTCACTCAAGTCTGTGTCAACAGACAGTGGCTTGGAGGTGACAAAGACTGAATTTTGACAGTTCCAAGAAATGTTCTGTTTAATGGCAAATGTATTGGTATGTAGACTAATAGTAAACCTGCTCAACTGTTTAGACTCAACTGACATTTCTGTCATTCTGTTTCATCAAAAGGACACAAAAACTGAATATTTGGATGAAAAAAAGACATGCAAACAATACCTGTCAAAAATAATAGAAACAGAACAGTCAGATTGAGCATAACTGATGCCAATAGTACACCATTAAAATCAATGGTGATAGCAGCAGAAATCCTTTATTGTCATTTTCTTCAGTCCTTTAATGGAACAGAATAGAAAGCATTAGTGCTAATGTGAATTTAGTGTAAAAGTTTTGCATATGTTTAGAAAAACATGGCTGCATTTTATCAGAAACAGCCTCACACTTGTTTAGGAGTTACATCTCCACTCCATTAAAGTGAATGGGTGTGAGCATCAGTACCACACACACACTGTGGACAGCATTGTGTTGTTTTTTTATTTATTTTTTCCAAAAAACGCAACGCAATCTAAGTCCCTACTGGTATTTACCATGACAAATCTTTGAAATCTTCAAATAAAATATGGGAAACATTTATATTTATTTAACTAGGTATTCTCTAGAAAAAAAAAAAAAAAAGAAACTTCAAAAAAGTACATAAGTACTGTCAGGAAGTTATGAGTTTGAAAGCATGATAGAACAATAGATTTGATAGTAATTTAATGAGTTTATAGGTGCCATTGTATACAGGAATCATGATGACATTAACCTGTCTGCTGTGTTTAATTTACTATAAAGACAATAATAGTTTTTTTGTTTTCATGCATGTTTATAAGTATTAAAAATTAAAATTTCATTCACTTACTCTGAATATTCAGAGGTACATATCTATATTTCATGAAGAGAATTACAAATGAGATTATGCACAAATAAATGTTTCCAATGATCTCTATTAAAAGGCATATGCAAAGCAACTTCAACTATATGTAGGTCTAGAGAGGAGCGAATCGAAGCTGACGAAGTGGAATTCTATCCGAATTTTAGGAAAAATTTGTTTCGCACCGAAGCTGAATTTCCTTGCGCTTTGTGGTAACGAATCACATTTTTTTCCTAAAATGGCTGCTGCACGTGTGAGGACATAGAGAAAGGAACTGTGGGAAGGGATCACCCATAATGTCATGCATGCAGCCAATCAGCCCTGTAACATCACAGCCCTGTAAATAGCGTCAGCCATCTTAGATTCTGCCACCTACCAGTGTACTTAGTGCAGGGAGAGATGTCTGCAGGCGCTATGGACAGTGATAGGACTTGATTGTGGTGAACAAAACAATATACAGTATAAGTGCAGGGAAAGGATAAGGAGGAATCGTTCCACAGCATTTGTGTAGAACAGCGTTCAGTAGGGGAGGTTACTGACTGGGCAATAGGAACAATCCTAGTACACCTTGCTGCACTGACTGGGGATCCAAATTGCCATTATGCACCTCTGTTATTCCAGCAATCCGCTCTTGTTATTGGGGTGCAAGTGCTGTTTGATACAGCCATTAACAGGGTTAATGACAAGGAAATATTTCTACATCTTATTTGCCCTTGTGTGGTGCAGTTTTTTAGTATATTAGTGGCGAAATAAAAATATATTCGCCGTTCAGCGTTGCACTTACTGTATCTGTTGATAAGCCTGCTGTGTAGTGTAAAAAAAATAATAATAATTAGGGCCTAATTGCCGTTCAGCTGGGCAGTGATATATTTTACAGCCCTGTTTGCCGTGTATTAGTGCCAAAATAAAAATATATTCGCCGTTCATAGTTGCACTTATCTGTTGAAAAACCTTTTGTTTTGTGTAAAAGTAGAAAAAATTTACAGCGAAATTGTGCAGTGCAGTGTAGTGATATACTCTCAAGCAATGTTTGCCATGTATTAGTGGCAAAATAAAATATATTTGCCGTTCAGCGTTGCACTTATCTGTTGGAAAGCCTGTTGTGTAAAAGCTGAAATAAATTAGGACCTAATTGTCGTTCAGCGGTGCAGTGATATACTCTAAAGCCCTGTTTGATGTGCATTAGTGGCGAAATAAAAAATATTTGATTTAATATTTGATTATTTGATCTAACAGTATGTCAGATAGAGAAGTGCCAGGCCCTGCCCAGGGAGTTAAAGAAATTCCCAGCAGCAAGCATCTGTAATCTTCAGTTCATATGCTCTTTATTTCATAAATACATTCTGATGTATTTATGAAATAAAGAGCATATGAATTGAAGATTACAGATGCTCGCTGGGAATTTCTTTCATTTGCACGGTGGATCCTTTTCCTTACAGTGCCGGCGCGCATTGGGTCTGAGTGCTGACAAACCTTCCGAACTGCGGCACAGGGGAGTGGCAGAGGCCTAAATGTTTCTGGTGCAGGCAGAAGTCACTGGAGTATAAGGGGGTGTGGAAGCAGGGGTCGCAGCGAGAGGCCTGAGCTCCCGGTGTCATCTAGTGGTCGTGTCTTGACCAGCAACCCAGCGGTTCTTGAACGGCTGACTCGGTCATCTACTTCGTCCCAAGTGACATCACACACCCCCAGCCAAGAGCCGGTGGGTTACTCTGACATGACGCTTAGTTGGCATGGCCCGGGAGCGGGCCCTGTGCCCCCAACTGTCCTGAACCTTCCTCTGTCATTTTCAGTTCCCTCACCGTGAGAAGTATTATATGCCGTAGGCTTGGCTGCACTTTTCAGCGAGGAAGAGCTACTAAAGGAGAGTCAGCAGCTAATGCCCTGCCAAGATCTGGAGGTGACATCCGCTGCTTCCTCCGCTAAGCGTGCAAGTAGTGATGAGGCTCCTGACACAGAGACTGTTGAGGAGGACATCAGTGACGTGCAGACAGTACTCGATGATGGTGATGTAGATGATCGCACTTGGGACCCTGGTGACGAAGGGGCTTAATCATCATCGGGAGAAGAGGGTGGCAGCTTCCCTGTGAGCCAGCAAGTCGCTAACGTGGGCAGGAGTCAGCAGGGTGGCATCAGTGGGAGGTTGGAAGTCAAACGTGCCCGGGGTAGACCACCCACTTTGTGGGAGCCTACCTGCCCAGGGAGTAGCGGTGCAGGGGTTCAAAGAGGCAGCGGCGGTAGCAGTCAGTCAATGCGTAGTGTTTGGGGTAAAATCACCTACTCAGCGGTGTGGCAGTTTTTAGTTAAGCCGCCGGAGGAGGTAAACGTGGCCATATGTAGAATCTGTGGGCAGAGGGTGAAGCATGTCCAGGGTGCCAATGATGGCACTACGGCCCTGCGTCAACATATGCAGCATCAACATAATGTGGCCTGAGAGAACCGTGACTCCGATGTGGTGGTCCAGCCTGCCGCAGCAACCGCTGAATCACCCAGTGGCACACACCAAGGTTTGAGGCAGTCAAGGCTCTACTACCTCAGCCGAAGGGAGCTGTTTGTCCTTTCCATCATCTGCTGGTCCTGATGCTCCTGCTTTTCCTCCTCCTACTCCTCGTCACTCATTCCATCAGCAATCTATCACCTAATCGATTGCCAAGAGATAACAGTATGCATGCACTCATCCAACGGCGAAGAAGATGAACTTGCTCCTGTCCAAGTTGCTGATGATGCAGTCCCTCCCTTTCCAAGTGTTGGACTCTACACTAGTGTTGATCAGGGGCTCGGGCCAAACACATTGGGATGCTCGGGTGCTCTATCGAGCACCTGAGCACAATGGAAGTCAATAGGAGAACCCGAGCATTAAAACAGGAACCCCTTCCTCTGAAGAGGGGAGGGTGCCTGGTTCATAGGAAAAGGTCAGAAATTGATGGAAACACCACTGAAATGGTTCAGTAACAGCATTGGGAGGATGTCTGGATGCATCTTGGACTCCCAGGTCGCTGCTGGGAATAATGTTGTCCGAGTAGTACGCCACTTTTACAGACTGACAATAATACGCGCAAAGCTGAAGATAAAATCAATTTTAGAGGAAAAATGATTAGGAAACATTATTTCCTGTATATTTACTTGTATATAAAGTGCAAGTGCTGCCAAAAATTACAAGGAAGAGGCACTCCGATAAAACCTGTATATCACATAAAGGATGGCCTCATTCACATTGTGGTGCAATTGTTCAGGTAGTGGGACTCCTACACTCATAAAGCCTATGCATTAAGTGAAAGGGCTGCAAAAATAACAAGGAACAGGCACTATAATACACCCTTTGTTAGACATGAAGGAGGGCATCATATACAGCCTAGAAAAATTATGATTGATGGCCTGCTGGTGACCCTCAAAAACATTTGGAGCAAGGGCCTGCTGATCTGACCATCAAAAACATTATGGGCGAGGGCCTGCTGCAACTTTGGTGACTCTAGATAACCTGGGCCTGATCGCACGTCCCCGTGACGGTGACGATCCATTCGGACAACTTTCAATGTTATTTTCAGCGCAAACTATGGTGATCAGGGGTAACAGGGAATCAGAGTTTGATTCTGGAGATGGAGCCTGAGAAACAGCTACAGCTACCACTTCCAAGCAATGCAGCACGCGCGCAAATTACCTATAATTAGGTGAGGGCCTGCAGGTGAGCTGACCCTGTAAAAGATTTTAGGTGAGGGCCTGCTGGTGAGTTGACCCTCTAAAAGATTGTAGGTGAGGGCCTGCTGCTGAGCTGACCCTCTAAAGTTTTATTGTTGAGGGCTTGCTGCTGAGCTGACCATTCAAAAAATTATGGGAGCGTGCCTGCTGCTTAGCTGACCATTGAAAAAAAATTACAGTGTTTAAAGCAGGCCTGAATACTTCAGCTAGGAATAATGGAATAGGACTCCGGTTCTATTTTGTTGGTTTTCGGAACTGGGGCCATGATTAAGAGGGACGGCTGGGGGCATCCGTATTGCGCTAGAGGTGAAATTCTTGGACGAGCTCAAGACGAACCAAAGTGAAAGCATTTGCCAAGAATGTTTTCATTAATAAAAAACTAAAGTCGGAGGTTCGAAGACGATCAGATACAGTCGTAGTTCCGACCATAAACAATGACAAACGGTGATCCGGCGGCGTTATTCCCATGACCCGACAAGCAGCTTCCGGGAAACCAAAGTCTTTGGGTTCCGGGGGACGTATGGTTGCAAAGCTGAAACTTGACGGAAGGCACCACCAGGAGTGGAGCATGCGGCTTAATTTGACTCAACACCGGAAACCTCACCTGGCCAGGACACGGAAAGGATTGACAGATTGATAGCTCTTTCTCGATTCTGTGGGTGGTGGTGCATTGACGTTCTTAGTTGGTGGAGCGATTTGTCTGGTTAATTCCGATAACGAACGAGAATCCTCTGTGATAACTAGTTATGCGAGCCCCGGTGGTGAGAATTGTGTTGACTATTGGATAGTGAGACTGGACTTGTAGGTGAGGGCCTGCTGGTTAGCTGACCCTCTAAAAAATTATATGTGAGGGACTTCAGTTGAGCTGACCCTGTAAAAGATTGTAGATGAAGGCCTGCTGGTGAGATCACCTTGTAAAACATTATATGTGAGGGCCTGCTGGTGAGCTGACCCTCTAAAAAATTATATGCGAGGGCCTGCTGGTAGGCTGACCCTGTAAAACATTGTAGGTGAGGACCTGCTGGTGAGCTGACCCTGTAAAACATTATACGCAAGGGCCTGCTGGTGAGCTGACCCTCTCAAAAATTATATGCGAGGGCCTGCTTGTAAACATTGTAAAACATTGTAGGGGAGGGCCTGCTGGTGAGATGACCCTCTAATACATTATATGCGAAGGGCATATATGCGATAAACAAGCATGTTGATATGATGGAAGAGGAGAAGGAGGATGAGAGAAGGAAGATTCAACCATATACCCTCTGTAATGGAGGCAACCGTCTCCTGCTCCTCCTCCTCTTCATCGTCCAATTTGCGCTGAGAAGACGAACTGAGTGTGGTCTGGCTATCACCCTGTGTAATGTCTTCCCCCATTTTCACCTCTTCCACATGCAAAGCATTGTCCTTAATTGTGAGCAGCAAGCGTTTGAGCAGACACAAAAGTGGGATGGTTACGCTGAAAATAGCGTTATCGCCGCTCACCATGTGTGTTGATTCCTCAAAGTTTCTTAAAACCTTACAGAGGTCAGACATCCATGCCCACTCCTTGCTTTTGAATAGCAGAAGCTGACAGGAAAGGCGACAACCATGTTGCAGCTGGTATTACACTACTGCCCTCTGCTGCTCACAAAGCGTGGTCAACATGTGGAACGTGGAGTTCCAGCGCATGCTCACGTCGCACAACAGCCGGTGAGCTAACAATTTCAAGTGCTGCTGTAGCGTTGACAGACCGTCTGAAGCTGTCGATGACTTGCGGAAATGTGCACACACAAGGCGCAACTTCACCAGTAGCTCAGGAAAATTGAGGTAGGTTTTGAGATGCCGCTGAACCACTAAGTTTAAGATGTGGGCTAGGCATGGGATGTGTGTGAGCTTGCTGAGCTCCAATGCCGCCACCAAGTTACGGCCATTATCAGACACAACCATGCCTGGTGCTAGGTTGAGTGGCGAGAGCCACAGCTCAGTCTGGTCCCTTATCCCCTGCCACAGCTCTGCGGCAGTGTGCTGTTTGTCACCTAAGCGGATCAGTTAAAGCACAGCCTATTGCCGCTTCCGCACTGCAGTGCTACACTGCTTCCAGCTACTGACTGATGTCTGACTGGTGCTGCAAGATAATTATTCAGAGGTGGAAGTGGAGGAGGAGACGGAGGAGGAGAAGGGGGGTTGCAGCCACAAACATAGGTGGTGTCGGAAGCACTGATGGAAGTAGTGCCCGCGATCCTTGGCATTGGTAGCACCTGTGCCATCCCAGGGTACAAGTCGTACTTCCTGGCTTCCACAACGTTCCAGTGTGCCGTCAGGGAAATGTAGTGTCCCTGGCCAAAAGCACTTGTCCATGTGTCAGTCGTTAAGTGGATCTTCCCAATAACTGCATTGGTCAGGGCACGGGTGATGTTACGGGATACATGTTGGTGTTAGGCTGGGACTGCACAACATGAAAAATATTGGCAGCTGGGGACAGAGTACTGCGGGACAGCTGCCGCCATCAGGCTGCGGAAAGCCTCAGTGTCCACAAGCCTAAATGGCAACATTTCCAGGGCCAGTAATTTCGAAAGCTGTGCATTTAGTGCTATGGACTGTGGGTGGGTGGCTGGGTATTTGCGCTTGTGGTCAAATGCCTGTGGTAAGGACACTTGTACGCTGTGCTGGGACATGGAAGTGGTGCTTGCGAAGATCCAGGTGCAGGGCGGGAGGCATCCGGGCAGTGTTGTGACCCGCAGACACAGATTGTGGACCCAGGTGTTTGGCCCACGTATTACGGTGCTTTGCTGCCATGTGGCGGATCATGCTGGTGGTGGTGAGGTTGCTATTGTTCACGCCCCTGCTCATTTTTGTATGGCACAGGTTGCAAAATACAATTATTTTGTCGTCCGCACTTTCCTCAAAAGAGCGCCAGACTGTGGAACACCTACTTCTTGGCAAGGGAGATTTCCGCAAGGGGGTGCTCAGGGGAACAGTTGCGGGCCTGTTTGGTGTGGCCCGCCTTCTCTCTTTTGCCACCTTACTGCCTCTTCCAGTCTGTTGCGGTGCAGCAGATCGCTGCCCCTCTGTACTGCTGTCCTCGCTCGGCTCTCCACCTTCCCAGGTTGGGTCAGTGACTTCATCGTCCACCACCTCCTCTTCCACTTCCTCACTCTGCTCATCCTCCTGACTTGTTGACCTTAACATAACCTCAGTGATAGACAACTGTGTCTCATCCTCTTCCTCAACCTCTTGAAACAGTAATTGCCGTTGAGTTATTGGCAACTGTGTCTCATCATCATCCACCTCATTAAACACTAATTGCCGTTCCCCACCGTCATCTTCTTGTAATTGTGGATGCTCAAGAGTTTTTGAATCAGGGCACAAGATCTGTCCCTCTTCAAGCGTGTTTGGCGATAGGGCCAATTCAAGGAATGGCGCTGAAAAGAGCTCCTCTGAATATCCGAGTGTGGGATCACTTGTTTGCCCAAACTCTCCATGGTGGGAGGAAGGAGGATCAGGGTGATGATTGGGTTGAGCAGACTCTTGGCTACTGAGACTGGACTTGGTGGAAGACAGGGTGTTGCTTAACCGACTGGAAGCATTATCTGCTGCAATCCAACCGACTACCTGGTCGCACTGGTCTGAGTTCAAGAGTTATGTCATCCGCCGCCCTCCAAACTGGTATATAAAGCTAGGTATCGTGGATGTAATGCACCGAACTGGTTGGCGAGGATCTCAACTGCGGAGGCGTTTTGCATTAACCAGTACCCAGCCCAAAACGAGAGCGAATATGTTAATTCAGGTTCAGTGACGGATACCCAGGCGGCTCTCTCAATCTGGTATACGGAGAGTTAGGGATCCCAACATCATACACCTGTTCCCTATGCTATATCAATTATTAATATTGATATTCTGTACCTTCACAGGTGTATGTAGTAATTCAATTTGTGTGGAGAGACAGAGTTACCGTCCGTAACACTTGTTACTATGTCACCTGTCAACAGCAGTAAGCAGGCACAGGGTGCCGAAGTAATTATTACTAATATGAAGGAACTGAATAGTCCAGCTACATTCAGTCTTTGAGTAGACTGATACTTGCGGTTTAGGTGTTCTTTTTAAGACGGTCCAAGTATCCGGCGACGTGATGCTGTAACAATGAGGGTCCCAGCAGGTTGTGGTTCAGCTCTGAATGAGGAAGTGAGGCTACCTTAGCAGCATACACGGCGTGCACTCCAAATTAGTGGAACGCCGTGTATAGCTGCCTTGGCGCTTATATCGGGTTGCAGTGATTGTGAGGGAGGAGCCGATGACGTCATCGCGCACATCGCGCGCTGACGTCATCGCACACGTTGCGTTCCAACCTGGAACGCAACCGCCGATGTGAAGATCGGAGCTGATCCTGCGCTCCAGATTAACCAACCCCTTGATCCCTTACAGTACCCCCCTCCTAAGGGAACCCCTCCGGGGTACCCCAGAAGGGGAGGGCCGGTCGGGGAACCTGCGGTGGAACTCCTTCTGCAGTTTTGGAGCGTGGACAACGTCAGCCACCTCCCAGGAATCATCTTGGGGACCGTAACCCTTCCATCGTATAAGGTACTGAAGTCTCCCCGCCCTCTTTCTTGAATCCAACAGCTCCTCAACCTCGAACTCTTCCTCACCTTGGACTATGACCGGAGGTGACGGAGCAGGGTTCCTGTCTGGAAAAGGGTTAGGATGAACAGGCTTCAGCAGGGAAACATGAAAAGTGGGGTGTATCTGAAATCGAGGAGGTAGGATGAGTTTCATGGTGTTAAGGTTGATGACCTTCTCAATACGGAATGGTCCGATGAACTGTTTCCCCAATTTTTTAGAGGGAGTACCCAAGCGGAGGTTTTTGGTGGACAGCCAGACAGAGTCCCCTATTTGATAAGGGGGATTCGGCCTTCTGTGTCGATCATAATAATTTTTTTGTCGTTCTCTAGCTCGGATAAGATTTTCTTTAAGTTCCTTGAGGGTCTTCTGCAATGTGGAGAAGTAATCTTCAGTAGCTGGCACATTAGTAAGGACACTCATCGGAGTGATAGGAGAAGGGTGAAAACCGTAATTCGAAAAGAATGGAGAATAGAGGGTAGAGGCACTTTTGGAGTTGTTATAGGAAAATTCCGCAAGAGGAAGCAGGGTCTGCCAATCGTCCTGGAGATAAGAGCAGTGGCAGCGGAGGTACTGCTCGAGGCATTGGTTTACTCTCTCGGTTTGTCCGTTTGTCTGTGGGTGGTATGCAGTGGACATCCGATGGTCTATCTGGAGTTTCCCACATAGAGCCTTCCAAAACTTGGAGGTAAATTGTGAGCCCCTATCCGATATCAGTTTTGTAGGCACACCATGTAGACGGACTATGTTTGTCACAAAGACATCAGCAGTCTCCATTGAGGATGGTAACTTCTTCAGAGCCACGAAATGAGCCATTTTTGTTAGAAGGTCAACAACAACAAGTACTGTATTATGACCATGTGAAGGGGGAAGATCAACAATAAAATCCATTGATACCCACTCCCAGGGTCTGGAGGGTATCGGGAGGTTCATTAGTAAACCGTAAGGTCGCTTACGGTCATGTTTGCAAGTGGCACAAATCTCGCATGAGGCGACGTACTCCTGAATTTCCTGTATCATGTTGGGCCACCAGTAGTATCTGCGGACTAAATCAACGGTTTTGGAGGTGCCCGGATGCCCCGACATGGGAGTATCATGGTGTAGTTGAATTACTTGTGTTGTGAGTCTTGGTGGTATGTATAGATGATTCTCCTTATAGTAGAAGCCCTCATCATCCCTGCGGAGTCCTGAAGGACGATCCTTTTCGTTTAGGTTTAAGTTGTCCTTAAGTTTTTGACGTAGTGTTACAGAAGCGATAATTTTTTCGGGTGGAATGACCCAAGAAGGGAAATCTGCTCCTGGATTGGGTTCATTCAACCGAGAAAGCGCGTCTGCTTTTCCGTTTTTTGAGCCTGGTCTATATGTGATTTGAAAATCGAACCGGTCGAAGAAAAAACTCCACCTTACTTGACGAGAGGATAATGTCTTACCGGTCTTTAGGTATTGGAGGTTGCGGTGATCTGAATATATAGTGATTGGGTGTTTTGAGCCTTCCAAGATATGTCTCCAATTTTCCAACGCGTTTTTTATTGCCAGAAGTTCCTTTTCCCCTATGGGGTAGTTGACCTCGGCCGGATTTAGTGTCCGAGATAAAAACCCCACCGGGTGTAAGAGTGTCATTAACGATGAGCGTTGAGATAAGACAGCACCTACAGCATTTTGGGATGCATCCACTTCGAGGACGTACAAGTTGTTAGGATCAGGTATGGTGAGAATGGGAGCGGACGTGAACCTGTGCTTTAGTAGTTGGAATGCTTCCTGAGCTTCTTGATTCCATTTGAATCTCGTATTGATGCTTGTAAGACTGGTAAGCGGTTTCGTAGTCGCAGAATAATTCTTGATGAATTTCCTATAGAAATTAGCAAACCCCAAAAACCTTTGGAGTGCCTTCCTGGAACCCGGACTGGGCCAATTTTGTATACATTCAATCTTGGACTGGTCCATCTGAATTCCTTCGGGGGAGATGATATAACCCAAGAACGGTAAGGTGGTCGTTTCGAATACGCATTTCTCCAATTTTGCGTACAGGCAGTGGGCTCTCAATCGTGCTAGTACCCAACGCACATGTCTTCGGTGGTCCTGGATGTTATCTGAATAAACCAATATGTCATCCAGATAGACAATGACACAAACATCCAGTAGATCACGAAAAATGTAATTTATGAAATTTTGGAATGTTGCAGGAGCATTGCATAGTCCAAACGGCATCACTTGGTACTCAAAAAGTCCATAGCGGGTGCGAAAGGCGGTCTTCCACTCGTCTCCTTTTCTGATCCTTATCAAGTTGTAAGCTCCTCTGAGGTCCAGTTTGGTATAGACAGTGGCAGTGCTGAGGCGTTCAATCAGCTCATTAATGAGCAGTGGGTACCTGTTTTTTACCGTCACTTTGTTTAGGGCCCTATAATCGATGATGGGACGGAGGCTGGAATCCTTGTTCCGAACGAAGAACATTCCCGATCCTGTGGGTGAGGTAGAGGGGCTAATAAACCCCTTTTTCAGGTTTTCCTCTAGATACTGTTTGAGATGGTCCAACTCAGGTTTCGCCAATGGATAAATCCTCCCTGTGGGTATTTCACTTCCTGGAAGGAGGTCTATGGGACAGTCATATATCCTGTGAGGCGGCAGCGTCTCAGCATTCTTAGAGCTGAACACATCGGCGAAGTCCTGGTAGAGGTCTGGTATCTGGGTGCCCCCAACCATTAATATGGGGTTTGTAGGATAGCAAGTCTCCTGGCAATACCCCGAATCTAACCTTACCTTCCCTTGGTCCCATAAAAGTGTTGGTCTATGAAGTTTTAACCATGGTAGACCTAGTATGATAGGGAATAAAGGGGAAGATATAATGTCAAAAGACATGAATTCGGTGTGGTTGTTTTCACACGTCACCATTATTGGTGGGGTTTGGGTTTGAACTGGGCCTGAGGCCGAAGTAGTGCCGTCAATAAAACTCACGGACATCGGGGAGTTCTTTTTAATCAATGGAATTTTATTTCGCTTAATCAACAGCGTATCGATAAAATTTCCACAGGATCCTGTATCCACCATTGCGTCAACGGTAAGTCGACTTTGGTCCCACTGTAGAGTAAGAGAGGTGTATAAGTAACCCGGGGTTCTGATCTGGGGAGCTACGATTTTATATCGAGAGTGTTGCTTACCTTCGGACTTCTTCCGTATTGCCGGGCAATCATCTACCCCATGGGCTTCGGAAGAGCAATATAGGCAGAGATTCAAGTTACGTCTTCTGGTTTTCTCTCTCTCTGTTAGAGGACCCCTAAGGGCACCTATCTCCATGTTCTCTTCAGGGGGTTGCATCTGGGTTGGTCTACTGGGAGGTACATAACCATAGCACCGCTCAACTCTACGTTCACGTAGACGCCTGTCGAGGATGGTGACACGTTGCATTAAATCATTGAGGGTGAGGGGCATGTCTCCTCTTGCCAATTCGTCCTTCAGTGCTTCGGAGAGGCCGAGACGGAACTGGTTTCTGAGACTAATATCGCTCCACTCGGTCTCCCGAGCCCACCGTGTATATTCAGCAATAAAGTCCTCAACAGGCCGTCTGCCTTGTTTTATGCTCCTGATGGCAGATTCCGCCGTCTGCTGCTTGCTGTGGTCTTCATACAAGAGAGCCATGATTGTGAGAAATTGGTGGTAGTTGTCTAAGACGGGGTCCTGCCTCTCCAAGTAGGTATTTGCCCACGCTCTGGCCTCGCCCCTAAGGAAGGAGATCATTGTAAGGACCTTTATCCGGTCTGTAGGATACGTCCTAGGACGAAGTTCAAACAATAAATTGGAAGCGTTTATGAAATCACGGAACTGTTTACGATCCCCTGAGAATAGTTCCGGCGGACTGACCATTGGTTCAGTTGCAGGTTCAGAACATCCTCTGAGAGGTTCTCAACCCTCTGTGAGAGGGTGACCATGTGTCTTGCTAACTCCGCTGGATCCATTAGGGTTCCACTAATATGTAATGCACCGAACTGGTTGGCGAGGATCTCAACTGCGGAGGCGTTTTGCATTAACCAGTACCCAGCCCAAAACGAGAGCGAATATGTTAATTCAGGTTCAGTGACGGATACCCAGGCGGCTCTCTCAATCTGGTATACGGGGAGTTAGGGATCCCAACATCATACACCTGTTCCCTATGCTATATCAATTATTAATATTGATATTCTGTACCTTCACAGGTGTATGTAGTAATTCAATTTGTGTGGAGAGACAGAGTTACCGTCCGTAACACTTGTTACTATGTCACCTGTCAACAGCAGTAAGCAGGCACAGGGTGCCGAAGTAATTATTACTAATATGAAGGAACTGAATAGTCCAGCTACATTCAGTCTTTGAGTAGACTGATACTTGCGGTTTAGGTGTTCTTTTTAAGAAGGTCCAAGTATCCGGCGACGTGATGCTGTAACAATGAGGGTCCCAGCAGGTTGTGGTTCAGCTCTGAATGAGGAAGTGAGGCTACCTTAGCAGCATACACGGCGTGCACTCCAAATTAGTGGAACGCCGTGTATAGCTGCCTTGGCGCTTATATCGGGTTGCAGTGATTGTGAGGGAGGAGCCGATGACGTCATCGCGCACATCGCGCGCTGACGTCATCGCACACGTTGCGTTCCAACCTGGAACGCAACCGCGGATGTGAAGATCGGAGCTGATCCTGCGCTCCAGATTAACCAACCCCTTGATCCCTTACAGTGGATGATTGATTTTCTTGTGCTCTGGCAGCAGGCACAATTTCACCGCGCCCAGGGCCACGGCCTCTGCGTGCACCATCAGCATCACAGCCACTGCCCCATACCTTACTACTCGCCTTCTTAATATTAAATGTTATATATGATTGAAAGTTTGTCACACGTACAGTAGTATAGGATTTAGAAGTATGTGCACAAACAAATATAAAAAGGTATATGGGATATGGAAATGTCACACAGGAGATATCCCACAGCAGTGATGGCCAGTTCGCAGTGTTCGCCGACGAACACATGCGATCTGCCATCTTTATTCCCAAGTCCGGCGATGCAGAGGTAAGTCCTTGCCTGTGCCTGCGCTGCGAGCCGCTCTGAAACACATGCGGTCATCAGGAGCAGGCAGTTCCAAGAATAGCCCGATGAAGGCTGTTCTCGGAACTGCCTGCTCCCGGTGTCCGCATGTGTTTCAGAGCGGCTCGCGGCGCAGGCACAGGTAAGGACTTACCTCTTGTCGGCGAACACTGTGAACTGGCCATCACTGTTCCACAGATAATGTCAATGCTGTCACCAGCGGCTAATGAAAAATGACAGGGAATGTCACAGGTATTTGGGATGAGGAAACGTTATACAGGAGAGGTACCACCGGTAATGTCACTGTCCACAGCGTACAGTATACGCAAAAAAGTACACTGTATGTCACAGATAAATTTTCGAAGCGCACACGTTACACTGCAGATGTGGCCCTGGTAATGTCACTGTCAGAAGCCGACCCGATCTATTGAAAAAGTACACTGTATGTCACAGATATTTTTTGGATGCGCACATTTTACACAGGAGATGTGGCGCGGCTAATGTCACTGTCCGCAACGGACACCGTCTATGGAAAAAGTACACTGTATGTCACAGATACATTTTGAAGCGTAGACACGCAACACTGCAGATGTAATGCTGGTAATGTCACTGTCCGCAGCAGACACCATCTACGGAAAAAGTTAATTGTATGTCACAGATAAATTTTAGAAGCACGATGTTCTGTACCTCGTTTGCCTGAGTGAATGGAGTCACAGAGGAGAGGAACTGCTCCATGTTCTTTATCAATAAATGGAATTTTGGCTTTTTCCACGACAACTCAAAATCGGAACGATGCTGACCGACAACGGAAAGAACATTGTGCGTCCAGGAGGGCTGAGCCATGCCCCCAGCATGGCACACATGTTCAATCTGGTTGTCAAGCGGTTCCTGAAGTCTTCCACCCATCTGCAAGAGATCCTAAAAATGGCCAGGAAACTTTGCATGAACTTCAGGAACTCGTACACCGCAAAGCACACCCTCCTTAAGCTGCAGCGGCAGAACGGCATCCCTCAACATAGGCTTATATGCGACGTTTCCACCCATTGGAATTCCACCTTCCATATGTTGGACAAACTGTACGAACAGAGAAAGGCCATAAACGATTTCCTGATGATCCAAGCAGCCAGTGGCAGCTCATGCATGACACCTGTCATTTGCTCAGGCCCTTTGAGAAGGCCACATTATTTGTCAGTCACCAGGACTACGGGATGAACGATGTAATTCCACTACTTCATGTCCTGGAACAGATGCTGGTAAATATGGCTGGCCAGGGGACTGAAGACATGGCACCTAGATCTCAAAGCCACATGAGCGTTGTGGGGGCTGAACTGGTGGAGGAGGAGGACATTGGAGTACAAGCAATGTGTAGCAAAAAAGGTGTTTTTTCTACACAGGTGACAGGAGAGGAGGAGCAGAAGCAGGCAGAGGAGCTACAGGGCAATGAGGAAGACGAGGCAGAGGACCCAGACACACCGTGGCATTATGCAGTGGAGATGGAGGCAGGGAGTTGCTCCGAGTCACTTGCGCAAATGGCCCGCTGCATGCTCACTTGCTTAGGTAGTAACAGCAGAATTGTCACAATTCGGCAGAGGGATGACTTCTGGCTCTCCACCTTGTTGGACCCTCGCTACTGGTCCAAAATGAGAGGGAGGACAAACTGAACTACCATAGAGACATCCTATGTAGTCAGTTGGCCACTGCCTATCTTTGCCATCATCCATCCTCTAGCAGTTCTGACCGGGGAAGCCCTCTGTGCTCACGTTCCACTGCCATGGCTGCTGGGAAGAGGTGGGGTGGCAGGAGCAGAACCAGCTCCAACAGCAACAGCCTGAGTCTTGAGTCGCTGATGAGCAGCTTTCTTCCCCCGCCTAGTGAAGAGACTACTCACCAGCAGCAGCGTCTAGACCTGGAGCAAAATCTGAACCAGCAGGTGGTTACATACTTGGAGTGCACCCTGACAGCCGTCATTGATGATCCACTGGACTACTGGGCAGCCAAACTGGATTTGTGGCTGCACCTGTCCGAGTTTGCCCTGTAAAACCTGTACTGCCCATCCAGCATCAGAGAGAATATTTACTGCGGCGGTAGCCATAGTTACCCCTAGAAGAACTCGCCTGTCCAAAATGTGGAGAGACTGACCTTTGTCAAGATGACTTAGGTGTGGATCAGCCAGGATTTCCACCCACCAATTTCTCATGCATCAGACTAGATCATCCATGGTGCCACACCAACACTTTGACAAAAGAGACCGGTTATTTCTGGCTACCTACCTCAGCTACTATTCTGATGCTACCAGCCACCTGATGCCACACATCTGATGGCAAGTGCTCCTTCTTTTACCCACCATCTTCTGCTGCTACTGGTATTGCCACCCACCTCCACACTATCATCTTGCCACTCTGTGGCCTCCTGATGCTGCTGCCAGCTCCACACTTTGTCATTGTGCCACACTGTGGCCTCCTGATGCTGCTGCCACCTCCACACTATGTCACCTTTCCACTCTGTTGTCTCCTCATGGTGCTGCCACTTTCACACTCTGTCATTGTGCCACTCTGTGGACTTCTCATGCTGTTTCCACCCTCCAAACTTCATGACTGGGCCACTATTTAGCGTTTTTGGCTTGGATGACATAATTTATTTGACCCTTCTTCTGATTTGTCAGAAAGAAGGAAAAATTTGATGCACAATGGATCCTCTCTGTGTAGCAACTGTAATGCCTGTATAGTCCAATTAGAATTGGCTTATGATTTGGTAGCCAAAAGCAGGAGTGGGTACAAAACACAGAAGACATGCAAATATGCCATTCTTGTGTCATGTCTGTTTTGGATTCACTCCTGTTTTTTCACAGTTTTTTTTTGGCATTAGCAATACTGATGGATTACTTGACCAAATTCTGACTGAGTGAAGGCGGAAGCTGCACAGACAGGATCCGCTTTTTGGAAGTTATTGTTCTGACGGATCAGAGGAAGGGCAAAATAATCAGTGACAACATGACAACAACTCAAACTTACTGCTGTCGGGGGGGGGGGGCTCTACTTGTACACATTGAAAAGTAATTAAAGGTGTTTGCTTAATTCATTTAGTTTAGATAACACTTCTCATAAAGCATGAGTGCTAACTCTACTACATCCGTATAAGCGTTTAATAGAACAGGTTCTGTAGACATCTATGTGGAATCAGCTGACGATGGTGTAAAAGGAGTACAATTCTTCTTGGCGCTAACATTGACATGTAAGGCTGAGTTGGGAAATTTAAGTGAAGTGTGCAGTGATTCTAAGAGCGATGCCTGTCATCTGCATAGAAAAAGGGGCTCAGTCAGCACATCCCAAAGCGCAGGGGCACGTTGCTATGGCTGAGAACAACACTGTAAAACAAAACATGCAATGCAACAGCTCTCTGCAAACCAAAATAAAATACAAAATTGCATAATAATTGCAAGTGCTATACTAATAAGTTAGAGATGCTTGGCAAATCATACTGCATGTCATACTGAGTCACAGTATTATTTCACTATTAAAGCAGACTCCCTATGCCTGTTACTACAAGGCACAGTGTTCTACACCACTATAAAGGCTCTCTGCAGTCAGGAAATAGCTGTATTTAACAAAATTTACCGCAAATATATTCGGATCTAACCAAATTTTTCAAAAAAATGTTTAAAGAATTCGCTCATCTCTATGTAGGTCATCTGCCATGTCTTCATTTTGACAAACCATTTGTCATAAGCTGGCCATCCCCAACCAATATGAGGGTATCACTACCATCAATAAAAACTAATAAAAAAGCTGGCAAAATAACAGGTTATAATAGCTTCCATTCTCTTTAGATCAGTAACAATATAAAAAAAAATGTGCAGCAAAATAAGTGTGAACTGAGCTTGACAATGTCTTGCAAGGGGTAATATGGTATGTTTGTTGCAGTACGATACTGTGACGCTTCGCGATCTCGGCAATACCGATTAGCGAAGATATCGCAAATGAATCCTGTTTTAAAATTACAGAATCACAAGAGCCCTCTCATTCACACAAAGAGTTAAAACTCTCTCAACCCAGAAGTTAATTCACCTTCCCAGCTCCAATAGATTCTTCCTGGCCCTAGGAGAAACCCCTGCCAGGTTAAGTATCCATCAATCTGATATTATCTTGACAAAACCCCATAAAAGTGCCCTCAAAATAGTCTGAGCGGCCCCAGCACAGCAGGGGTCTTAATATCCTTAAACCTGGTCAGAAACTTATCACGGAGCTGGTTGGTACAAGAAGAGAGATGATCTTAAAGTCATCTCCAATCCATAGATTGCATATTTTCCCTATATTTTCTTCATATTTAATAGGTTAGGCTACTTTCACACCTGCGTTAGGTGCGGATCCGTCTTGTATCTGCACAGATGGATCCGCACCGATAATGCAAACGCTTGTATCTGTTCAGAAACGTGCGGGGTGGAGAATCAAGCATTACTGCCGAAATCCGCCATGTGCCGAGCATCAAGATCATCACTACTCTGCACCTTTGAGAACTGATGGCTTGTGCCGAGCCGAGGTGGAGAGTCTGAAGCCGTCATTCCTTTGCCAAAAAGGCAGTACCAGCCTTGCACACACATGTAGAATAGAAGGTGGGCCACTCCTTGAGCCTATCGGTGTCTGCCAAAATGCACGGCAGTGCCGACGAGTGGAGATATAGCTACGGTCAGGGACAATACATGTGCCACTGGGAGAATCTGTTTCCTGCACAGCCACACCAGCAACTTGGCCAGGTGATGCTGATTCTACCTCCACGTTGTCACGCCGTTGGTCCTGCTACAATGTCCGCTTCTGCCTCCTTAACCTCCACCGTGTCCTCAGCCTCCATTGCAGGGACAATTCACAGTGCCCCTCCAGCATACCACATGTGCAGGGCATGTCGGTGTCACGATGTTCGGTACCTCGTTTGCCTGGGTAAATGGAGTCACAAAGGAGAGGAACTGCTCCATGTTCTTTATCAATAAATAGAATTTTGGCTTTTTCCACGACAACTCAAAATCAGAACCATGCTGACCGACAACGGAAAGAACATTGTGCGTCCAGGAGGGCTGAGCCATGCACCCTGCATGGCACACATGTTCAATCTGGTTGTCAAGCGGTTCCTGAAGTCTTCCACCCATCTGCAAGAGATCCTAAAAATGGCCAGGAAACTTTGCATGAACTTCAGGAACTCGTACACCGCAAAGCACACCCTCCTTGAGCTGCAGCGGCAGAACGGCATCCCTCAACATAGGCTTATATGCGACGTTTCCACCCATTGGAATTCCACCCTCCATATGTTGGACAAACTGTACGAACAGAGAAAGGCCATAAACGATTTCCTGATGATCCAAGCAGCCAGTGGCAGCTCATGCATGACACCTGTCATTTGCTCAGGCCCTTTGAGAAGGCCACATTATTTGTCAGTCACCAGGACTACGGGATGAACGATGTAATTCCACTACTTCATGTCCTGGAACAGATGCTGGTAAATATGGCTGGCCAGGGGACTGAAGACATGGCACCTAGATCTCAAAGCCACATGAGCGTTGTGGGGGCTGAACTGGTAGAGGAGGAGGACATTGGAGTACAAGCAATGTGTAGCAAAAAGGGTGGTTTTTCTACACAGGTGACAGGATAGGAGGAGCAGGAGCAGGCAGAGGAGCTACAGGGCAATGAGGAAGATGAGGCAGAGGACCCAGACACATCGTGGCATTATGCAGTGGAGATGGAGGCAGGGAGTTGCTCCGAGTCACTTGCGCAAATGGCCCGCTGCATGCTCACTTGCTTAGGTAGTGACAGCAGAAATGTCACAATTCGGCAGAGGGATGACTTCTAGCTTTCCACCTTGTTGGACCCTCGCTACTGGTCCAAAATGAGAGGGAGGACAAACTGAACTACCATAGAGACATCCTATGTAGTCAGTTGGCCGCTGCCTATCTGTGCCATCATCCATCCTCTAGCAGTTCTGACCGGGAAAGCCCTCTGTGCTCACGATCCACTGCCATGGCTGCTGGGAAGGGGTGGGGTGGCAGGAGCAGTACCAGCTCCAACAGCAACAGCCTGAGTCTTGAGTCGCTGATGAGCAGCTTTCTTCCCCCGCCTAGTGAAGAAACTACTCACCAGCAGCAGCGTCTAGACCTGGAGCAAAATCTGAACCAGCAGGTGGTTACATACTTGGAGTGCACCCTGACAGCCGTCATTGATGATCCACTGGACTACTGGGCAGCCAAACTGGATTTGTGGCTGCACCTGTCCGAGTTTGCCCTGGAAAACCTGTACTGCCCATCCAGTAGTGTGGCATCAGAGAGAATATTTACTGCGGCGGTGGCCATAGTTACCCCTAGAAGAACTCGCCTGTCCAAAATGTGGAGAGACTGACCTTTGTCAAGATGACTCAGGTGTGGATCAGCCAGGATTTCCACCCACCAATTTCTCATGCATCAGACTAGATCATCCATGGTGCCACACCAACACTTTGACAAAAGAGACCGGTTATTTCTGGCTACCTGCCTCAGCTACTATTCTGATGCTACCAGCCACCTGATGCCACACATCTGATGGCAAGTGCTCCTTCTTTTACCCACCATCTTCTGCTGCTACTGGTATTGTTACCCACCTCCACACTATCATCTTGCCACTCTGTGGCCTCTTGATGCTGCTGCCAGCTCCACACTTTGTCATTGTGCCACTCTGTGGTCTCCTGATGCTGCTACCACCTCCACACTATGTCACCTTTCCACTCTGTTGTCTCCTCATGGTGCTGCCACTTTCACACTCTGTCATTGTGCCACTCTGTGGACTTCTCATGCTGTTTCCACCCTCCAAACTTCATGACTGGGCCACTATTTCGCGTTTTTGGCTTGGCTGACATAATTTATTTGACCCTTCTTCTGATTTGTCAGAAGGAAGGAAAAATTTGATGCACAATGGATCCTCTCTGTGTAGCAACTGTAATGCCTGTATAGTCCAATTAGAATTGGCTTATGATTTGGTAGCCAAAAGCAGGAGTGGGTACAAAACACAGAAGACATGCAAATATTCCATTCTTGTGTCATCTCTGTTTTGGACCCACTCCTGTTTTTTCACCGTTTTTTTTGGCATTAGCAATAATGATGGATTACTTGACCAAATTCTGACCGAGTGAAGGCGGAAGCTGCACAGACAGGTTCCGCTTTTTGGAAGTTATTGTTCTGACGGATCAGAGGAAGGGCAAAATAATCAGTGACAACATGACACCAACACAAACTTACTGCTGTCGGGGGGGGGGGGGGGGCCTCTACTTGTACACATTGAAAAGTAATTAAAGGTGTTTGCTTAATGCATTTAGTTTAGATAACACTTCTCATAAAGCATGAGTGCTAACTCTACTACATCCGTATAAGCGTTTAATAGAACAGGTTCTATAGACATCTATGTGGAATCAGCTGACGATGGTGTAAAAGGAGTACAATTCTTCTTGGCGCTAACATTGACATGTAAGGCTGAGTTGAGAAATTTAAGTGAAGTGTGCAGTGATTCTAAGAACAATGCCTGTCATCTGCATAGAAAAAGGGGCTCAGTCAGCACATCCCAAAGCGCAGGGGGACGTTGCTATGGCTGAGAACAACACTGTAAAACTAACATGCAATGCAACAGCTCTCTGCAAACCAAAATAAAATACAAAATTGCATAATAATTGCAAGTGCTATACTAATAAGTTAGAGATGCTTGGCAAATCATACTGCATGTCATACTGAGTCACAGTATTATTTCACTATTAAAGCAGACTCCCTATGCCTGTTACTACAAGGCACAGTGTTCTACACCACTATAAAGGCTCTCTGCAGTCAGGAAATAGCTGTTTTTAACAAAATTTACCGCAAATATATTCGGATCTAACCAAATTTTTCTAAAAAATGTTTAAAAAATTCGCTCATCTCTATGTAGGTCATCTGCCATGTCTTCATTTTGACAAACCATTTGTCATAAGCTGGCCATCCCCAACCAATATGAGGGTATCACTACCATCAATAAAAACTAATAAAAAAGCAGGCAAAATAACAGGTTATAATTAGGGATGAGCGAACCCGAATTGTATAGTTCGGGTTCATACCGAAGTTTGGGGTGTCCGTGACACGGACCCGAACATTTTCGTAAAAGTCCGGGTTGGGGTTTGGTGTTCGGCGCTTTCTTGGTGCTTCTTGAAAGGCTGCAAAGCAGCCAATCAACAAGCATCATACTACTTGCCCCAAGAGGCCATCACAGCCATGCCTACTATTGGCATGGCTGTGATTGGCCAGTGCAGCATGTGACCCAGCCTCTATTTAAGCTGGAGTCACGTAGCGCCGCACGTCACTCTGCTCTGATCAGTGTAGGGATAGGATGCAGCTGCTGCTGTTAGGGCGAGATTAGGCAGGGATTTATTTACTGAAGTGATCGATATACAGCTGTGTATCATACAACCTCTGCTATTCAATTGCTCACTGTTTTAAGGCTGCCCAGAGCGTTTTTCAGTCACTTTTTTCAGGGGTGATCGGCGGCCATTTTGTGTCTTGTGGTGCGCCAGCACAAGCTGCCACCAAGTCCATTTTTAACCATCAATAGTGTGTTGTTTTTTTTTGCTATATCCTACATCAGGGGCTTGGCTGTGCTTGCTATTTTATTGAGGGGTAAAATACAATTGCCAAAATAGCAGTACCCTAAATCTGGTGTTTCAGCTGTGGCTAGCCAATTGTAATACTGTCTGCTGTCTGCCGAAGCACAGTTTTTGTTCTGGGTTGAATACATTTCCCAACTTAGCAATTCCTTAAATTAGTGGTTTCTGCTCTTTCAGGCCAAGGTTAAATCTATCCATAAAAGGGTATATTACATTGAAGGTGCGCATAGGGTCATCCTCAATAACTTCACACGCTACCATGAATTTCCAAGTCTAATTCTGTCCGTAAAAGGGATACCTGTCATCCAGGTTCTAAATACTAGGCCTACAATTTATATTCAGCTAAATCTGTCGTTACTGCTGTGCCTGTATTAGTGTAATACGGTACCTAAATAGATAGCCAGATAGTGTTAGGTGCCCGTAAAAAAAGGCCTGAATTTGAATTCAATACATTTGGCCAAATAATTTTTTTCTTATTGTGGTGAACGGTAACAATGAGGAAAACATCTAGTAAGGGGCGCGGACGCGGACATGGTCGTGGTGGTGTTAGTGAACCCTCTGGTGCTGGGAGAGGACGTGGCCATTCTGCCACAGCCACACGTCCTAGTGAACCAACTACCTCAGGTCCCAGTAGCAGACAGAATTTACAGCGATATTTGGTGGGGCCCAATGCCGTTCTAAGAATGGTAAGGCCTGAGCAGGTACAGGCATTAGTCAATTGGGCAAAAGTGGGCAAAAGCAGAACACCCGCCACCAACAGAGTCCGTCTGCTACTGGCCACCGCCATCTGGGACCGAGCACCCCAAAGGCAGCTTCAAGGAGTTCCCTGGCGTGGCAGTTCTTCAAACAATGTGCTGACGACAAGACCCGAGTGGTTTGCACGCTGTGCCATCAGAGCCTGAAGCGAGGCATTAACGTTCTGAACCTTAGCACAACCTGCATGACCAGGCACCTGCATGCAAAGCATGAACTGCAGTGGAGTAAACACCTTAAAAACAAGGAACTCACTCAGGC
Source organism: Bufo bufo (assembly GCF_905171765.1). Lineage (NCBI taxonomy): Eukaryota > Metazoa > Chordata > Amphibia > Anura > Bufonidae > Bufo > Bufo bufo. Next base: position 699,078,983 of record NC_053390.1, on the reverse strand, counting down.
TCCCCCTGCCACCTCTTCTGCTGCTGCCGCCGCTTCGGCCTCTTCCTCCGCCTCAGGAGGAACGTTGGCACCTGCCGCCCAGCAAACAGAGGATGTACCACCAACACCACCACCTGCGTCACCAAGCATCTCAACCATGTCACACAGCAGCGTTCAGCTCTCCATCTCACAAACATTTGAGAGAAAGCGTAAATTCCCACCTAGCCACCCTCGATCCCTGGCCCTGAATGCCAGCATTTCTCAACTACTGGCCTATGAAATGCTGTCATTCAGGCTGGTGGACACAGACAGCTTCAAACAGCTCATGTCACTTGCTGTCCCACAGTATGTTGTTCCCAGCTGCCACTACTTCTCCAAGAGAGCCGTGCCTTCCCTACACAACCAAGTATCCGATAAAATCAAGTGTGCACTGCGCAACGCCATCCGTGGCAAGGTACACCTAACCACAGATACGTGGACCAGTAAGCACGGCCAGGGACGCTATATCTCCCTAACTGCACACTGGGTAAATGTAGTGGTGGCTGGGCCCCAGGCGAAGAGCTGTTTGGCGCAAGTCCTTCCGCCACCAAGGATCGCAGGGCAACATTCTTTGCCTCCTGTTGCCTCCTCCTCCTACTCGGCTTCCTCCAACTTTTCTTCCACCTGATCATCCAGTCAGCCACACACCTTCACCACCAACTTAAGAACAGCCTGGGGTAAACGTCAGCAGGCCATTCTGAAACTCATATGTTTGGGGGACAGGCCCCACACCGCACAGGAGTTGTGGCGGGGTATAGAACAACAGACCGACGAGTGGTTGCTGCCGGTGAGCCTCAAGCCCGGCCTGGTGGTGTGCGATAATGGGCGAAATCTCGTTGCAGCTCTGGGACTAGCCGGTTTGACGCACATCCCTTGCCTGGCTCATGTGCTGAATTTGGTGGTGCAGAAGTTCATTCACAACTAACCCCAACATGTCAGAGCTGCTGCATAAAGTGCGGGCCGTCTGTGCGCGCTTCCGGCGTTTACATCCTGCCGCTGCTCGCCTGTCTGCGCTACAGCGTAACTTCGGCCTTCCTGCTCACCGCCTCATATGCGACGTGCCCACCAGGTGGAACTCCACCTTGCACATTCTGGACAGACTGTGCGAGCAGCAGCAGGCCATAGTGGACTTTCAGCTGCAGCACGCACGGGTCAGTCGCACTGCTGAACAGCACCACTTCACCACCAATGACTGGGCCTCCATGCGAGACCTGTGTGCCCTGTTGCGCTGTTTCGAGTACTCCACCAACATGGCCAGTGGCGATGACGCCGTTATCAGCGTTACAATACCACTTCAATGTCTCCTTGAGAAAACACTTAGGGCGATGATGGAAGAGAAGGTGTACCAGGAGGAGGAAGAGGGGTCATTTTTAGCACTTTAAGGCCAGTCTCTTTAAAGTGACTCAGAGGGAGGCTTTTTGCAACAGCGGAGGTCAGCTACAAATGTGGCCAGACAGGGCCCACTACTGGAGGACAAGGAGGACGAGGATGAGGAGGAGGTGGAGGAGGATGAGGATGAAGCATGTTCACAGCGGGGTGGCACCCAACGCAGCTCGGGCCCATCACTGGTGCGTGGCTGGGGGGAAACGCAGGACGATGACGATACGCCTCCCACAGAGGACAGCTTGTTCTTACTTTTGGGCAGCCTGGCACACATGAGCGACTACATGCTGCAGTGCCTGCGCAACGACTGCAGAGTTGCCCACATTTTAACGTGTGCGGACTACTGGGTTGCCACCTGTCACGGCTGAGGATTGGGAAAACCCTCAGCCGTGCGGTATCCGGAGATGTAAGGTCGCTACTTGACCAGTACCACAGAATTATGGAGCAGGTCACCTCCTAGAGCTTCCCTAATCTGACCCTGACTCCTAGCTGCATGAGCCGCCCTTGAAGGTAGGAGGGCTCATGCTCAGGAACCTTGGATCCCTTCTGACCCTCCGACGATCCCTTTACTAGTAGCTGGGTAGACAGCCCGTTCCTCCTGGACACAGAGTAACAGGAGTCTAAAATGGCCAAGCCACAAAGAAAAGGGAACATAAACAAACATATGGCAATGGCAGGTAAGTGCAACTAGAACCACACTTACCTGCCACAGACACACAACCTGGAACCCACGTGCAAGTGCTGCTGTCCACAAACAACACAAAGGAGACCGCACACACAGACATCACACGGGAACCCAGGAAACCATATTCTGCAATAAATAAAGACCAAACAAACATCTTCTAAACACCATACATAAACCTATGACCACAAGGGTGGCCCCCACTGGCAGATGGAATATACAGGAGGCTGCTCCAGCTAACCATGGCTGAAGTACCCCTCAGACAAGTGGTATTCACTGAGGCTTTATAGGCCCAAGTAGCCACACCCACAGTCAGACACACCCAGTGTTCACACACACAGAAGGTATTTAACCCTTACAACACCAGGCAAGGGAAGACGGACTCTTAAAGGGGAATACACACATAAACAAACACACTTCACCTGTTGCCGCGGGCAACGGCATGCGTGGCAATCATGTCCTGGGGATCAGCCATAGGGCTGAGACACTGCCACCACATGCACACAACACCACACGTTGCCACGGGCAACCAAGTGAAGGAAAGTGTCACAAAACAAACCACTGGCCGTGACACTCTCACCCCTCAAAGCCCCCTCACCCACACAAAAGGGAAAACAAGTGTGGGACCCCAAACATGGAAGGGGGAAGGGAAAAACGAGCAGGATCAGTGTCAGCGAGTCTCCTCAGGACTGCTGCCAGCCCCTGGAACAATAAACAGGGACCAGAGACCAGCACAGAAACAGCCCGGAGAGACCACACTGAACACTGCGTCCACTCTCAGCAAACGGTTCCCACAAAGTCGCTGCCAGCATGCATCCTCTCCCAGCACACACTAAAGCCAGTCCAACGAGGACTGCAGCCAGCCACACCGACACAAGTGAGCGAACCACTGAGACGTGGACGAGGAGAAATCCAACCACTAGTGTCAGTTCACAGACACTGCAGCAACATCCACAGTGAACTGCACAGTATAAGGGTTCTCCTTTCACCCTCCCTCCGGAGGATAAGCATGTGTGCCAGAAAGCGGCAGGCACCACATGCTGCGCCCTCTTCCGAAGGCGGGATACTCCCACCCCTCAAAGCCGCTCCCAACAACAAAAGGGGAAAGTTGGTGAGGCATAAAAAACAATGGGAGGGGGGAGGGGAATGACAAACAAGGGGACACCAACACGGACAACGGTGAGAAAGGAATGGCGGGGAATGCTACTCACCGCGCCGTAAACGGTGAAGCCCCCATAACGCTCTCCCTCCGGAGAACGCGCATGCACCCCATCCGCAGATGGCGGTACATGCTGCACCCTCTTTCGACGGAACCGCCACATGAGGAGCCATTGTGGTCAAACTGTCACGGCTGAGGATGGGGAAAACCCTCAGCCGTGCGGTATCCGGAGATGTAAGGTCGCTACTTGACCAGTACCACAGAATTAGGGAGCAGGTCACCTTCTAGAGCTTCCCTAATCTGACCCTAAATCCTAGCTGCATGAGCCGCCCTTGAAGGTAGGAGGGCTCATGCTCAGGAACCTTGGATCCCTTCTGACCCTCCGACGATCCCTGTACTAGGAGCTGGGTTCACAGCCCGTTCCTCCTGGACACGGAGTAACAGGAGTCTAAAATGGCCAAGCCACAAAGAAAGGGGAACATAAACAGACAATAGACATATGGCAATGGCAGGTAAGTGCAACTAGAACCACACTTACCTGCCACAGACACACAACCTGGAACCCACGTGCAAGTGCTGCTGTCCACAAACAACACAAAGGACACCGCACACACAGACATCACACGGGAACCCAGGAAACCATATTCTGCAATAAATAAAGACCAAACAAACATCTTCTAAACACCATACATAAACCTATGACCACAAGGGTGGCCCCCACTGGCAGATTGAATACACAGGAGGCTGCTCCAGCTAACCATGGCTGAAGTAACCCTTAGACAAGTGGTATTCACTGAGGCTTTATAGGCCCAAGTAGCCACACCCACAGTCAGACACACCCAGTGTTCACACACACAGAAGGGATTTAACATTTACAACACCAGGCAAGGGAAGACGGACTCTTAAAGGGGAATACACACATAAACAAACACACTTCACCTGTTGCCATGCGTGGCAATCATGTCCTGGGGATCAGCCATAGGGCTGAAACACTGCCACCACATGCACACATCACCACACTTTGCCACGGGCAACCAAGTGAAGGAAAGTGTCACAAAACAAACCCCTGGCCATGACACCACCCTGCTGGATCCCCGGTACAAAGACAATGTGCCCACCTTACTACCTGCACTGGAGCGTGATAGGAAGATGCGCGAGTACATGCGCACGTTGGTAGACGCGCTACTGAGAGCATTCCCAAATGTCACAGGGGAACAAGTGGAAGCCCAAGGCGAAGGCAGAGGAGGAGCAAGTGGTCGCCAACGCAGCTGTGTCACAGCCAGCTACTCTGAGGACAGGGTTAGCATGGCAGAGATGTGGAAAAGTTTTGTCACCACGCCACAGCTAACTGCACCACCAACTGGTAGGAACGTGTTAGCAGGAGGCACCATTTCACTAACATGGTTATACAGTACGTGTGCACACCCCTCCACGTACTGACTGATGGTTCGGCCCCATTCAACTTCTGGGTCTCCAAATTGTCCACGTGGCCAGAGCTATCCTTTTATGCCTTGGAGGTGCTGGCATGCCCGGCGGACAGCTTTTTGTCTGGACGTGTATTCAGCACGGCAGGGGGCGTCATTACAGACAAACGCAGCGGCCTGTCTACAGCCAATGTGGACAAGCTGACGTTCATAAAAATGAACCAAGCATGGATCCCACAGGACCTGTCCATCCCTTGTGCAGATTAGACATTTATAACTACCTCCCCTTAAACATATATTATTGTACTCCAGGGCACTTCCTCATTCAATCCTTTTTTTATTTTCATTTTACCATTATATTGCTGGGTAACCCAAAGTTGAATGAACCTCTCCTCTGTCTGGGTGCCGGGGCCTAAAAATATCTGACAGTGGCCTGTTCCAGTGTTGGGTGACATGAAGCCTGATTCTCTGCTATGACATCAAGCCTGATTCTCTGCTATGGGACCTCTCTCCTCTGGGTGCCGGGGCCTAAAAATATCTGACAGTGGCCTGTTCCAGTGGTGGGTGACGTGAAGCCTGATTCTCTGCTATGCCATGAAGCCTGATTCTCTGCTATGGGACCTCTCTCCTCTGTCTGGGTGCCGGGGCCTAAATATCTGACAATGGCCTGTTCCAGTGGTGGGTGACGTGAAGCCTGATTCATTGCTATGACATGAAGCCTGATTCTCTGCCATGAGACCTCTCTCCAATTGAAATTACTTAATTTTAATTTATTTTATTTTAATTCATTTCCCTATCCACATTTGTTTGCAGGGGATTTACCTACATTTTGCTGCCTTTTGCAGCCCTCTAGCCCTTTCCTGGGCTATTTTACAGCCTTTTTAGTGCCGAAAAGTTCGGGTCCCCATTGACTTCAATGGGGTTCAGGTTCGGGGCGAAGTTCGGGTCGAGTTCGGATCCCGAACCCGAACATTTCCGGGAAGTTCGGCCGAACTTCTCGAACCCGAACATCCAGGTGTTCGCTCAACTCTAGTTATAATAGCTTCCATTCTCTTTGGATCAGTAACAATATAAAAAAAAATAATGTGCAGCAAAATAAGTGTGAACTGAGCTTTACAATGTCTTGCAAAAGGTAATATGGTATGTTTGTTGCAGTACGATACTGTGACACTTCGCGATCTCGGCAATACTGATTAGTGAAGAAATCGCAAATGAATCCTGTTTTAAAATTACAGAATCACAAGAGCCCTCTCATTCACACAAAGAGTTAAAACTCTCTCAACCCAGAAGTTAATTCACCTTCCCAGCTTCAATAGATTCTTCCTGGCCCTAGGAGAAACCCCTGCCAGGTTAAGTATCCATCAATCTGATATTATCTTGACAAAACCCCATAAAAGTGCCCTCAAAATAGTCTGAGCGGCCCCAGCACAGCAGGGGTCTTAACATCCTTAAACCTGGTCAGAAACTTATCACGGAGCTGGTTGGTACAAGAAGAGAGATGATCTTAAAGTCATCTCCAATCCATAGATTGCATATTTTCCCTATATTTTCTTCATATTTAATAGGTTAGGCTACTTTCACACTTGCGCTAGGTGCGGATCGTCTTGTATCTGCACAGACGGATCCGCACCGATAATTCAAACGCTTGTATCTGTTCAGAACGGATCCGTTTGCATTACGATGAACAAAAAAATTAATAAAAAATCTATAATTTTATTTTACCGATTGCAAAACAGACCTGTCAGAAGTGGTGACATGCTTTGCAACCATGTATTCTAATTAGGGTTTATGCACACGATCGTATGTATTTTGCGGTCCGCAATACACGGATCCAAAAAAAATACAGATGCGTCCGTGTGCATTCTGTATTTTGCGGAACGGAACAGCTGGCCCCTAACAAACAGTCCTATCCTTGTCTGTTATGCGGACAATAATAGGACATGTAAAAGATTTGTGGATAGCTCACCACCCTCCTCAGTAAGGTAAGGGTGCTCTAGTCGAAGGACTGCTCACTCAGTCAGTCCAGTGATAAAAGAAAAAATGGGTAGAAGAACGACTGGCACTCACTATGTGGTACACATCAAACAACTATTTACTAACCGCCCACTGCAGGTGGAGTGGTCGCGGAGAAACATACAATCTAAAACAGTATTACACTGGAAGTAATGGTCATTAAAAACCCCCTAAAAAGAATAAAATGCAGTAAAATACAATGCTCTGATTATATGAATAGAAACGCATACATAAAAATAGGGTCTCCTGAAGATATAAAGTGCTGTATATGGTGCAGCACTGGCAGTTTACAGTGTATATCCTAATAGGTCATAATGGGGATACTGTCTCTTTAAGTAAAGAAAGTTGCCAGGTCCATTGGTATCTGACCCGGTGTCCACAGTATAATGGTTAACTTGAGCCGAATCCAAGGAAATCCACAGGCTGCAGTGCCTAAATATATTGGTGCTGCTGGAGCATATTGCTATCATGTATATTGTATTGTCTTTAACAGTCCTTTAGCCGACTTATAGTACGGCCTCCAATAGCTAAATAGAATCTATTGCAGGGAAATATCGCTTACCCCTATAGATGAGTCTTCAGCCGTCAGATTTGGCCGTTCACTGCACCGTTCACTCTCGGCGTCCTCGCTCTCTGGTGTTGAACACGTGGTATCCCAGAGGTATCGCGGGACTTGGAAACTTACTTCCGGTATTCCTGTGCGAAGGTGCTATTGATGAGATGAACAAATGGAGCGCTCCACTTATGAAAGATCATCCAAATCTTTTTGATAACATCCAGAATGTTTCTGTAGACAGGGATATAACGCTAAACGCGTTTCGAAGACTTCCGTCCTCTTCCTCTTCCTCAGACGGAAGTCTTCAAAACGCGTTTAGCGTTATATCCCTGTCTACAGAAACATTCTGGATGTTATCAAAAAGATTTGGATGATCTTTCATAAGTGGAGCGCTCCATTTGTTCATCTCATCAATAGCACCTTCGCACAGGAATACCGGAAGTAAGTTTCCAAGTCCCGCGATACCTCTGGGATACCACGTGTTCAACACCAGAGAGCGAGGACGCCGAGAGTGAACGGTGCAGCGAACGGCCAAATCTGACAGCTGAAGACTCATCTATAGGGGTAAGCGATATTTCCCTGCAATAGATTCTATTTAGCTATTGGAGGCCGTACTATAAGTCGGCTAAAGGACTGTTGAAGACAATACAATATACAGGATAGCAATATCCTCCAGCAGCACCAATATATTTAGGCACTGCAGCCTGTGGATTTCCTTGGATTTGGCTCAAGTTAACCATTATACTGTGGACACCGGGTCAGATACCAATGGACCTGGCAACTTTCTTTACTTAAAGAGACAGTATCCCCATTATGACCTATTAGGATATACACTGTAAACTGCCAGTGCTGCACCATATACAGCACTTTATATCTTCAGGAGACCCTATTTTTATGTATGCGTTTCTATTCATATAATCAGAGCATTGTATTTTACTGCATTTTATTCTTCTTAGGGGGTTTTTAATGACCATTACTTCCAGTGTAATACTGTTTTAGATTGTATGTTTCTCCGCGACCACTCCACCTGCAGTGGGCGGTTAGTAAATAGTTGTTTGATGTGTATCACATAGTGAGTGCCAGTCGTTCTTCTACCCAATAATAGGACATGTTCTATTCCTTGGCGGAACGGAGATGCGACATACAGAAAAGGAATGCAAGCGGAGTAACTTCCATTTTTTTTTAAATGAATGGTTGGGCATACGGTTTGCAAAAATAAGGAACGGACAAGGAAATGAAATATGTATGTGTGCATGAGCCCTAAATGTCATCTATATTTGCATTTTGGAATTTTGTTTGGACAGTTTTTTCTGAATATCAAGTAAAGCGTCATAGTAGTTTTTAATGGTAACCCCTTAATGACCAGGTGATTTTCAATTTTTTTTTTCTCCCAGCCATCATAACTTTTTTTATTTTTTCGAAAAGATGCACTTTCTAATTGCATCATTTTTGTTTGCTTGAAATATGGTGGAAAGCGGGAAATAAATTCCAATTGGGATGGAATTATAAAAGAAAAACACCATTCCGCCAAAGTTTCATGTTTTTTTTTTTACACTACATCCTATACAGTAAAACTGTTCTGTTACTTTTATTCTGCAGGTCTGTATGACTATGGTGATACCACATACGGTATGTATAGTTTTCCTTGCTTTTCAATACTGGGGGAAAAAAAATAAACTTAGAAAAAAATATTTGTTTTCTTTTTATTGGCATTTTTTTTTGTAGTTATGTATATGGAGCTGTTTGATGTCTCATTTTTTGCGGGGCGATCTGTACTTTTCAATGATAACATTGTTGGGTGTGTATGACTTTTTGATCACTTTTTATTACAATTTTGTGGGAGATAAAGCAACCAAAAAAAGGAAAATTTCCATTTTGCCATTTGCCATATGGTAAAAATATTTTTATATTTCAATATATGGGCATTTTCAAACATGGCAATGCCCATGATGTGTGTTTTTTTTAATTGTTTACATATTTTTACTTACATTTTGGGGAAAGGGGGTGATTTCAATTTTTATTTATATTTTTTTTTTACTTTTTTTTTTACACTTTTTTATAGTTCCCATAGGTAACTATAACAAACAATCATTAGATTTCTTCTCGTATACACTCCAATACATTATCATTGCAGCATATGAGAAATACACTATGGTCCAATGTAGCCCTGCCAGCCTCAGCCGGTGTGCACCCAGAAGCGTGTGCTTTTGGGTTTAAGGGCATCCAGATGCATGCTTGACCATGGCATCTGAAGGGTTAAATGTCCATGAATGGCAATACCGTCAGTCGTGGACATTAGTGCTGGGTGTCATTTTTAAATGTCTAGCCTCCAACATAAATTTATGCTGGGCGGTCAGAAAAGGGTTAAATAATTGTTAAAATATTAGATTACAATTTACATGACTTAAAGCATTCAAAAGAACACACCTAGAGTTTTGTCACACATATGTCTATCTATTTCCCTATATAAATACACTCTAATAATTACTGATTTAAATGACAAGTTCCAATGTGATTAATAATATAATGGAATAGTTTAAAAAAAATTGCAATCAGAAAATTTGTAAAGTTCTAAAATACAAATGATATAGATTGAAAATATGAAAAAAAACCATACAATATACATAAAACAAAAAAATGGATACGATAAAGATAAATTGTTAGAATATTTGTCTATATTAGAATTTATAATGATAAATTATGACATCTTTGAATAATGCAAGGTATAAAGGAAACACAATATGTCCATAAATACTGAATGCTGCTTTGTAGAACTTTCACAACTTTTTCTTTATATTGCTTTCTACTATTGACCATAATTGTAGCATAAGATAAAGTAAGATAAAGCATGCAGTTGGTATTTCTTTTTGTTTCTTCTCATATGTAAGATGACTGCAGACAAGTAGAAAGAAGTCAGAATGAGAAACCCAGGAACCCTACAGATGTCACTGATGGACAAAAATAGCCATCTCTTTACAAAGCTTAGATAACATTTGGCAGCCAAGAAGTTATAATGAGGTCCATTGTCAGTACTATGAAGACTGGTGAAAGTTTCAATAAATTTTATGCAGTTTACCAAGAAAACTTACTTAGGACTCGTTACTTTTGATTTGTTCCTGTGACGTGAAAATGCAAGAGAACAAATTGTGCAAATGCTTGGAATTACTGCAAAAGGTAAGACTAGCATAAAAATGTGCTCAAGCATTGACATATCAGGCAGTGGAAGCAATCACAGGTGAGATGTAATGGATTTCCAATACAGGCAAATTCATAGTTACTTATGGAAAATGGATTTAAAATCTAGGCATATTCTTCTGGCCACCCATGCATGGGTTCCTAAAATAACGTGGTTACTAAGGGCGAAGCGTAAAAAGACATTTATGTAGAGCAAATCTGTATATTAAAGAGGCAAGTTCTCCTAAAAGATATGTTTCTTGAATAAATCATAGACTTCTCCAGAACTGCTCCACTTCTGCTGTGAAACATAACCCCATAGTGATCTAATTTGGGAATTCACAGGGTGTTATCGCAAACTGCGATGATGTATTTGAAGAACCAGTTTTTAGATTTACAAATGAACATAGATTTTTGCATGGCAGACAAAAGTAATAAATGTACTGGGAGCTCCCTGCTGAAAATGTATTTCCTGTGGTTGCCCCACATGATTGTATTAGCTTGTGTTGTGCTGTGAACGTAAATATTCATTGTACATTCATACACAGGGTGACACAAGGCTCAACTCAGTTCTCCCATCTGTTTAACTTTATCAAAGCTCTGTCAAGCACCATATGTAATTAACTCATTTTTATCTATACTGAGCTGATAGTTTATGTGGCTCTGAGCCGGCAGTTTAAAGAAAACAGGATCAAAAGTTCCTTGAAAGAAGATGGGAGCAATCTTAAGGTGGCACAGCTGGGAACAGGGCTTCTCAAGCAGAGATATTAAGTCATACTATCAATAGACAAATTATAGTCACAATGAAAAACCTTATCAAACTCAAAATAGTTTACTACACATTGTGTGTGCTGCTACGAAGACTGCTACACAATGGGGCAGCTAGAAATGGGGCCTGTAGAAAAAAAAATATTAAGGGCTCTAATGATGCCCAAAGCTTTTACTCTAGATAATAAGATATAATCTCCCAGTACCCTAAAAGTAAATGTAAGTGCAAGAATTTATAGGGCATGTTTCACCATCCTGGGCACACTCCAGTTCAGTTAAATAAGAATTTTATTTCTCTGACCTGTTAGAAAGGTACATGATGTAATCCTCTTACCAATGTCTGTATTTGTGAGCTATCTCCTTCCTTTTGCTTCTCAGTTCTGTCATGTGACCAACAATCAGACTTTCCAAATAATACTGCATCTTATGTGTGGACAGGAAGTCAGTTTCTCTATGTATTCCTATGGGAGCCTCAATGTCAGTCTCATAGGAGTGAATAGTGAAGTAACTGACTTCCTGTCCTGTGTCAGTTGGAGATCAGAGTTGGTCACATGACACAGCTAAAAATTTGAGTTCCAATATATGTTGATCGCGCTGCCTATGAGTGTAGAATTCCAATCCCAGACTCTTATCCCAAATGAGCAGTTGTTACACCTTGTAGCCAAACAATCGGTTTCCAGAGGCTGGTGCACTCATGTACACCTGCACCCTAGAGAGAAGTTATAACACAATAGTGAAGTTCCACCAGGTAATTCCGCATCAAGCAGTTTTATTCTACTTACAAAAAGGACATAAAATTTCAGCCTCTGAAATCAATATATTCTCGTCACAGAAAGTCCACCCGACCCGAGTTTCGCCAGTCCAGCTTTGTCAGGGGCGATAGTATCCTCTCTCACAGGTGTGGTATTTATTGGTCCTAGATCACATCTATGTACCGCCCATCTATACAAAAAACCTTTCCTTTTTTTGTTTCTCCCGGATACTCATCAAAACTCAAGCAATAAATAGACATAAATTCCTAAAATCCACAGATGCTAGCAGTATTTTGACATAAAAATATGTTTCCATCTCTGCTTCACAGAGCGTATAATCCACACATTTCCAATAACCCTCCCCTTTCCATTCATAAAGAGGTCACATGGTTACGCTCCGATCACATGGTTCCCTAGAGCCAATCACAACCCACTATATTCTATTCTAAAAATTAGAAGGGAGGGGATAGCTCACAAATACAGTCACTGATGAGAAGATTATATTCACTACAGATTACATCATGTACCTTTCTAGCAGGGCAGAGTATAAACATTTTTGTTTACGAGAAGGTAACAGATGGCACAGGTGCACACATAAGGGCGATGTGTGCCTGCTCAAGAATTGGAGAAGCATCATGATATGAGGAGGGAAAGAGTGGAGGAGGTTGCCAGCAACTCTGAGTGCAGCCCCTAAGGCTCTTTTCAGGTCATTAGCACAAGTGATTAGCACATAAAAGTATATTTCTAACTGACAATAGCAGAGCTACGGTACCATAGAAATGACTACAAACGGTCCAGGGTGGTGACAGACTCACTTTAATACACTGCTCAAAAAAATAAAGGGAACACTTAAACAACACAATGTAACTCCAAGTCAATCACACTTCTGTGAAATCAAACTGTCCACTTAGGAAGCAACACTGAGTGACAATCAATTTCACATGCTGTTGTGCAAATGGGATAGAAGACAGGTGGAAATTATAGGCAATTAGCAAGACACCCCCAATAAAGGAGTGGTTCTGCAGGTGGTGACCACAGACCTCTTCTCAGTTCCTATGCTTCCTGGCTGATGTTTTGGTCACTTTTGAATGCTGGCGGTGCTTTCACTCTAGTGGTAGCATGAGACGGAGTCTACAACCCACACAAGTGGCTCAGGTAGTGCAGCTTATCCAGGATGGCACATCAATGCGAGCTGTGGCAAGAAGGTTTGCTATGTCTGTCAGCGTAGTGTCCAGAGCATGGAGGCGCTACCAGGAGACAGGCCAGTACATCAGGAGATGTGGAGGAGTCCGTAGGAGGGAAACAACCCAGCAGCAGGACCGCTACCTCCGCCTTTGTGCAAGGAGGAACAGGAGGAGCACTGCCAGAGCCCTGCAAAATGACCTCCAGCAGGCCACAAATGTGCATGGGTCTGCTCAAACGGTCAGAAACAGACTCCATGAGGGTGATATGAGGGCCCGACGTCCACAGGTGGGGGTAGGGCTTACAGCCAAACACCGTGCAGGACGTTTGGCATTTGCCAGAGAACACCAAGATTGGAAAATTCGACCCTGGTGCCCTATGCTCTTCACAGATGAAAGCAGGTTCACACTGAGCACATGTGACAGACGTGACAGAGTCTGGAGACGCCGTGGAGAACGTTCTGCTGCCTGCAACATCCTCCAGCATGACCGGTTTGGCATTGGGTCAGTAATGGTGTGGGGTGGCATTTCTTTGGAGGGCCGCACAGCCCTCCATGTGCTCGCTAGAGGTAGCCTGACTGCCATTAGGTACCGAGATGAGATCCTCAGACCCCTTGTGAGACCATATGCTGGCGCGGTTGGCCCTGGGTTCCTCCTAATGCAAGACAATGCTAGACCTCATGTGGCTGGAGTGTGTCAGCAGTTCCTGCAAGACAAAGGCATTGATGCTATAGACTGGCACGCCCATTCCCCAGACCTGAATCCAATTGAGCACATCTGGGACATCATGTCTTGCTCTATCCACCAACGTCACGTTGCACCACAGACTGTCCAGGAGTTGGCAGATGCTTTAGTCCAGGTCTGGGAGGAAATCCCTCAGGAGACCGTCCGCCACCTCATCAGGAGCATGCACAGGCATTGTAGGGAGGTCATACAGGCACGTGGAGGCCACACACACTACTGAGCCTCATTTTGACTTGTTTTAAGGACATTACAATAAAAGTTGGATCAGCCTGTAGTGTGTTTTTCCACTTTAATTTTGAGTGTGACTCCAAATCCAGACCTCCATGGGTTAAAAAATTTGATTTCCATTTTTTTATTTTTGTGTGATTTTGTTTTCAGCACATTCAACGATGTAAAGAACAAAGTATTTCAGAAGAATATTTAATTAATTCAGATCTAGGATGTGTTTTGTGTTCCCTTTATTTTTTTGAGCAGTGTATAAGGTAATAAATACATTTTAGACAATATCACCATTTGTATGGATATTTATTTAAAAATTGAAGTGGAATTCATCATCATTATCATCTTCCTCACTATATTCTTCTTTAGAGATCTCTAACTCCTCTATCCCATGACTGGGTCTCTAAGGATAATTCAGAGGATTTTGTCTTGCAGGCTTGTCTTTTTTTTTTTTTTTTCACAAGTATAGGGACAGTATAGTACATTTTCTTTAAATATTATGTACCACATATTTTTAGCTCCTTACTTTTGTCTCACTTTATGTTGACTGTCGCATCATAGCTTCCATTCTTTACAGGATTATGTCAGCTAAAACCTCAAATTCTGATCAGTTGGTGCTCCTGTAAAATTGAAGACAAGTATATTGCTGCATAATTTGATATTCTTACAATCAGAAATAATAGAATCCCTGACAGAAACCTAAAAACACCACTGTGAATAGACCATTAACATATTGACATAGTTCATTTGTGAAAGGCATAATGTTACTAAAGCTGTGCACAAAACATTTATTAATTTATATTTCGATTTTTGGTTTATTTTTTCAAGCCAATAATCTCTTTTTGAGAGGTCAATCAGTAGTTTTTCAACTAACAGATAATTTTTCAGGGCATATATTTAGACAGTTTGTATCCTTTTATCTTCTTGTCAAGCAGTACCACTCAATTAGACACAAAAAAGCTATGTTTAAAGCAATGGTAAAGAAGAAAAAACATAAAAGTAATATAAAAATAGATCTCACAATAATTCTAAGATTTTTCATTCATTTCTCATTTCTGAATACTTGGCCATCACAATGAATATAAATATACTTGAACTGCATACCTTAGATGTTCTCCTAATTGAAAATTATCAGTAAATGCTCTTTGATTGCAAATTGCCATGTATGTGCAGGAAGAAAGTATCAATGTTTTTATCTTAAAATTATGCTGCAGGTTACATTTATAGAAAGCTCTCAAGTTAAACTGGGGTAATATAATGCATTTAAGACAGAAAAAGAACCAAACTACAAATAGATGTCTACTGGAAATGGCTTGTCTATATGGATGTCTTGTGTACTTGAATTATTATATTGTTAAAGGCACTTTCATATCAGTGTGTTTTTCTCCCTCATTATGCTCATAAATATAGCGTCTGTTTTACAGATTCAAATTCCACATGTTGATATATAGGCTTTCATGAAACAGGCCTTATAGACATTACATATGCAGTTATATCTGGTCATACAATTAGTAGAATGAAAAAGAACATAAGTTGTTTTTTACGTATTTTTATGATCAATGAATTTCTAAATATTTGATACTATAGAATCCAAATTGTTGGAAAAAGTTGAATTTTGATTTGAATTAATTAATTTGCTTGTCTTTATTCTAAAGCCTATGTAGTATAAATGACCCTGTGAGTAAACTACTAAAAAATCATATGCAATATAGCTGGCAATATACATAACATTTCTGTTGATGACATTGGTGGGATACTGTCTATGGAGACTGGTAGACCATTCTTAAAGGGCTGTCAATGGATTAAACTGGTTGAGATTGAATGTGTATGTAGGTTGAGGTCATAGGGATGATAACTGTTGAACATTTTCCTATGCCGATTGCCACCATTAGTATAAGCCTAATATTTTATCATGGTGTAGACTATGGGGTACTTGTTATACTCTGTATTAATAATAATAATCACCAAATTACTTTATTTTTTAAGAATTAGCTAGAGACAGCATTAATTCGTTTTCACTGTGTCTCAGAAAAAAAGATGTTAAACCTACTGAGGCGACTCTGCTGAACATAGCTTTCCAAATTATCACCTGGCTTAGTTGGCATTTTAGCTTTACATCAAAGTATTCACCTGGATTTCAGCACTTTGAAGATTTTTCCTACACAATTTAAATGGCAGATATTTTTTTATGTTTGTAGGTTTTTAAAATAAGTTAATGCCCTGTAGTCAATTTTACAAAAACACAGCATCAATTGGAGCATCCAACTGTTTTTATTGATTTTGAATTGAGCAGTTCAGCTGTATTATGAGTATCACATAGAAGCAGATATTAACAGATAGATAATTACTCTATAACAGATAATGATTGGTACTTCAATGACAATAGAAAAAATAATGTCAAGCCAATGGGAACATGGTGTATTGACTATGGAAAAAATGGGAAAGTCAGACTTGCCAGATGTTCTTATATTTAAAAATCTGCAATTATTTGCTATAAAACAATTGCATGCCAACAGATCAAAAATTCTCATCACAACAATAAAATGGTACTCCATATTTAAAGAATAGTCATTTAGACAATGAAAATTATTACTGAAATTGGGAAAATACTTTACCCAACTCTGCAGATATTCAGTTATTTAGTGGCATTTATTACAGAATTGTTTTACACAATATATAAATGAACTACATGTTTTTATTATTTGTGTCCTCAATTCCTCATGAATTGTAAGCTCCTATAAGCAGGGACAGCACCTTGTTTATTCATAATTTAGTTACTTTATAATGTCCGACTTTATAAATGTACCATACCCGGTATTTAATAATGCTATTAATAATAATGATAATATCAATAATATTATTACAGTATTTTTCATAAGTCTACTAAACCTACATTAACATCATACAAACTTGCTAGTTTATTTGATTTTACAAAGCACTGCTGGAAACATAAATGTTTCAATGACCCATTGAAGCCACTGCAATACAGCAAAGCAAAATGAAGCATTAAACTTAAGATTATATAAATGCATTAGGAAGCAGGCATGCCTGCCTGGAAAAAAAAAAAAAGCTAAACTTTTTCATTTATGCCACTCAAACTTCATAAACATGGCATAAAAATGTAATCAAGACTACAAATAAGTAACATTTCATTTATAGGAGATTAAAAATAGCAAGTATATGAGTGTTATTCACTATTTTAATCTTCAATCTGCTAGTGATTCCTAATTTTTCAAGATGCATTTAGGTAAAAATGGAGATATAAAAAGCTAGATACATTAGTAGGTACAGAAAGAAAGAATAATCTTTCTTTCTTTATTTTTTTTTCTAAATATTTAGCTGCCTTTCATTTAGCCAACCTATAGCTGAATGTACCATACTTACCATTGAACAAACAGGCGATGTATTTAAAATAGCTTTATGCATTATGTGCTTGCTGGTATTGATTGAGGTAGGCTGACTCATTTAGCTATGGTTTTATGAGCTGCTAATAATGTGGTAGTTTAAATTCAACCTGATATGAATATCCCTGATGAGACTATACCCATAGAGTGGTTATGTGTACAGTTCACTGGCCCTTACTGATCAATTAACTGCTTAGCGTCAAAGGTGATGTGCAGTGTCAAGGTCCAGAAGAAGATTATTATCCTGTGTAATATATATTATCCTAATATTTTTGTCCCCTCCCGCACCCCCGATAATCCTACTGTATGACAAACTTATATCCAGGGTTATATTAATGTTAATGAAAGGAATTTCAAAAGTAGTGGATAATAGATTTATATAAATTAATATTATCCATTGGATCATACACACAAAATCATAAATCTGATTTAAAAAAATCTATATTGGAAAAATGTTTCTCAATATTTTTTGATTTTTGTTTTACTTCTTTAGGTAATAAATTCAACATGTCACAAATTTATGTTATATTCCAAAAAGAACTAGTGAAGGTCACTAAGTTTAAAAGAGCGTTAAAATGGGAGGCGGATTTAGGGATGAGTAATTCACTTTAGTTGGGAGAAATCTATCAAAATATTGAAAAAACCTCGTTCTCTAGTCATCATAGGTTAACACAGTATAAAATAGTGCATTGATTATATTACACTCCGGCACTTCTTTCTAAAATTTATAAGATTAAGGAGAGAGAATTTTGTTGCCTGAAATGTCAGAGCCAGGAAGCCGGGTATGTCCATCTTCTTTGGAGCTGTCCGGCTATTAATAATTATTGGCAATGTATATTTCAGGCGATGGGTTAAGATCTGAATTAAAATTAGAACCCACTATGGAGTTCGCCATATTAGGTACATTCTCCTCGGATAGAAAGATATCAAAAATTGATCTTCTCTTTTGGTTAAAGGGGTTATTAATTGCCAAATTTTTGATTCTCAAGGGCTGGGGATCGGATAAGCCCCCCGCTCTTGAAGAATGGAAAAACTATATGCGTAGAATAAAGGAATTCGAACGTATTAAATGTAAAGTGGGAAAACAACTGAGTTTATGGGAGAAGGTATAGACTGGGTGGTATTGAGAGAGGCTCCGATGGTATAGACCCTTTTGTGAGAGATAGATCTGGGCATGGCCAGGATGACAACTGTGGAGGGTGGGAGGGTGGGAGAGGTGTGGGGGGTGGGCGGTTGGGGGATGAGATGATTATATTTTATGTATTTGATATTTCAATGTCTCATTTGTTTATTTGTTTATTTTATTTTTCTTATTTTGATTGTATATATGTAGACATTGAAATGTTTTGTATATCTGTATTTTTATGGAGAAAACAATAAAGAGTATATAAAAAAAATATTGTAAAAATGTTACAGTAATTATTCAGCCTAAATCTAAATATTACATTAAACAGATAAAACAATTTTTTACAAAAGAAAATAGATTAGGAAATGTATGAAAGTAATATAATGCCTACACAATATAACTTTTTGTGTAAATAAAATAAAAAATACAGTTTACTAATTTTCAAATGATCTGAATCTAATTATTTTAAAACATATTATATTACAATTTGATGAGTACTTATAGCTCTTAACATTTTTCTTTGTATATCATTTTAGTCACAATGGATGGGCAGAAGACTATAGTATTCAGAAAGAAGTGATGGAACATGAAATTCTCTGTGATTAACATATTGCAGTTTCAAATTATCATTTCTTCTTCAACGAAGATTGCAATATAGCCAACCAATATGCAATAGTATATTGGTCTTATCCCAAGAACCTATCTACACCCTCACTCTTTACAATAGAATCATGTTGTTGTGCTCAGGTGTCCATATAGAATAAAATCAGTTCAGATTTAAAAAAGTAGAGCAATAATAAGATATATCAAAACTTCATAATAAATGTTTCACAAATGCATGTCTAAATTTAGGAACATTTTGCAAAAATTTTGCTGTTAGATTACTCATTCATAAGATATATTTATAATGCAAGAAACTAGCTAAATCTATCTAGCCAAGTTGTTGCCATGAAGATTATGAAGATTCTACAATGATTCCTCCAATTAAACAATTTATGAGTCACAAGCTACCTCAATTGAGGTCAAGCAGAATGACTGCACTTCTAATTCTTTTGCTAAATATCAGAAGACTGCAGCTGTGCACATGAAAAAGAAGAGAGGCAGGTGGGACTACACATGATTTATAGGTAATTAAGCTGAAAATACTTTAAAAAAACAGGCTAAACTATAAAATCACTAATATAAACTGCATTGACCATTAAAAGGATAAAAATCCTTCAAGCTAAATGATGGAAGAGCGAATAATTTGGGAGCCTCAATCTGAAGGTTTGTCAACTATATCTGGACCTCTACAATTTACAACCTATATCTATATATGTTCTTGTTTAAACCTCCCCATCATTTTCAAAAGTTAAAATACTTCCACCTATATAATCATGTTCTTCAAATGGGCAATGGAAAATTCCCCTTTACTATCAAAAAGTAATCCTGTCACGGTCTTCACTGTGAACTAAGAATGAGGTCAAAAAGCTACAAGTGGAAGTTTAAGCCCTTAATTGTGGACACAGCATGATTATTTTACACACTGAAGCATACATTTATGCATACACTATCTATCTATCTATCTATCTATCTATCTATCATGCATTATGAAATGTTGTAGAATTGATCCCTGCATTGCCTACAAACATGCTTTCAAAGCCTCCTATAGAAACAAAACTCTTGGCCATGTTGACAAGTGCTACATGATTACCATTTACACCAATTCATTGAATCTTCCTATTTTTGTAGACTCTAGGGTCATGCTATACCTTTGTATTTTATACAGAGGCATACACAGTTTTTTTCTGCCTGGTTTTGTATGAAATCAACAGAATTATCAATCTGTTATGCACAACTGAATACTGGTTTATGGAAGAACACCTGATTTATGAAAGAAAAATTTCCTCCAGAAGCCATGCCGTTTCTTTGTAAAGCTATGCCATACAATGGCACATGGAGTCTGTTCCACACTATGGAGTAAAAAGCTGAGGCATACAGGCTCAGGACTCAACTGTTCGGTTGTGTAAATGAAGCCTGAAAAAATGTCATTTGTTTGTGTCTTTCCCTGATCATTAACTATCATAGTTATGGAGACCTGTGCAAATATAATAAAACACACACAGAAAAATACAGAAAAAAATATGAAGGGCCAAAAAAGTGTTATGTACGCTTAATGCTTTTAGTGAATAAACAAGCTCCTTAGGAATTTGTAAGTTATGTATAGTACAATAATTAGAAAAAAACATTTAGTTTTCTCTTAAAATTTACGGCAATATCACTAAATCTATAATCCATGGCCGTTTGACATGCTTAGTATAATGGTGCTATATGTCAGTTAACAACTTGGTCATATTTCGACCACATTCAAGCTTCCATTTCACAATTCCATCAAATTTTTATAAACACTTTTATTTTCACAGCGAGAAACAATTAAAGATTATTGTGACTCCATTACTGTACTTTATATCACTGTGTGGTAAACATATCTTGTTTACGGGTTCCTAGTTATAAAACTATGGTTTGTAATACCTCTACACTAAATGATTCTTGATTCTTAGAATGTCTTATGAGCATGAAAAATAAGGAGATCGGAAGTAGATGCTATTTTATTTTAATTATTAAAAAAAGTTCAGTAATAGTTTGAATGTCTTGATTAGGGATGAAAAAACTTCATATTTTGAAATTAGAGTTTGGGTTCGGTTTATGGTATAATATGAATTGTGTTATGGATTCCGTTACCACGGAGGTATTCCTTTATTCTTTCCATCATAATAGAAGTCTATGGGCTGCATAACAGATCTGATATGTTCAAATATTTTTTTTTTATACTAAGTGGTAGTATTAGAGTATTAAAAAACCCTTATAATCATTGCCCCAAACCTCTTCCTTTCCAGAAATGCAGCTCTGAACCTCAGATCTGCATCATCTGGCTCTATGTGACTGCTGCAGCCAACAGCTTGGCCCAGCAATATACACTTTCATCCTATACTTTCATCATCTAGATATTAAATGTACTTTACTACTGTGGCTTACAAAAACAGGTTATAAAAAAATTCTAAATCCAGTTCCATAGCAGATCTCGAGAAAAAGAAATTGCTAATCAACTTGACCCAATGTGTAGGGGTCCCTTCTGTATACCTCTAATTTCCTATGTATGAATCTACCAACAAAAAATGCACACTTTATTGCAGAAATGGTATCCACAGAAAGCATTGATTGAAGGGGAGAATATCTATGAAAAAAGTGTCATATGGATACAACGTTAAGTGACACACACATAATACATAGAACTTCATAGGAAGCTATGGGATCTCCAAGGAAATGTGTAATTCTCTTTAATGCCTACACCTCTGCTGTTCTCATGATCATGAACACTATATTTATGGTATCTGAAATCTCTTGTGCTTTACTATCTTTTGGTTGTCTTTACTATTATCAATGGTAACTTAGTGGAATACCCCTTTTTAAGTACTTTGGGGGAGATTTATTAAAACTGGTGTAAAGTAAAACTGGCTTAGTTGCCCATAATAGCCAATCAGCTATTACCTTACATTTTCTAAAGAAGCTTTGAAAAAAATAAAATCTGATTAGTTGCTATGGGCAACTATCAATACTAATGTAGCCTTCCTTTACATTAGTATTGATAAAACTGCTCCATAATTATAGCTACTGAGGCACATCCTTTAAAAAAGAAGATCCTTAATGATTCAGCACACACAAATATTTTGACAAAAACCCTAATGTGTTCCTGTCCTTAGATTGGCACTTGCACAAAGCTCCATTATATGTTTCTAGTCATGAAGTTAGCAGCTAATTTTACGCATATGCCATAAAGGGACAACCTGACTACCTTGTTTGCAAGTTTACAATATGATGTGTACAATATCACTTTTATATGGTGAACATTGCTTAGACTGAAATATAACAAGCCTGAGAAATGGCCCATAATATGAAGCAGGTAAGTCCTGACAGTCACTGACACATCACAGCACTGAGCTTTGATTTGCCCTCCAACAGCGAAGGGAATACTTTTGAGCCTCTGCTTTTCTGATCCCTTTAAAATAGAGTCACAGGAAAAATTTCAAATTGATGGAAATATATGTGTTACTGTGTGTTCAGAAGAAGTGTTTCTAATTGATCTGACATAGAACTTTACGAGTGACTTGTGTGCATTTCAACTTTACAGAACAAAATTATAAAACGGGGACTAGGATTGCATCACAATGATATTTAGTTGGCATCTTACTCACTTCAAATATAAGTGTGTGTGTATATATATATATATATACACAGTATGCAAAATTTTACCACTCTTGAGTCATCCACAGGATTCAATATCAATATATATATATATATATATATATATATATATATATATATATATATATATATATATTACTAATTTTAGATTTATATTTAAAATTTTACTAATAAAAAAAAACTTTGAAAAAATAAAACTTTATTTTGCATTGTCAGTATTCTTTATATCTGCTACCCTATTCTCCCAAGATGGCTGGACTATCGTACATAACAAGCACTTCTACCTTTTGTGTCACCCCTATCCCCTCATAGATTGTAAGCTCTTGCGAGCAGGGCCCTCATTCCTCTTGTTGTAATAATCGACTTGTCTGTTACTATGTTATTTATGACTGTTTGTACATGAACCCCTGAATTGTAAGCGCTGCGGAATATGTTGGCGCTATATAAATAAAGATTATTATATTATTCTGACATCCATATTTCTGACTTCTAAGCTGTGTGAAGACTTACTTTTTGTGGTTTGAGCTATAGTTTTCACAGGTACCCTTTTTTTATACTATTTTTGTCTTGTGGGAACAAAGTGACCAAAAACGGGGAATTGCACGTTTTCCCCCCTTTATAGCGTTCACATTGCAGGAAAATTGTTTTAATATTTTAATAGTTTGGACATTTTCAGATGTATCAATACCTATTATCTCCATTTTAAATTATTTATTAATTGAATATGTAAAATTGGAAAAGGGGAAGATAACATTTTTTATATTTAGTTTTTCATTTTTAAATATATTTTTTAAATTCTCTTTTACTTTTAGTCCCCTAGGGGATATGAACATGCAATTTTCTGATCGCTTATAGCTTTGTACTGTGGACGTAACAGCAATAGAGAAAATTAGCAGTCTATGGGATTTTAGCAAGATGTCTCTCACGCCATACCTTGGGCATAACTTTATAGGAACCTCTCTAAGACAGCTTTCACAAGGAACCAATTGGAGCCCCACATGGGCTTTGATCAGAACACAGAGGGAGCTCCCTCCCTCTGTAAATCACTCAGATCCATCAGTTGCTATTGACCATAGCATTTAAGAGGATAAATTACAGGGCTTGGTGTTATCTCTGATCCCTGGCAATGTCTGCTATATACCCTTTATGCAAATTACATACCTGTAAATCATTTTGCATTAAGGGGTTGTCACTCTCAGCTGAAGTGAATAGCACTTTGACATCTGTCATAGGGTGCCATATATTACCCAGCAAGTGAACAGTTATTTCTTGAAGTTAATGGGGTGGCAATTTAAAGTCAGTTTTGCTTGAGTCTGTGTTGGTGTACTTTATAATACATTTATCACACTTTGATAAGTTTGTTTCATCCTTAAACCTAACACTTTTGTCTAGTAAAGCTATCCAGTTGTTCTACTCTATTCTCTTACTGGAATGAGATTACAAACTTTTGGTGACCTTTCAAAAGAATTCAGTGAAATTCTGGATTGAAACTCATCAACATAGCAAACCACACTCACTTTCCCACACGTAGTTCAAAACTGGACTAAGTGGTGTAAAAAAGCAAAAAGTCACA
This sequence comes from Bufo bufo, assembly GCF_905171765.1. Taxonomy (NCBI): domain Eukaryota; kingdom Metazoa; phylum Chordata; class Amphibia; order Anura; family Bufonidae; genus Bufo; species Bufo bufo. The sequence goes on along the minus strand of NC_053390.1, from coordinate 699,054,565 downwards.
ATTTGTTTGCTGAAGTAAGTCTAAAAAGTAGCAAAAAACTCATTTTGTGACTTTTTGGAGGCAGAATTCTGGAGTAAAGGCATAATGAATCAGGGCCAATTTGTTTCAAGCAGGAAAAATGGTAAAGAGTAAGGATCTGAGTTACTATGGCAGGGACTACATTGTGATGGATAGACAAATGTATCACAGCATCTCCAAACTGATAGGTCTTTTCCAATATGCAGTGGTTACTACTTACCCAGAACTGGGCCATGAAGCAATACAATAAAATGGTTCTTTGAAGGCAGTGTGATGCTCTGTCCTTTTTCCCTGGCATTCATTTAGACGTTTCCTTGACTTATACTTCCAACGTAAAAATTGTTGCAAACCAATGCTGTGTTCCAAAACTGTGTTCCCTAATAAAAGTGTTCCCTTTCATCAATATAATGTGCCCTGCCACAATGAAAAAATATTCAGGGGTGGTTTGAGGAACATGACAAAATGTACAATGTATTGCCATCAAATTCCAGGTTTAAATCCAAGTGAGCATCTGAGGGTTGTGCTAGAAAGACAAGTCCAATGCCACACCTCAAAACTAGTGTTGAGCAAATTGAAGTCCACTAAGTGCACTTCGACCCTAATTTTAGGATAAATTTGATTTGCCACAAAGCTGAATTTCCTCGTGCTTCGTGGTAGAGAATCTATTTAACCTGAAATAGTGTAAAGAAAAACTAAAAAAAAACATACTTATCTGATTCATTTGCTTGCAATAGGCCGGACGCCGACATTTTGCTTTAATCACCATGACGGGTCCGTCACAAGCAAATGGATCAGGTTAGTATGATTTTTTTAAATGTTTTTTTAATGTGACACTCTATTTGTTGGATGCTACGATCATGTATGAACGTTGCATTTGAGGGGTAAAATGACGGGGAAAGGCACAATCACCGCTCCACGTCATTGCACCAACTACTTACAAAGAAATATGCTTAGTGACAAAATAATTTGGCACAATTTATCAAACTTTTCAATGATTCGATCATCACTACTCACAACTTACAGGAAATAAAGGATCTCCTGGATCTTTGTGCCATGTTTTTAACTAAGAAAACAGGCATTATATGTGTGTAAAGAGATTGGTACCTTTGACTCAAAACATGATTTTTTTTTACGTGTAAACATTTTTGTCCTGATTTTCTTTGAACTCCACAGTACAACTGATATAACAAGCATCTATTTCTGGAAACCTGTAGGATTGATGAAATGGCAGAGGAAATAAAACCCGCGCTCACTGATTTTTTTTTTTTTTTTTTAGTTTTGAATGAAAGGTCAGAGTTTCTAGTGCTTAATAACAACTTGGCTATATTGTTGGTCTGTAATTCTGCCCTAAATTGCCTTGAAAAAAAAGAAAAGATACAGATTCTTTAATTAAAAAAGCTGCATTGAACTAATCCCTCTAGCTGAAAAAAGCAAAGTTTCAAGCAATCTCTTTCTGCTCTGGGAGAGAAAAAGCAGACAATACCATAACAGATCAGAAACATAAGCTATAGTATGCAGCCAGGAGCACAGCAGGGAACTGAATACTGCTCCGACTGTGTCATTTTTAAATCCTCCATCCCAGTTTTCCCCGTCTGACCTCATGCTGAGATGAAGTTATCACAGAAGACAGCTTTACTCTCACCAATGAATCCAACCCTGGATCTGTATTATCCTTAGCAGATCAAAACACCGCTTTCATCAAACAGCATTATCTGCATAAAAGGCATGCAATTGCCCGATAATTTTACCCAAACTATGCTATTCATTTAAAGGACAAGAAATGAAATGTAATTCATTTTGTTTTCCCTATAACAGTGAACTCCAACTTTACTCATGGGAACTTTCCTTTGATAATATTGGATCACCCTAAAAATGGTTGATTTTAATTTTTTTCTGTCATTCTTTGCAAAATGCCTGGACAGTAAAATTTTGAGCTTATGTGCAGATATGACAGAAACCTTTCCCAGTGCTTTCTGGGACTAAAACGCAAATACTGTTAGCTATGCTTCAATAAGAATGACACATCAAAGTCTGCTTTACAAATAATATTGCATACTACACACATACATATACATACACACACACACACACACAAATGTATGGACTATAATAGATTGTAGATACTGGCACACTTTTGTATAGGGAACTGTGACTTATTTTGACAACTACTCTAGCAAACTATTTAATTTTCTTTCAAATATAGACATTTTAAGCTATATCTATGGTACAGTATATCACACTAGTTTCCATATTCCATAAAATACCATAAAACAGCTGATTTGTATATTAGTTGCAACCACAGCTGGATTATTTGAATGTAGCTTTAAACTAGAGATAAGCAAACAAATTTTTAATTCATTTCATATCTGATTTAGCAACTAAATAAAAATATATTTGGGTTTATTGAATCGAATGTACCTGAATCAAATATGCTCCAATTGCCCTAAAAAATTGGAGAGAGAGAGAGAGAGAGAGAGATAGAAAGAGAGCCTATTAGCCACTCTGGGCAATATATACATTTAAGCATGATTTGGAAGAAGTAAAGCCAGCACAACATGAGAATGGTCATCATTAAGACCCGTCCCCCTCTAAGGAGTGCAGACTGGATGCTATTGGTTGGCACACTTGCAGTGGAATACCGTAAGAAAGGCCTCTAATGGGTATTGAATTACATATTTAAATATATAGCTGATGTAGTAATAAGTAAATGTAGAAATAAATAAATAAAACTGACACATAATAGGTCTCCCTGTACTCTACCTACAGTCTCTCTGCACTCTGCCTATAATCCCCCTGCACTCTACCTCTCCAGTATTCTATTAATCGTTTTCAGCAACACTGTTCCTAGAGCATGTGCGCTTGCCACTAGAGATGAGCAAATTTCTCAAAAATTTGATTTGGTCGGTTCGCCAAATTTTCCAAAAAGATTTGACTTGATCCGAATTTATTGTGGCAAATCTTGTTAATAAACAGCTATTTCCTGGCTGCAGAGATCCTCTATAGTGGTGTAGGACATTGTGCCTGGCAGAAACATGCATAGGAAGTCTGCTGTAGCAGTGAAACAGTACTGTAAGTCATTACGTCACACAGATGACAGGCGTCGCACTTAGAATCACTTTACACTTCACTTATTTGGGCAGTTACGGGGCCCAAACTGACAAAATAACTCAACTAAACTCAAGTGTGAACTCAGCCTTATAGGTCAATGTCAGTGTCAGGTATAAAGAACCATGCGGAGGCCCAAGATACTACTATAGCGTGAAAGAGCGCACTCATTTTACACCATCATCAGATGATTTCACACATTCCGATACAAGTAGAGTCCCACTGACAGAGTGAAAAGGGTGTCAGCAGTAAATTTGTGTTGACAACACTGATCATTTTGCCCTTATTCTGAGCCGTCAGAAGAACAATCCCCAAAAAAGGATCCTATCTGTTGAGCATCCGCTGTCACTAAGTCAGCATTTGGTCAGTAATCCATCAATATTGCTAAGGCAAAAAACAAAACAAAAGAGGGGTGGATCCAAAACAGAAATGACATGTGAATGGAATATTTGCATGTCTTCTGTGTTTTGTACCCACTCTTGCTTTTGGCTACCTAATCATGAGCCAATCTTGATACAAAATAGGGACCATGTCATATAGGCCTTAGAGCTGCTACATAGATAGGATCCGTTGTGTGTCTCATTTTTCTGTCCTTCTGACAGATCAGAAGAAGGCTCAAATAAATGGTGATGTCAACAAGGCCAAAAAGGCAAAATAGCAGCACCGTCATAGAGTGGGGAGGGTGGAAACAGCATGATGAGAACACAGATTGGCCCAGTGACAGACTGTTAAGTTGGCAGCAGCATGAGGAGACCACAGAGTGTTGAGTTAGCAGCAGCATGAGGAGACCATAAAGTGGTGAGGTGGCAGCAGCATGAGGAGACCACAGAGTGTCGAGTTTGCAGATGCATGAGGAGACCACAAAGTGTTAAGTTGGCAGCAGCATGAGAAGACCATAGAGTAATGAGGTGGCAGCAGCATGAGGAGACCACAGGGTGGTGAGGTGGCAGCAGCATGAGGAGACCACAGAGTGTTGAGGTGGCAGCAGCATGAGGAGACCACAGAGTGTTGAGTTAGCAGCAGCATGAGGAGACCATAAAGTGGTAAGGTGGCAGCAGCATGAGGAGACCACAGAGTGTCGAGTTTGCAGATGCATGAGGAGACCACAAAGTGTTAAGTTGGCAGCAGCATGAGGAGACCATAGAGTAATGAGGTGGCAGCAGCATAAGGAGACCACAGGGTGGTGAGGTGGCAGCAGCATGAGGAGACCACAGAGTGTTGAGTTGGCAGCAGCATGAGGAGACCACAGAGTGTTGAGTTGGCAGCAGCATGAGGAGACCACAGAGTGATGAGTTTGCAGCAGCATAAGGAGACCACAAAGTGGTGAGTTGGCAGCAGCATGAGGAGACCACAGAGTGTTGAGTTGGCAGCAGCATGAGGAGACCACAGAGTGTTGAGTTGGCAGCAGCATGAAGAGACCACAGAGTGTTGAGTTGGCAGCAGCATCAGGAGACCACAGAGTGTTAAGTTGGCAGCAGCATGAGGAGACCACAGAGTGGTGAGGTGGCAGCAACATCAGGAGACCACAGAGTGGCCCAGTGACAGTGTGGAAGTGGCAGTAGTATCAGGAGACCACAGAGTGTCCCAGTGACCGAGTGTTGAGGTGGCAGCAGCATCAGGAGACCAAAGAGTGGTGAGGTGGCAGCAACATCAGGAGACCACAGAGTGTTAAGTTGGCAGCAGCATGAGGAGACCACAGAGCGTTAATTTGGCAGCAGCATGAGGAGACCACAAAGTGGAGAGGTGGCAGCAGCATGAGGAGACCACAGAGTGTTAAGGTTGTCAGCAGCATAAGGAGACCACAGAGTGGCCCAATGACAGAGTGTTGAGGTGACAGCAGCATCAGGAGACCACAAAGTGGTAAGGTGGCAGTAATATCAGTATACCACAGGGTGGTGAGGTGGCAGCAGCATATGGAGACCACAGAGTAGCCCAGGAACAGAGTGGTGAGGTGGCAGCAGCATCAGGAGACCACACAGTGGCCCATAGGCAAAGTGTTCAGGTGGCAGCAGCATCAGGAAACCATAGAGTGGCCGAGTGACAAAGTGGGAAGCTGGGTGGCAATACCAGCACCAGCTAAAGATGGTGGGTGGCAGAAGTAGCACCTGGCAGCAGGTGTGTGTCATCAGGCGGGGGGCAGAATCAGAATAGTAGCTGAAGCAGTTACCCAGAATAAACAGCTCTGTTTTGACAAAGTTTGTGTGAGGCCCCATGGATAATCTAATCTGATGTATCAGGCATTGGTGTGTGGAAATCTTGGCTGATCCACTCCTGATTCATCTTGACAAACGTCAGTCTCTCAACATTTTGGGTGGATAGGCGAGTTCTCCTTGGGGCAACTATGGCCCCGCCGCACTAAACACCCGCTTGATCTTCAATATGGGGTAGCAGGTTGCTGTCCAAGTATGCCACTAGAGATGGCCTTGCAGTTCGCCCAGCGCTTGTTTCGCGGTGAACTTTGTGCATTCGTGATTCACCGAACATGCAAACAAATGGTGATGTCCGCCAGCGCCATATTCTTTTGCATTGCGCCAAACTTTGACCCATGACACATCCATCAGGTAGGACAGGACAGCCAAATGAGATGTTTTAGCACATGGACACACCCCCATTCTATAAAAGAACCCGATCTGGCAGCCATTTTACATTCTGCGTTTTGCCAGTGTAGGGAGAGGTTGCTTTGTGGAGCAGGGACAGGCTATCAGCGACACCAAATGCTAGCTAATAGAGCCAAAAAAGTCCTTTTAAGGACTGGTATAGGTGTGCTATCAATAGGTGTGATATACTGAGGTGTGTGATATACTTATAATATACTTTCTAACATAGAAAGTATTTTATAGTGCATTTGTATTGTGCAGCAGTTGTGTGCAGTTCTGCTGCGATACTGCAACTATATAGAGGGACAAACGCTATTGGAATAACTAATTGCAACTGGTGTGATATACCTGTTGCCCCAAAAAAAACTGATTGAGGGGTGTGGTATACCTTCTTCCACAAAATACTGATTGAGGGCTGCGATATACCTGTTGCCCCAAATAAACAGGGTGGTGTGATATAACTGTTAGGGGCAAAAAAAGTTATTGAGTAGTGTGATATACCTGCTTCCGCAAAAAAATGATTAAGGGGTTCCATATATCTGCTTCCCACAAATATTGATTGAGGGGTGCGATATATTCCTGCTTCCACAAAATACTGATTAAGTTGTTTGATATAGCTGTTTCCACCAAATATTGATTGAGGCCTACGATATACCTGCTTCCACAAAATACTGATTAAGGGGTTCAATATACCTGTTTCCACCAAATATTGATTGAGGCCTGCGATAAACCTGCTTCGACAAAATACTGATTAAGGGGTTTGATATACCTGCTTCCACAAAATACTGATTGAGGGCTGTGATATACCTGCTTCCACAAAATACTGATTAAGTTGTTTGATATAGCTGTTTCCACCAAATATTGATTGAGGCCTACGATATACCTGCTTCCACAAAATACTGATTAAGTGGTTCAATATACCTGTTTCCACAAAATATTGATTGAGGCCTGCGATAAACCTGCTTCGACAAAATACTGATTAAGGAGTTTGATATACCTGCTTCCATAAAATACTGATTGAGGGCTGTGATATACCTGCTTCCACAAAATACTGATTAAGAGGTTTGATATACCGGCTTCCACTAAATATTGATTGAGGCCTGCGATATACCTGCTTCCACAAAATACTAAATAAGGGGTTTGATATACCTGCTACCACAAAATACTGATTGAGGGCTGCAATATACCTGCTTCCACAAAATACTAAATAAGGGGTTTGATATACCTGTTTCTACCAAATATTTATTGAGGCCGACGATATACCTGCTTCAACAAAATACTGATTAAGGGGTTCAATATAACTGTTTCCACCAAATATTGATTGAGGCCTGCGATATACCTGCTTCCACAAAATGCTGATGAAGGGGTTCGATATACCTGTTTCCACCAAATATTGATTGAGGCCTGCGATATACCTGCTTCCACAAAATACTGATTAGGGGTTTGATATACCTGTTTCCACCAAATATTAATTAAGGCCTACGATATACCTGCTTTCACAAAATACTGATTAAGGAGTTTAATATGCCTGCTTCCACCAAATGTTGATTGAGGCCTGCGATATAACTGCTTCCACAAAATGCTGATGAAAAGGTTTGATATACCTGTTTCCACCAAATATTGATTGAGGCCTGCGATATACCTGCTTCCACAAAATACTGATTAGGGGTTTGATATACAGTACCTGTTTCCACCAAATATTAATTAAGGCCTACGATATACCTGCTTCCACAAAATACTGATTAAGGGGTTTAATATGCCTGCTTCCACCAAATGTTGATTGAGACCTGCGATATACCTGCTTCCACAAAATGCTGATGAAAAGGTTTGATATACCTGTTTCCACCAAATATTGATTGAGGCCTGCGATATACCTGCTTCCACAAAATACTGATTAGGGGTTTGATATACCTGTTTCCACCAAATATTAATTAAGGCCTACGATATACCTGCTTCCACAAAATACTGATTAAGGGGTTTGATATGCCTGCTTCCACCAAATGTTGATTGAGGCCTGCGATATACCTGCTTCCACAAAATGCTGATGAAGGGGTTCTATTTACCTGTTTCCACCAAATATTGATTGAGGCCTGCGATATACCTGTTTCGACAAATATTTGCGATCAACAGTACCTGCTTCCACAAAATTTAGATTAAGAGGTTCAATATACCTGTTTCTACCAAATATTAATTAGGGCCTACGATATACCTGCTTCCACAAAATACTGATTAAGGGGTTGGATATGCCTGCTTCCACCAAATGTTGATTGAGGCCTGCGATATACCTGCTTCCACAAATTGCTGATGAAGGGGTTTGATATACCTATTTCCACCAAATATTGATTGATATACCATACCAAATATTGATTGATATACCTGCTTCCACAAAATGCTGATGAAGGGGTTCGATTTACCTGTTTCCACCAAATATTGATTGAGGCCTGCGATATACCTGTTTCCACAAATACTGCTCATCTCTAGGGACTTAGGCACAGGGTCATTTTGGAAATGACAGGCAGAGGAAGAGGCAGGCCGTTCTGCAGGGGTGGTAGGTGTCGGGGCAGGTGCACCAGGCCGAAGGCTAAGTGAGAAGTTGGAGAAGCGAGTGCGATTACTTCAAAGGGCGCACCAGAGTTGGTTGAGTGGTTCACTCAGCCTTCTGCTTCTGCACCCTCCTCATCCTCTGTATCTGCACCCTCCTCACTCTGTGCTGTGTGCACGCCCAAATACACCACCACCACCACCATAGCCCCTACACTCGAGTCAGAGGAATTATTTCTTCATCTATTCCCAGACCTTACCGATGTGCAGCCATTCTTGACATCGGATGAGGAAGAAGAGGTAGCAATGGCTGCCACCCAGCGGTCTGATGACAGCAGCCAGATCCGCCCAAGGAGGGAGGTCCCCGCTGTTGCTGCCTACTCCAAGATCTCAAATGTCAGTGGTGGTGAAGGTGACGATGATGACGTGTCGATGGACGTCACGTGGGTGCCCACAAGAGAGGAAGAGGAGGTGGAGTTCAGAGGGAGAGACGGACACCGTCACAAGGCTCCGCAGTGTTGGCCTTTTTTTAACGTGTCAGCTACTGACAATAGTGTTGTTATCTGCAGCCTGTGCTGTCCCATCACCGAGCCCAGTGGAAAGCAACGCCACCAAAACCCACAAAGCCACACTCCCGACGCTCCACATCCTGCCTCTTCTCCTTCTCCTCTCTCCTCCCATTAGTCCTCCACTCCACCTTACACCGTGCTGTTGTCGCGTTCATCTGACACAAGGCAGGCTTCCGTGGCCAAAATGTTCGACCGTAAAAAGTTGATGACGCCAACCTGGCTTGTCCGAACAGCTAGCCCGTCAACTACTGCCATATAAACTGGTGGACTCGGAGGCCTTTACATAATTTGTGGCCATTGGCACACCGCAATGGAAGGTCCCCGGAAGGAAATATTTCTCCCAGAAGGGCATACCAGAGCTATATGGCCATGATCAGGGGCAAGTGAAAATGACTCTGGCACACAGTGTCGGTGCCAAGATACATCTGACTACAGACACGTGGTCTAGCAAACACGGGCAGGGAAGGTACATAACCTTTACTGCCCACTGGGTGAACCTTCTGATGGCCGTCAAGCATGTAACCCGTGGCTCCCATGTGGATTTCGTGTCACCGCCAAGGATTGCATGCGGGCCTACCTCTTATTCTCCTCCTCCTACTCCAACCTCTGTCTCCTCTTTAGCTGACTCATCCTTTTCCACTGCTGCCGCCTCTTCCGCTGCGCCCCCCAAGCTCCCCAGAACCTATTCGATGTCCTAGGTGAGACTTTGCCATGTTGTGCTGCGGCTGTTGTGCCTGGAAGCCAAGAGCCACACCGATCCTGCACTACTTTCAGCTCTGCAGTCACAGGCCGAACAGTGGTTAACTCGGCACAATTTGACAGTTGTTAAAGTGGAGTGCGACAACAGTGCCAATCTGCTGAGCATGCTGAAACATGTCAAAATGACACACGTGTCATGCATGGCACACGTCCTGAATTTATGTCGCGCACCGATTCGTTGCCAAATACCCTGGGGTCCAGGACGTATTGCGGCAGGCCAGGAAAATCTCTGGCCATTTTAGAAGATCTTACATGGCTGTGGCTCACCTTGATGATGTTCAGCGGTGACACAACATGCCCATCAGACATCTGATTTGTGACAGCCCGATGCGCTGGAACTCCACCTTGTATATGCTTGATAGGCTGCGTTAGCAGCAACGTGCCGTTAACAAATACCTGTACAAACTCTGCAGCAGGACTGGTTCTGGGGAACTTGGTTTCTTTTTACCATGCCATTGGCTGCTCATGCGTGACGCATTCAGATTTCTGCGGTCATTTGATGAGATCGCTAAACTGGTCAGTGGCAGCCAGGCCTTCTTTCTGGAGCGTGCATTGCGTTGTGTCATTGATCAAGCCTTCGAGGAGCAGGAGCTGGAAGATGAGGAAGTTGCAATGCTGAATGAATTCCCAGGGTGGGCTACTCTATCTGAGACAAGTCAGCAGGAGTCTGAAGAGGACTTTAAACTTTTCGGGGATCCCTGGTCTTGTCCGTGGCTGGGGGAGGAGACCGAGGACGACATTCTCCTGGGCAATGAACAGGAGCCAGGGTGCTCCACCACTTCCAATTTAGTGCAAATGGGGGCCTTCATGCTCCAGTGTTTGAAAATAAACCCCCGTATAAAAAGCATAAAGGGCAAGGACCAGTACTGGGTGGCAACGTACTTAGACCCCCGGTACAAACACAAAATGGCGAACATGTTACCAGCATCACAGAGGGATGTCAGAATGCAGCATTTCCAGGCCTTTCTGCAAGAGATGCTGCATTCTGCTGTTGTGGGCGCTGGCAGAGGAATTTCCACCCACAACAAACCAGGTGCGGGTACCAATCCTACCGCGCCTGCAAGAAGAGGGCGGTTTGAAGATGTGTTGGTCACTTTGGATATGAGATCATTCTTGCAGCCAACCCATCAACAGAAACTCTCAGTTAACGCCTAGACCGACAGGTGTCCGACTACATCGGGTTAAAGGCCGATATGGACGCTCTGAAAACCGAGGAACCCCTGGAGTACTGGGTGTGCAGGCTTGACCTGTGGCCAGAGCTGGCACAATTTGCCATGAAACTCTTGGCTTGCCTCTCGTCGAGTGTCCTGTCCAAAAGGATGTTCAGCGCAGCAGGGGGGATCGTGACTTATAAGCGCACTCGCCTAGCTCACGACAGTGTGGACTACCTCACATTTCTAAAAATGAATGAGGCATGGATCTCGGAGGACTTCAACACCTGTGACGATCACGTGTAATTGAATTTCCTCATGCCAGCCCACACATATCTGCCACCACCCAGAACAAAGCATGGTCCTTGTCTTATGTATATGCAGTAACATAAAAGGCCTTTTCTGTCCGGTAAATGCCTAATTTATGGAGCCTGTACTGGCCTACAGTAAAATTTTTAGCCAGTGACCGCCTAATGCACCTCCAGCAACATAATCACAAGTTCTTTTCTATCAGGTGAATGCCAAATTTTTGGGGCCTGTACTGGCCTACAGTAAAATTTTTATCCAGTGACAGCCTAATGTATCTCCAGCCACATAAATACAAGTTCTTTTCTGTCAGGTAAATGCCTAATTTTTGGGGCTTGATCACTGTCTATGTTGTGGGACTATTTGTGCACTTCTAGTAAGTATTTGGTGGCTGCAAATATGACCTTAAGGTTTTTCAGGTTCGTCTGCCATTAAAGTCAATGCGGCCCGCAGAGAAGGCGCGGTTCGCCGATGTTCGTCCATCACTAATGGCTGTATAGCAATGCAAATTCACTGCAGAGCGGCTAATGGGACGTACGTATATTTCCTATTCATACATCCCTAAATGGCTGTATCACACAGCACTTGCACCCCAACAACAAGCAAGGTTTGCTGGAACTACTGAGCTATCATTTAGTGCAATCCTAAAAGCAGCAGTATAACAGCAATTTGGATCCCCAGTTAATGCAGCAAGGTGTAATAGAATCGCTCCTATGACCCAGGCTGTACACTCTCCTATTACACCCTGTTCTCTTTTATAGTGTAGATGATGCCTCCCTATCCTTTCCCTACACCTTGACTAATCTTTCCCTTAACTTCTAACTAATCTTTTCAGCACAATAAAGTCCTTCCTAGCACTGTCCCTAGTGCCAGCTGACATCTCACCCTGCCCTAAGCACAGTGGAAAAATGCAAAATCCAAAATGGCTGAGGCTATTTATAGGGCTGTGACATCACAGGGGCTGGCTGGCTGCTGATTGGCTGCATGCATGGCATGGTGGGTGAGCCCTCGTTCCCAGAGTTCTTTGCTCCATGTTCTAATGCGTGCAGCAGCCATTTAAAAAATAAAAATGCGATTCGTTACCACGAAGCTTCAGGAAATTTGTATTCAGTGCAAATCGATTTTTTCCTGAAAATCGGTTCAAATTCCATTTTGTCAACTTCGATTCGCTCATCTTTAGTTACAACCACCCTGTAATCCATCAGTAGTGGTCGTGCTTTCGCACTGTAGGAAAAAGCTCCAGCATCTCATGTTGCCAACGACCATGGGATCACAGATAGGCTAGCACTTTTCCGTATAATATGCAAGCACGGCCACCACTGATGGATTGCAGTGTATAATGTGATAAAAAAAAAAAAAATCCAGCCAGCAAAGGAGGCAATATGGACAATCAAAATTCATTAGTAAGTGCCTTGTATAATTTTTACTACAAAATAAATACTATTTGCTAAAGTGAGGCAACCCCTTTAACCAAATTCAAGCAAAGGTGATGGTGGACGCATCTGTATGTTGAAAGAAATGTCTTTACACATGCACCAAATGTAAAACCTTGCAGTATTAAAATGTTTACTATGGTGGGTTGTGAGGCTTGGAGTCGTATGGTCATAATACAGATGTCAAATGTGACCCCCACTAAGACAATCTGAAAGAGATCCTAGCAACCCTTTTTGTTATAATGCCCAAAACCTGATTTGATTTCTTCCCATTTGTATACAATTTAAATTTTTTTGCTTTAATTTTTTACTCCTTGCCTTCCAAAAACCATATTTTTTTTTTTGTTTCACAAAGCCATAGGAAAGCTGTTTTTTTTCTGGACATGTACTTCAAATGGCAGCATTTAATATCATATGAAACTGAAAAAGCATTTGCTACTAGTGGCAGCTTACTCCCAGATGTAGGAGTAACAATTGACCATGGCATCTTAGGGGTTAAACGTCTATGATCAGAGTTGCTTCTGATCATAAACACTGCCAGCAGGTGACAGCTGTGTAAGACAGCAGTCACTCACCACTTATGGTGCCCATCTTCTTAGCATATGTTATATACACACTGCAGACTTTTTGACAGGACAATATACTGTATGTCCTTTATGGCCCACAGAGTATATGTGGTTCCTGCACAGCCACAACAGCAACTTAGTCAGTTGACGGCACTGCCGCCTCCGCATTCTCAAGCTGTGAGTCCTGCGCCAATGTCTCCTCATCCTCCACATTGTCCTCAGCCCCCACTGCAGGCACAATTCAGAGTGCTCCTCCAGCATACTACTTATGCAGAGCAAGTTGGTGTCACGCTGTTCTACACTTGCTTTGTCTGGGCGAACCGACTCATACCGGGTAGGAACTGATTTGCATCCTTCATCAAGAAATTGAATCCTGGCTCTCACCTCGCCAACTGAAAATCGAAACCATGGTCACCAATATTGGGAAGAACATTGTGTCGGTCCTGCATCAAGGAGGGTTGACCCATTCGCCCTGCATGGTGCACACCTTTAATCTGGTTGTAAAGCTGTTTTTGAAGTCTTCCACAAAACTGCAAGACATGCTGAAAACTTTGCATGCACTTCAGCCACTCTTACACTGCAAAAAATACCCTCCTTCAGCTGCAAAGGCGGATTAGCGTTCCCCAATATCACCTGATATGCAATGTTTCCACCCGTTGGAACTCCACTCTCCACATGTTGGACCAACTACAGTATATGAGCAAATTATGTAGGCAGACAGGAGCACTTCCGTGTGTAACTTCGATGTTAGACAGTGGCAGCTCATGTCTGACAACTGCAGTTTGCTCCGGCCCTTTGAGGAGGTCACTTTATTTGTCAGTGTCCGGGACACCGGGATGAACAACGTCATTCTACTCCTTCATGTCCTGGAGTAACATAGTAACATAGTAACATAGTACATAAGGCCGAAAAAATGTATTTGTCCATCCAGTTCGGCCTGTCATCCTGCAAGTTGATCCAGAGGAAGGCAAAAAAAAAAACTGTGAGGTAGAAGCCAATTTTCCCCCACTTTAGGGGAATAAAAATTCCTTCCTGACTCCAATCAGGCAATCAGACTAACTCCCTGGATCAACGACCCCTCACTAGTAGCTATAGCCTGTAATATTATTACGCTCCAGAAATACATCCAGGCCCCTCTTGAATTCCTTTATTGTACTCACCATCACCACCTCCTCAGGCAGAGAGTTCCATAGTCTCACTGCTCTTACCGTAAATAATCCTTTTCTATGTTTGTGTACAAACCTTCTTTCCTCCAGACGCAGAGGATGTCCCCTCGTCACAGTCCTGGGGATAAATAGATGATGGGATAGATCTCTGTACTGACCCCTGATATATTTATACATAGTAATTAGATATCCCCTCAGTCTTTTTTCTAAAGTGAATAACCCTAATTTTGATAATCTTTCAGGGTACTGTAGTTGCCCCATTCCAGTTATTACTTTAGTTGCCCTCCTCTGGACCCTCTCCAGCTCTGCTATGTCTGCCTTGTTCACAGGAGCCCAGAACTGTACACAGTACTCCATGTGTGGTCTGACTAGCGATTTGTAAAGTGGTAGGACTATGATCTTATCACGGGCATCTATGCCCCTTCTGATTCAACCCATTATCTTATTGTCCTTGGTAGCAGCTGCCTGACACTGTTTTTTGCAGCTTAGTTTGCTGTTTATTAAAATTCCTAGATCCTTTTCCATGTCAGTGTTACCGAGTGTTTTACCATTTAGTATGTACGGGTGACTTGCATCATTCCTTCCCATGTGCATAACTTTACATTTGTCATTGTTAAACCTCATCTGCCACTTATCTGGCCAAGCCTCCAATCTATCCAGATCCCTCTGTAGTAGTATACTGTCCTCTTCAGTGTTAAATACTTTACACAGTTTAGTGTAATCTGCGAAAATTTATACTTTACTATGCAAGCCTTCTACAAGATCAATCTGGCTGGCCAGGGGACAGGAGATGTGGCGCTTACATCACACGGCCACCTGATCACTGTGGAGGCTTTACTGGCAAAGGAGGAGAAAGAGGAGCAGGAGGACAATCACGCACAAAAAATGTATACAAAAATGGGCAGTTTAACTGCACATGTGACAGGAGAGAAGCAAGAGGAGCTGGTGAATGATGAGGAAGGCCAGGCAGATAACCCCGGCACACCACGACAGTATACAGTGGAGATGGAGGCAGGAAGTCCCTGCGAGTCCCTTGCGCAAGTGGCCAGATGCATGCTGAGTTGCTTGCGTAGTGACAGCTATATTATCACCAATCGGAAGAGGGATGACTACTGGCTCTCCACCATGTTCAACCCTTGCTACCAGTCTAAAATGAGGGCCTTTTTTACCACCTGCTGAGAGAGAGGATAAACTCAACTACTATTGAGACATCCTATGTAGTCAGTTGGCTGCTGGCTAAGTGCGCCATAGACCATCCTCAAGAAGGTCTGACCAGGGGGGCCCTCTGTGCTCACGTTCCACTGCCATGACTGCTGGAGGGGGGGGGGCTGTTGCAGGAGCAGCACCAGCTCCATCAGCAGCAACAAGTCAGGAGTCTCTAATGAGAACTTTTCTTCACGGCCTGTTGAAGAAACCACCCACCAGCAGCAACTGCAGGACATGGAGGCAGTAGGTGGTGGCATACTTGTACTGCACACTGCCACCCCACATCCAAGATCCTCTGGACTACTGGACAGCCAAACATGATTTGTGGCTGCAATTGGCTGAGATTGCTCTGTACAAGGTTTCCTGCCCAGCAAGTATTGTGGTATCAGAGTGGGTGTTTAGTGCAGTTTAGCTCTGCCGTTATTGTTGATCACTTAAAAAATTTGTTTCGGCATGCTTGATGCAAGCGTTTCCATGAGGTGAGTGGGAACATTTCTCTAAGTGGTGAAGACGGCCGCACGAAGGCCATCTACTGTCTGGAACTGTTGTCCATTTTTGTAAACTTCCCTTGCCATCCATCCCCAAAGGTTCTCAATTGGATTTAGATCAGGGGAACACACAGGATGGGCCAAAAGAGTGATGTTATTCTCCTTGGAGAAGTCCCTTGTCCTGCGGGCATTGTGTACTGTAGCGTTGTCCTGTTGAAAAACCCAGTCGTTACCACGCAGACGAGGGCCCTCAGTCATGAGTAATGCTCTCTGCAACATCTGGACATAGCCAGAGGCCGTTTGACGACACTGCACTTCCTGAAACTCTATTGTTTTACTGAAGGAAAAAGCACCCCAGACCATTATGGCGCCCCCTCCACTGTGGCGCATAGAAAACATCTCAGGTGGGATCTGCTTGTCATGCCAGTAATGTTGGAAACCATCAGGACCATCAAGGTTAAATTTTTTCTCATCAGAGAATAAAACTTTCTTCCACCTTTGAATATCCCATGTTTGGTGCTCTCTTGCAAAGTCCAAACGAGCAGTTCTGTGGCGTTCAAGGAGACAAGGTCTTTGAAGACGTTTTTTGAAGCCCTTCAGTCTCAGATGCTGTCTGATGGTTATGGGGCTGCAGTCAGCACCAGCAAGGGCCTTAATTTGGGTCGAGGATCATCCAGTGTCTTGACAGACAGCCAATTGGATCCTCCGGTTCAGTGCTGGTGAAATTTTTTTGGGTCTTCCACTTTACTTTTTTTTCCCATGACCCTCAGGATCATTTAAGAAATTCCAAATTACTGTCTTACTGCGTACCACCTCAGCAGCGATGGCGCACTGTGAGAGACCCTGCTTATGCAGTTCAACAACCCGACCACGTTCAAAAAGGGAAAGTTTTTTTGCCTTTGCCATCACAACGTGTGACTATCTGACAGAAAATGACAATGAATCCACATCTTTGCACAGATTTGGCCTTTTAAAGGCATGTGGTCCTAAAATTTGGATCAGCTGAAAAACAGCCTGTTTCAGTTTAATCGTTATTTTCAATTAATTGAATGCTCAAAAAATGTTTGTCTCACTCTCATTTCTTCTTGTTGCATGTTGAAAGCTCTACTTGGAACCTTGTTAAGATCCAACAATGTAAAATATGATTTTTTTGCCATTTTTCAAGTGGTCTTAAACTTTTGATCAGGACTGTATCAGGCATAGATCAGCTAGCATTTCCACATGCCTGATGCCAAGAATGACTGCGCATCAGTAAGGTCTGGGAATTGATGGGAAATTAATTCCTCTGACTCGAGAGGAGGGGCTATGGTGGTGGTCGTGTCTTTGGGGGTGCACACAGTAGAGAGTGAGGAGGGTGCAGATACAGAGGATGAGGAAGGTGCAGAAGTGGAAGGCTGAGTAATCGCACACACCTTCTCCAACTTTCCACTTAGGCTCAAGCCTGGTGCACCTGTCCGACCACTACTACCCCTGCGGAATGGTCGGCCTCTTCCTCTTTCTGTCATTTTCAAAATAACCCTGTGACAAAGCCCCTATTGAAGAGCAGTATTTGTGGAAGCAGGTATATAGAACTGCTTAATGATTACTTGCTGGAAGTAGGTATATCAAACCCCTTAATCAGCGTTTGTCCCTCTGTATTGCTGGAGTATCTCAGCAGAACCGCACACAACTCCTGCAAATTACAAATGTACTATATGGAAATTATATTATATGTATATCACACCCCTGCCTCAATCAGTTATTTTTGGAGGGGACAACTGATATATCCACCAGTTGAAATTATTTGTTCCCAATAGCATTTGTGGTCGTGGCAACCAAGTACGTACCTATCCTACCTAGGATACCCTATCCCTAAGCGTCAGAGTTGTGCCGTAACCGCGTCGTGGAGGGACGCCTGAAAGAGGGCATCCCCTTTGAGAGTAACAGGAGAAAGGGGTGGGTGGGAGGGAGAACTCTGCACGTCGTACGCATGTGGGAGGGGTGCCAGCCGTTGAAGTAGGTGGCCAAGCCCCTCCCACAAATACAGGCCAATGAATCGGCCTTTACACTTGGTGGTCGGGCAACCAAGTACGTACCTATCCTACCTAGGATACCCTACCCTAAGCGGTCAGAGTTGTGCCGTAACCGCGTCGTGGAGGGACGCCTGAAGAGGGCAAAAAGACATACTGATAGGCAGAAGTAATTTATTGCAAAGTCGTTACAAAGCCAAAGTTTGAAAGGCTGCCGACATTTCTGTTTCAGGGTGAGGTATGTAACGATTGAAACAAGACGAGTGCCAACGCCCCCAGTTTCTGTATGACATGCGCAGGCACTCGGTTTTTGGAGGCCGCGGATGCGGCACCTATACGAAATGAATGACCCGAAATTGTGGCAGGGTCACCGCCCGTGCTGGCCACGAGTGACCTTACATGGGATATAAACTGATGGGTGGTGAGTGGAACCCCCCGAAGGGTAACAATGGACTATTCGGTCCGGCCTCGGACAAGGCAGACCGTAACTGACGAAGTACCGTCACCGGACACCATTGGTGTGCTGTGGAAAGAAGGATACCGGAACAGGGGGGCCCATCTGGGAGGTCTTGGACGTTTTGAGCAGTAATATGAACCCGTCGGAGTTCTGGACCAGCTGGCTGACCGTGAGGAACTTGCTACTGCCTGGCGCACAGGTGAACTCCCCAGGTCTTAGGAAGCCGTAAAAGGCTAGATAGATGGCGGATTTAAGTACCAAGCTGGTCAAAACCCCGAAAGGATTACCGTCCAAGGCGTCGGACATTTTGCGGAAAAGAGGGCCGGTGACCGCTTGCCTGCGTACTTGGCTTTGAGGGCCCGCACTTGCTCAAACCCTTGAGAGCGGCTTTGACAGCATGTATGGTAAACACTGACGCTAGCTCGGGATGGCTAAGAGAGAGGAAGTGTTGCACTCCCGCCAGGTACGACCTCACTGTACCGTGGGAGAGCCTGCGCACGGAGTGGCAGTAACCAATGAACGCCAGGATGTACTCTGGAAAACTGGAGTCCCCTTGAGGACATTCCCCACGAAACCTGCAGAACGTCTTCCACCCCGGTGTTGTATGCCCCTGGTTGTGTTAGGTGAGAGGGAATTGCGTATCAGAGCGTGAGCCGTCTCAAGGTGGTTGGTTACATAGCCTTAAGGACTCGAGAGGAGGGACGGTGGTGCCTGTCGCATCTGCCTCTGGCATGATCTGAAAGAAACGGGAGAAGTTAGCCCTCGACAAGGCGTCAGCAGCCCGTTTTGCGCACCTGGCACATGCGCACTGAAAACATGAAAGTGGTGACGTAGGGAGAGCTGCACTAACCGTCTGAGAAAAACACATGACTTGGCTAGACTTTGACAGCCCACTGTTAAAGGATGTCTACCACGGCTGCGTTGTCAGTTACAAACAGAACAGACTGACGCGCCAGAGACTGCCCCAAATGTGGGCGGCTACCACGATGGGGTACAGCTCGAAACAGCGCCCAGGTTTGGAGGAACCCCCGGAATTTGTTCCACCTCGGCAGGCCATTCGTCTGCAACCCAGTGGGTGCCAAAAATGGCGGCAAACCCTGAGCCCGCAGCTGCATCCGAAAAGACTGTAGGCGACCGACAAGACAGCTCGGGTACGAAAAATGACACCCCGTTCCACTGGCTCAGAAAATGGTCCCACATGTGGAGATCCGCTAGGGCTTGACTGTCCAGGCACACTGGGCTGTCCTGTTCCGGGGCGGAACTTAAGAGCGACAGTAGGCGGGATATGAACGCTCTGCCCTGCGGGATGATGCGCATGGCGAAGTCAACATACCCAGTAGAGACTGAAGGTCAGCCTTAGTGGACCACGGTTGTGACTGTAACCTGTGGATGACTTCTCTAAACCTTGTTAACTTATCCGCAGGCAACCTAGCTAACATGTGCTGGGAGTCTAACTCAATGCCCAAAAAAGGTGATGACTGTGGCCGGGCCTTCTACTTTCTTGGGGGAAACCGGGACACCTAACTGGGAAAAACACCTCAGCAATTTTCACAGCCCTAGGGAACTGCCCCTGGCCTCTCAATCAGCAGGAAGTCATCCAAGTAGTGGATGACAAACTCACAGAGGACCTTGTGTACCAAGACCCAGTGGAGCGCCTGAGCCAACTGATCGAAGAGCCAGGGGCTGCTCTTGGAACCGAAGGTGAGCTTGGTGGAGAAATAATACAGGCCTCTCCACTTGATGCCGTGCCACTGCCAGAGGGCTGGCATGATGGGAAGCAACTTAAAGGCATCCGATATGTCGGCTTTGGACAACATGGACCCTGGGCCCGTTTTCATGATGATGGCGATAGCCTGATCGATCGAAGCATATCTCATGCTCACTTCCTCCGAAGGAATGAGGGAGTTAAGGCTGGGGACCTGGGAGCCGTGTGGGGCCGATAAGTCAATAATGAGTTTCTCCTTTTTACTGAACTTGCCTGTAACTACCCCCACGGGACTGACTCTCCAGCGCTGAAAGGGGGCACACTAAAGGGACCGATCAAGAACCCTTTGCTTAACTCGGCCTCTATTAGTGTGTCTACCGAAGCGGGATTTCCTTTCGGCTGACTGAAGGTTCCTGCATTCGTGTGTGAAACTCTGGAGTCGTGATCAAGCCCGTATGGAAACCCTCGTGAAATCCTGACACCAGGAACTGTACGAACCCTGGATTGTGATGACCTCGCAAGTACTCTTGTAGATGGCTAATATTGACCACACTCATATAATTTTTCACCGACTTTAATGAGCACGCTACTCGGGGGTGGGCCCTAAAACAGTTGGTACAGATATGTAACAGACGGCATTGACCGAAATTACAAGACGCGTAATTGAAATTGTTACATATCTGTGCCCTCCCTAGCTGAACGATGGGTCGGCCCAGCTTGTCTACTGAGTTGGGGGGTCTGAAGACGTCGAGTGGACCAGCTGTAGAGCTGGAGGGGTAGGATGCCGTGCTGACGGCGGACTTATCGCACCACTCGACAGAGTGAAAGATAGACTGGCAGGCGGAACAGGAGGGAGCCTTCAGACCTGCAAAATGCCTGCAGAAAAGCTCAGTGTCCAGGTTGGACCAGTCAGTAACGTGTTGGAACTGGGGAGGAGCCGCCTGCGCCTTAGCTGAAAACGAACAGTGGTAGTCATAGAATGCGCTCCCTCCATACCTGTGACCCAACTCTGTGACCCTAAAGAGATACAGGTCTAGTTCCTCCCTCCTGTCCGGCCTGGCAGTGCAAATCACATCCCTGAAAAGGCTGAACGCCATGACGAATTCCGGTATGGACAATTTTGCGGCTGAGCCGGTGGTCGCGGCTTCTCAGTACCACTGACACTTCCCCCCGCAAGCTATGACCTTGTTGTCAGATAGGTCCCTGGAGGCTATCAATAGAGACGCAAGATTGACATCCCTACCCTCCAGGATGTCCTTCCTGATGTTGATCGGGACAAAGTGGGAGGGAGTCACGTTGGGGACGGACTGGACAGAGCGAATGTCTGCGGCGGCAGAGGTGGAGGCGACCGTACCTCGAGGGAGGAAACTGGTAGGACTGCGCTGCGAGCCTCGATAGACTCCAACCTCGCCTGCATGGACGTGACGGCAGACGTCAGACTGTTTAGCATGACATGTATCTGAGTCAGCGAAGTTTGCATCGTGGCCGCAGGGGGATCATTGGTACTGGGTACCAGGGAATCCTTCCATAGGCGATACAGTTCCGCTTTTCTGGCAGATGCCGGGAAAGGACGCCCTGCTTTGTCAGCGCCGCCATAAGCCTGGGGGATGGTCCAAGCACGTAGGGACGGTATACTGCCCCCCTTCGGAAGTCTCTGCTACGACCTCGTCCACTGACGCCTCGACGATGTCTGACGCGTGTGACATCGTGGCAACTGAGAAGCCCTATGCTCTGACTTTCGCGTAAGTATCAATGAACACAGAACAACCTTGGTTGATAAGGAAAATCAACTGAGGTCCAAACCAACTTCTCTCTGACTAATAACTGCTTTGAACCTGGAAAACAAACAACGGAACAATGAAAGAACCAGTCAATGCGTAAGGCTCAATTGTAGAACGTGGGTTGTGAGTAGAAGGTATGGTCGGCTAACGAGAGTAGGTGTACTGATTGACATTGACCACTACCCGACGTGGCGGTGAAAACCCCCTACCTGTCTAAGCGGCACAGCGGCCTGTGCCAGACTTTGGTGTGGGCGAGGAGCGGGGCCGCTGCGAGCCCCACCGTGCTTCACGGTAACCACGTGGGGAGCGCAGGGCTCCCTGGCACCGTGAACCAAGCGGGGGTGGTCCTCTGGGCAACGGCCGACACCCCACGCCAACATGTCTCAGGTGCCACGTGGAGAGCAAGCGCGTGTCCCTGACAGGGTGCTCAGTGCGGGGCCCCCCGCCGTCCCGGGGCTGGGCCGCCCGCCGGCTGAGCACTACTGCCGCGTGGGGAGCAGCGCAGCCCTCTGGCATGAAGTTGACACAGGGGGGGCCCCCGGCGTCGAGGGCCTCACCTAGCCAAAACTAGAAATGCCGCGTGGGGGGCCTCACCGGTCCCTGATGGAGAGCTCAGTGCGGGGGAGCCCTCCTACCTCTGAGGGCCAACCCACCGCCGGCTGGGCATCTCCACCACGTGGGGAAACGGTGCTGCCCCCTGGCATGGGGGGAGGCCTTATCAGACATAGCCTCCCCCCTTCTTATGTGAGGGCGTGCCACGTGGGGGGCCCACCGCTCCCTGATGGGGTGCCCAGTGCGGGGGTTCCCCCCTACTCCATAAGGGGCCGACCCACCGCCGGCTGGGCCCCTCACCACGTGGGGAAATGGTGCTGCCCCCTGGCATGGGGGGAGGCCTTATCAGACACAGCCTCCCCCCTTCTTATGTGAGGGCGTGCCACGTGGGGGCCCACCGCTCCCTGATGGGGTGCCCAGTGCGGGGGTGCCCCCCTACTCCATGAGGGGCCCCTCCACCACGTGGGGAGAACGGTGGTGCCCCCTGGCAGACTTGGGGTAAAGGGGGAGCTTGTGTGGCTCATCCCCAACTCCGTGTCGTGATGGGCGGAGCCACGTGGTGCCGCCCCGCTCCCCGGCAGGGCGCTCGTCGCAGGGGTGCCTCCCCTAGCTAGGGGGCCGGCCCACCGCAGACTGCGTATGCCCACCACGTGGGGGAGCGGGGGTAGCACTGGCAGTGTGTGCGGGGTGGAAGGCCGGAAGCGGCCGGGGAGGCGGAAGTGGCCGGGGAGGCGGGCGGGGGGAGGTCCTCTCGTGACCACGAGCCCCGCCCCCCCGCCGGAGAGTGAAGCCGTGACCGGACCTGGGCGGCGGAGGAGAGAGGTGCGTCTCAGTAGGCTCGGACCCCCACCCCCGCCGGCGGCTAAGAAGTACCGCCGTTTTGCAACGGACAGGAGGGGCCCCCCGTAGTGCCGAGGCCCCGCCCCCCGCTGTCTACAGTTAGGCACACAGTGGCCCGGCGCATGGCGGCCCTTACTTACCCAAGGGCTGAACCACCGCACGGACGTCCACTCACCTAAACTTCCGACCAAGGACTGCCAGGTACGAGCGCACGCAGAACTCTGCACGTCGTACGCATGTGGGAGGGTGCCAGCCGTTGAAGTAGGTGGCTAAGCCCCTCCCACAAATACAGGCCAATGAATCGGCCTTTACACTTGTTGCTCTGTATTGCTGGAGTATCTCAGCAGAACCGCACACAACTCCTGCAAATTACAAATGTACTATATGGAAATTATATTATATGTATATCACACCCCTGCCTCAATCAGTTATTTTTGGAGGGACAACTGATATATCACACCAGTTGAAATTATTTGTTCCAATAGCATTTGTCGCTCTGTATTGCTGCGGTATCTCAGCAAGGACCGCACACAACTCCTGCAAATTACAAATGTACTATATGGAAATTATATTATAGGTATATTACACCCCAGTCTTATTCAGTTTTTTTGGGGGGCAACTGGTATATCACACCAGTTGAAATTATTTGTTCCAATAGTGTTTGTCCCTCTGTATAGCTGGGGTATCTCAGCAGAACCCTGCAAATTACAAATGTATTATATGGAAATTATATTATAGGTATATCACACTAGTGATGAGCGACAGGTCCCATATTTGAATTTGCGATATTTCGCGAATATTCGCTGGAATATTCATTTCATATTCACGAATATTCGTATTCGAGATTATTTTCACGATTGCGATTAATCTTAAATGTAAAAATCGCGTAATGCGAAGTTGATCAAAAAATAATATATAGCAGTAGATATAGCTAAATTGCAGTCTATGTGTATTTTACGAATATTCGTTATATTGCTATAGCTAAGTTTTTTTGAATATTCGTCATATTCTAAAACAAGAATATATAGCAATATAGCGAATATTCATAAAATACACATATAGACTGCAATTTAGCTAATATAGTGCTATAATATATTTTTTTTATAGTGTACATTTTTTCCAAATCTGAAGTTCAGCAGAGAAAAAAAAAATAAGACTATCAAAAAAATATTTTAGCACTATACTAGCTAAATTGCAGTCTATATGTGTATTTTTTTTACGAATATTCGCTATATTGCTATATATTCTTGTTTTAGAATATGACGAATATTCGAAAAAACAAAGTTATAACAATATAGCGAATATATTCATTATTTAGAATATTCGTCTTTTTTTTCAATGTGTACTGTTATTCCACTTTGGCATACTCCTCCCTGACAAGCGTCCCCATCCCCATGGGAACGCCTGTGGGTTAGAATATACCATCGGATCTGAGTTTTCACGATCTCAGTGAAAACTCAGATACAATGGCATTTTCTAATCGACAGGCGTTCCCATGGTGATGGGGACGCTTGTCGGGGAGGAGTATGCCGATGTGGAATAACAGTACACATTGAAAAAACTAAAAAAGTATATTCTAAATAACAAATATATTTGCTATATTGCTATATATTAGTTTTTTTGAATATTCGGCATTTTTTTCCATATGAAAACATGATTCCTTCCTGCTTAAGTTGCTTGTGGGCCAATGACTCATTGACCCACAAAAAAGAAGCAGGGAGGAATCATGTTTTCAGATGTTAAAAAATGCAGACTATTCGATATAGCGAATATATAGCACTATATTTGAAATATTCGTCAATTAGCGAAGTTGCCATGTTAGGGATAAATATTCGCTATTCGAATATTTGCGCTCAACACTATATCACACCCCTGCCTCAATCATTTTTTTTTTTTGGGGGGGCAACTGGTATTTTACACCAGTTGAAATTATTTGTTCAACTAGCGTTTGTCACTCTGTATAGCTGGGGTATCTCAGCAGAACCGCACACAACTCTTGCAAATGACAAATGTACTATATGGAATTTATACACTGCTCAAAAAAATAAAGGGAACACTTAAACAACACAATGTAACTCCAAGTCAATCACACTTCTGTGAAATCAAACTGTCCACTTAGGAAGCAACACTGAGTGACAATCAATTTCACATGCTGTTGTGCAAATGGGATAGACAACAGGTGGAAATTATAGGCAATTAGCAAGACACCCCCAATAAAGGAGTGGTTCTGCAGGTGGTGACCACAGACCTCTTCTCAGTTCCTATGCTTCCTGGCTGATGTTTTGGTCACTTTTGAATGCTGGCGGTGCTTTCACTCTAGTGGTAGCATGAGACGGAGTCTACAACCCACACAAGTGGCTCAGCTAGTGCAGCTTATCCAGGATGGCACATCAATGCGAGCTGTGGCAAGAAGGTTTGCTGTGTCTGTCAGCGTAGTGTCCAGAGCATGGAGGCACTACCAGGAGACAGGCCAGTACATCAGGAGACGTGGAGGAGGCCGTAGGAGGGCAACAACCCAGCAGCAGGACCTCTACCTCCGTCTTTGTGCAAGGAGGAACAGGAGGAGCACTGCCAGAGCCCTGCAAAATGACCTCCAGCAGGCCACAAATGTGCATGTGTCTGCTCAAACAGTCAGAAACAGACTCCATGAGGGTGATATGAGGGCCCGACGTCCACAGGTGGGGGTTGTGCTTACAGCCCAACACCGTGCAGGACGTTTGGCATTTGCCAGAGAACACCAAGATTAGCAAATTCGCCACTGGCGCCCTGTGCTCTTCACAGATGAAAGCAGGTTCACACTGAGCACATGTGACAGACGTGACAGAGTCTTGAGACGCCGTGGAGAACGTTCTGCTGCCTGCAACATCCTCCAGCATGACCGGTTTGGCATTGGGTCAGTAATGGTGTGGGGTGGCATTTCTTTCGAGTGCCGCACAGCCCTCTATGTGCTTGCCAGAGGTAGCCTGACTGCCATTAGGTACCGAGATGAGATCTTCAGACCCCTTGTGAGACCATATGCTGATGTGGTTGGCCCTGGGTTCCTCCTAATGCAAGACAATGCTAGACCTCATGTGGCTGAAGTGTGTCAGCAGTTCCTGTAAGACGAAGGCATTGATGCTATGGACTGGCCCGCCCGTTCCCCAGACCTGAATCCAATTGAGCACATCTGGGACATCATGTCTCGCTCTATCCACCAATGTCACATTGCACCACAGACTGTCCAGGAGTTGGCAGATGCTTTAGTCCAGGTCTGGGAGGAGATCCCTTAGGAGACCGTCCGCCACCTAATCAGGAGCATGCACAGGCGTTGTAGGGAGGTCATACAGGCACGTGGAGGCCACACACACTACTGAGCCTCATTTTGACTTGTTTTAAGGACATTACATCAAAGTTGGGTCAGCCTGTAGTGTGTTTTTCCACTTTAATTTTGAGTGTGACTCCAAATCCAGACCTCCATGGGTTAAAAAATTTGATTTCCATTTTTTTATATTTGTGTTATTTTGTTGTCAGCACATTCAACTATGTAAAGAACAAAGTATTTCAGAAGAATATTTAATTAATTCAGATCTAGGATGTGTTATTTTTGTGTTCCCTTTATTTTTTTGAACAGTGTATTATAGGTATATTACACCCCTGCCTTATTCAGTTTTTTTATGGGGCAACTGGTATATCACACCAGTTAAAGTTATTTGTTCCAATAGCGTTTGTCCCTCTGTATAGCTACAGTATCTCAGCAAAACTGCACACAACTCCTGCAAATTACAAATGCACTATAAGGAAAGTATATTCTAGGTATATCACACCCCTGCCTCAATAATTTTTTTTGTGGGGGCAAATGTTATATCACACCAGTTGCAATAATTTGTTCAAATAGAGTTTGTCACTCTGTATATCTGGGGTATCTCAGCAGAACCGCACACAGCTCCTGAAAATTACAAATCTACTATTTGGAAATTATATTATTGATATATCACACCCCTTCCTCAATCAGTTTTTTGGGGGAGCAACTGGTATATCACACCAGTTGAAATTATTTGTTCCAATAATGTTTGTCACTCTGTATAGCTGGGGTATCTCAGAAGAACTGCACACAACTCCTGCAAATTACAAATGCACTATACGGAAATTATATTCTAGGTATATCACACCCCTGCCTCAATCAGTTTTTTTGGGGGGCAATTGTTATATCACACCAGTTGAAATTATTTGTTCTAATAACGTTTGTTCCTCTTTATAGCTGCAGTATCTCAACAAAACCACACACAACTGCTGCACAATACAAATGCACTATATGGAAAGTATATTATAGGTATATCACACCCCTGTCTCAATCTGTTTTTTTGGGGGGCAATTGGTATATCACACATGTTGCAATTAGTTATTCCAATAGCGTTTGTCCCTCTGTATAGCTGCAGTATCGCAGCAGAACTGCACACAACTGCTGGACAATACAAATGCACTATAATATACTTTCTATGTTAGAAAGTATAAGCACATCCCAATATATTGACACAGGAGTTCAAGGGTGTATATCTTTGTTCTAGATGTGAGCAAATTACCCGTTTGGAATCGCAGATCGAGTCTCTAAATGGGCAAGTTGCAACACTGAGAGGCACTGATAATTTGCAAAAGAGTTTGCTTCTCACCGAGCAAGCACTCTTTGGGGTAGATGAGGAGGAGGGTGACAGAGAGGAGGCTGAGGAAAGTGAGGTAGCTAGCTGGGTAAAAGTTAGAAAGCGGGGTAGAGGGAAGAGTGCAAGGGAGGCTAGCACCTCAATGGGGAAGGGGCAGCTGTGCTGGGGAGAAAGATGGCTAGAAGGTTGGAGGAGTGTTTAAACTAGGGACTGGGGGGGAGGGTAATTACGTTATAGGAGGGGAAGATAGTGCAGATAGAGACCGGGGGCAAGGTAATAAGAATGGGGGAGGAATGGAAGGAGGGACTAGAACAGTTCAGAAGGAAAGGTGTAGGGTAAAAAATATACATAAACCTCTCAAATGTATGTATACTAATGCCAGAAGCCTGACTAATAAAACTGGTGAACTGGAATTAGTGATGTGTGAGGAGGACTATGACATAGTGGGAATAACTGAGACATGGCTGGATGATAGCTATGACTGGGCGGTTAATGTACAAGGTTACAGTCTGTTTAGAAAGGATCGTCAAAACCGGAGAGGGGGAGGGGTTTGCCTTTATGTAAAGTCCTGTCTAAAGCCCACACTCCGTGAAGATATAAGTGAGGGACATGAACATGTGGAGTCACTGTGGGTAGAGATACATGGAGCTAAAAACAACAATAAATTACTAATAGGAGTTTACTATAAACCACCTAATATACCAGAGTCCACAGAAAATCTACTACTAAACGAGATAGACAAGGCGGCAAATCATAATGAGGTGGTTATTATGGGGGACTTCAACTACCCAGATATAGACTGGGAAACTGAAACTTGTATATCTCATAAGGGAAACAGGTTCGTGGCAATAACCAAAGACAATTACCTCTCCCAACTGGTTCAGGACCCGACTAGAGGGACGGCCATACTGGACTTAGTATTAAACAATAGGCCTGACAGAACAACAGACATGCAGGTTGGGGGACACCTGGGAAATAGTGGCCATAAAGTAATAACCTTCCAATTATCATTCAAAAGAGCGTTTCTACAGGGAGGAACAAAAATACCAAACTTCAAAAAAGCTAAATTTAGCCAACTAAGAGACGCCATAGGCCAAACTAACTGGGACAAAGTCCTCACAAATACAGACACAAAATGGGATATGTTGAGGAAGGGTTGAGACGTATGCATATATACCCATACATGCATGCAATCACGTGCGGCCATGTATGGTATATATGCATACATGTACTACCGCATCCTGGGATGATGTGCACAGATGTGCCAAGCATCTGTGCGCGTTTGCCCATGGGTGCCCACAGGGACTCATGGTGGCCCCTGTGGGAAATATATGCACCCTTAGCATATATACTGTGGCCCCCTTTTCTATATATATATATGTATATGTATTTCCATAATCCCCCTTTATAATATGTATAGGGCAGTGGCCCCTTGTATACATGTGTATACATATTAGGATATGTATACATGTATATAACTGGGCCCCTTATGCCCCCTGATGTGTGTGTATTTGTCCCCTATGTTGGTGTATACATGTGTATGGATGTGCCCCATGCATCCATACACATATATAGATATATATTATATGATATTCCCCCCCTCCATACATCTGAAACCAGATGCATCGGTGTGAATGTCCCCCAAGCATTCACACAGATGCAATCTGGTTGATTGTATCAGAATGACCAGACTAAGGTCTGGTCATCCTGATAACTTCAAAGGACTCAGATTCCACAGAATCTGAGCCCTTTGATATAATTGTCACCAGCGCCGCTGGAGACAATTATGCATGATAGAAGGAGAGGAGGTTTCTCCCCTTCTTCTATTATGCGCATTCCGGCAGCGAAATTAACATCTCGCTGGCCGGAATGCTAAATACCACAGGCGGGAGATCAAAGGCTTCCCCCGCCTGTTGGTATGAAAGCGCAGCCCCGATGCGCTCGTTCAGGAGACGCACGGGCCGGCGCAGTGACATCATCTCACTGCGCCGGCCCACGTGTCTCCAATAGTGGTGTGCGCGCGTGCGCGCGCGCGCCACCCTGTGGGCGGTGCGGCAGTGCGGGCCGTGGGATATAAATATCCCACGTACCCAGCACTGGGGTAGAAGAGCCGTGCCGCCCCCCCGCCGCTGAAGGAGATCCCCCTTAGACGAACGAGCGACCCCTGGACCAACGAGCATCAATCCTAAGTATCCATATACCCTCCGGACCCCCCTGCATTACCCTCCGGACCCCCCTGCAATATACCCCACTACTCTCTCTCCCTATATACCCCCTACCACTCTCACCACTATATACCCCCCTATTACTATATATATCCCACTATATACCCCACTACTCTCTCTCCCTATATACACCATACCACGCTCTCCCTATATACCCCCTACCACTCTCACCACTATATACCCCCCTATTACTATATATACCCCACTATATACCCCACTACTCTCTCTCCCTATATACACCATACCACTCTCACCACTATATACCCCCCTATTACGACTCTCTCTCCCTATATACCCCCTACCACTCTATATATATATCCCACTACTACTATACTCCCCTGGTAACCCTATCCTCCCCTGGTAATCCTATCCTCCCCTGGTAATCCTAACCTCCCCTGGTAATCCTATCCTCCCCTGGTAATCCTATCCTCCCCTGGTAATCCTATACTCCCCTGGTAATCCTATACTCCCCTGGTAATCCTATACTCCCCTGGTAATCCTATACTCCCCTGGTAACCCTATACTCCCCTGGTATACTCCCCTGGTAACCCTATCCTCCCCTGGTAATCCTATATACCCCTAATAACCCTTTAATGCTTTGAGGTCGGCTTACACCCGTGTAAGACCACCGTCAACCTTCGTCTACCCCATAGGGACAGTTTATAGTACTAGGTGGGTGGGCTGTTAATATTGAATGTGTGTATCGTATAGTTAGTTTATGGGTGGAATTGGGAACGTGTAGTGTAGTTGAGTACTGTATAATTAGTGCTGTATTGTTAGTGTATTGCGCAGTGCATTGTTAATAAATACTGTTATATTTGTATCTATCTGTGTAACGTGTAGTTATTGGCAATAGTTAGTAAGGCGCATGCAGCTAGTGTAGTGATCAGTGTAAGGCATAGTGAAAATATTGTTATTGTTATATAAAGGCATAAATAGGCGGAGTTATCAATAGCTGACTCCTCCTATTTATGAATATTAATTACCGATATTTACATAAATATTGGTGATTAATATTCTCCCTTTACATTGGCGAGCCAGGCCCACTGCTAAGAGTTTGTTTTCTGGGTTTTGGTTTGGTGAGGAGAATCGCTTACGCTGTAAACTAGTCAGACAGGAGGGACGCGGTCAGTGGATTCTGAGCGTCCATTGCCTGATAGTTCGTACAGGTAAAGCGGTTTGTTCAATCAGAACCAGACACAGAGCAATCTCTACAGCAGAGAATCTATAATATTTTCTGATTTTTCCGTATTAATATTTTCTGATTCCCTTACACGCCCACTGGGGAGAAGTCATCACCTACACCACTGAAGAGAGAACCATCGTCATTGAAGTCGAACAGAAGTCGTCTGGCTGGTCGGGAGAAGGCGTTCCGAATATTGAAGGACCTCCTCCACGCAGCAAAACAGCACAACCAACAACGACACCAATGAAGATGGCCTCTCGTCAAAAAGTAAGTATGAACTTCGCCACACTGCAACACCTCAGCAAACATAGCACATACAACCCCATCATCCCCACCACGTACAAATCCACTGAGCTGCTATGGTCCACCTTATTGGACCAGGCATACGCTCATGACAAACTCTGCATTAATCGCAGCATGTTTAAAAAAACCAAAAAACGGCTCCAAATGTTAGCCAAATTGGTTCACACCTTTGAGGATATCATTTGGAAGCCGGAACATCTGGAAACACTTAACAGCACGTCAAAGGCAGAGGAAGTTTCCAACACTGCAAACTTCCACTGCAATTGTTGTGTTGAGAACATTAAACAGTTACACACATTACAAACACAACTACAAGAGAAATCCCAGTGTACGGTCGAGAGGGGCAGGGAAATTTGCGTGTTAGAGTCTAGACTCTCGGACAAGGAGAGTTTCTACTCTGACATGGATAAGGAACTGCTCAGACTGTACACTGAGATAAACCAGTTCAGGAACAATACGGTATCTATGGATAACATGATTGTTCAACTTCGAGAGGACCTGACTGCAAAAACGCAAACCATTGCGGATTTGCAGCAGGTCATCTCGAATCTGTCACGGCCTGGTGCTAACAGTATGGTGCCCACGAAACAGGTTTGTGTTTCGGAAATGGCACAGGGGGAGATAGCGGCGACAGCGCCAAGATCTTCCACGGATCAAACATCCGATACAGTAGACACTAGGGGACGGGTGGAACGGACGATACATTTCACCCACACACCCAGGGAGAATAGTAGCAACCGATCCCAGGAACAGGGCAACGATTGGAGAGAGGAAAGTGGTTGGCCATTTACCACTTCCAATCCGCCAACGCGTCCGGAAAGACAGGAAGATTTTTATCCTAACCATTCCAGTATGGAAAGGATAAACTTCCTGTTACGGATCTGCAAGGAGATCCCAAAATATGATCCCAGTGTAGATCCGTTTACTTCATGTGATATCTTCGAGGGTCACTGTAACAAGTATTCAGTGGCTTACGAATATCGCATGGAGTTATTCAAGTTATGGTTACCTACACACCTAAACCAAAGGTATGAGGTAACGGGGAGGACGCAACCCATGAATGGACAGTTTTATGACAAGGAGGAACGTCTCTCCATACTCATGAGACTGGCAACGGGCCATTGGGACGTCACTCCGGATATCCTGTCCAAGTTCAAACCCACTATACATGACGAACCTCTGTCTATGTGTAGTCGGTTTGAAGCAATGTACAGAAGGGTTACAAAAGATCACGGTATCGGAATTCCACAGGGTATGATACGTATGTTTGTGGAAAAATTCCCATACCTTGACACTGCAATCCGGTTGAGTGCAGCTAGGGAGCCATCCCTCACGGATGCTGCTATGATTATTGAGCAGTGCAGACAGGATACACTGCTCAATAAGAAATCTGTCAAAGTGACGGAGCGTGCGCCGGTACACGATTCATCTCAGGATGAACGGGTACAGCACACAAAAGGTAACTCGGCTATTTGCCCCACAGCCCCGCCATTGGAAAGGATGGGAGGCATTCGATGCTTCCTATGTTTGCAATATGGGCACATAAAGAGGAATTGTCCACAATGGTCACGTAATAACCGGACTAATTCTGAGAGAACAGGCAATAATAACGGTTTCAAGATGAAACCTAATTATGCCAAATCAGGGGGGGAATATGTTGAGAGAAATCTGGGATATTCACAGGTCCAGACACCAAAACGTGTGTCTGTGGCGAACGTTCCAGCACATTCAGTAACGGGTGTGGAATCCCCGGAATCCACACCAAGGTTCCATAGCAAGAACCCACAAGTGGCAGTATGTACCTCACAGGTACCTACGGGGAGTCTGGTGGAAATTGACTGAAGATCAGGGATCCCTAAAGATCTGGCGCCAGTATGTCCTATCATACTGGATTCTTCAGGGAGACCCCACATAAAAGCCAAAATAAAGAATCAGGACACTGAAATCATGCTTGACACTGGTGCGGAAATCTCCATTACCAATGTCAAACATGATTTACATCCCAACAGCCCTCAGTGTGTGGTGATCGGATTTGATCACCAACAAGGGGGAGTGAAGGCCCACAGAATAGAGGAAGTAATCGTCCAGATCACCAGTTACATGACCCTTAGGATCCCCATGTGGTATTACCCCGGTTCTGACAACATTATCGGAACCGATGTAATGACACAAAATGGGTGGATCCTGGATCTGGCAAATTGCATTGTGTGGAAGGGTCCCAGACGAGCTAAGGTGTTTGTTATCCAACGCCATTGTCTGGGACCACCTTTGCAAGCAGTAGAAAATTCTACTGACATACTCGAACACAAGTGGCCTGAGGTCTCACATAATCTAGACCTGGAGCCTATTGTGTACGAGCATCCCGAACTGTGGGCCCAGAGCAAAAATGACTGTGGCAGACTGATTGGAGTTCAGGTGGACATTCAGGGTCCTGACCCTCCACCTCAACGCCAATACCGATTTCCACCAGAAGCCACCCATTCAATTATGGACACGGTCCAGGAGTTGAAGACTAGGGGTGTGGTTATTGAGGGTAATTCAAAATGCAACAATGCCCTCTGGCCAGTCAAGAAAAAGGACACTAGTGCATGGAGGCTCACCATAGACCTCCGGATCCTCAATAAATACACCCCAATGTCAGCTCCAGTGGTGGCCCAGACTCCCGACATCATGGCCAGAATAAGCGGCAAAAGCCGCGTATTCTCGACTCTAGATGTTGCTAACGGGTTCTTCTCTATCGAACTCACGGAGTCATGCCGGTACAAATTTGCCTTTACGGTGGGGGACAAACAGTACATGTTTGCTGTACTGCCTCAGGGGTTACACAGCAGCCCCACGTATTTTCATCAGGCATTGGCGGCCGTACTGAGTGTGTTCTCACGACCGGAATGCCTTCTACAATACGTGGATGACCTGCTCTTGCATACAGAAACCATAGAGGAACATTTGGTTCTGTTGAAAGAGCTGCTGGGACTCCTGACAAAGTCAGGACTCAAGCTGAGTCCCCATAAGGCAAATTTGGCCAAAGCGGAGGTAACCTTCCTTGGGGTCCAAATTTCCTTTGGAACCAAAGGAATCATGACAGCCCGTGTGGAAGCCATGGTGAAGCTACCCAGACCCGGCACTCTTCAGGATTTGAGAAAATTCCTGGGGGTGGCCAACTTTATGAGGGAATTCATAGAGGACTTTGCTGCCAAAGCAAAACCTCTCTATAAGCTCCTTAGAGGGGAAGAACCCTCAATCAAAGGCTGGTCCGAGACACAGGAAGAGGCCTTTTCAATTTTGAAAAGGGACCTATCCTCTGCACCTGTGTTGGCTACTCCACATCCAGATGGGGAAATGGCCATACAGGCGCATGCAGGGATGGAGTCTATCGCAGCGGTCCTTCTTCAGAAAGTAGGGTATGAGGCCCGACCGCTGGGATATTTCTCCAGGCTACTTTCACCCGTCGAACGAGGGTTCGATGAATGTGCCAAACAATTGGCAGCCATACACTATGCCGTCAAGACTACCGAGCATATTGTAGGCTTCCGACCCCTCACCTTACAGACTCCACATTCTCCTTTAGCCCTCTTGCTCCGTGATACTCTCCCTGGAGTCTCCCAACAGAGATTCGGGAGATGGATCATGGATCTCAGTGGCCGGAATCTGCAGGTGGACCATAAGGCCAAGTATGTTCTGTCTCAGTTGCTAAACCTGACTGGAACCGAACATGACTGTGGCCAACCCGAACTGGACGACTCTCCACAGATGTTCAGAACCGACAGATGTCCAGATGACAGAGTCATCTTTGTTGATGGCTCTCGATTCTATTTGGAAGGAGAATATGTCACGGGTTTTGCTGTACTGGATGAGACCACTGGTACCCAGAGTCTTGTCAGGCTACCGGGTCACATGTCAGCACAGCGTGCAGAGCTAGAGGCGGTCAAAGAAGCTCTGCTTCTTCAGCCCCCAGGGAAACGAACTATATACAGCGACAGCTCGTATGTAGTTCGCTCCCTCACCCTGCATCTTGACATATGGAAGAAGAGAGGCTTTGTAGACAGCCAAAACAAACCTCTGGCTCATGTGTCGGTCCTGAAAGAGCTGTGGGAGTGGGGCATGGCACATATGACGGAAGCAGCCATTATCAAAATCCCGGCACATCAAAAAGGCGATGAACCTTTGATAATGGGAAACAACAAGGCAGACGAGTTGGCTAAACTAGCGGCAGTGTCTGGTACCCTCCGGGAACCGGGCATGGTGCCGCTACCAACTCACCGGATTGCAGCAGGTACCCATCTGAGTGACGGCCCGGTGTCATTTGAAGAGGAACAATCTAAGGATCCTCTTCTAATGACACACATCAAATCACCTCAACACCCCTGGTCTGTACAACAAGGGATCCTGTGTTACGATACCGGTACTCAGCAACTTCCTCTTCCGGTGGTCCCGCAACATCTGCAAGCAGAACTGACGCGATTGAACCACCAACTGTTTGGACACCTTGGCCGGAATAAACTCTTGCCTCTCCTGAGAGACAAATTATACTGGCCAGGGATGTCCCATTCAGTAGAGGAGGTTACCCAACAGTGCCTGGTGTGTGCTCAAGTCAACCCAAGGGCATCCGCCCTGAAACCAGTGTTGCAACGGGTTCCACCTGCGGATGGTCCGTGGTCCGCGATACAAATCGATTTCATTGGACCATTACCAACCGGAAGTCGTAACTGCCGTTACGAATTGGTAATAGTGGATGTCTTCTCGAAATGGGTAGAAGCCATCCCCACGGTCAATGAAACGGCTTCCACGACTGCCCGGGTTCTCTGGGAACAGGTTCTGTCACGATGGGGTATCCCCAGAGTGATAGAATCAGACAGAGGGACACATTTCACGGGTAAGGTAATGAAAGCGCTTTGTGGTCTCTTAGACATAAAGCAAAGGTTTCATGTGCCTTACCACCCTCAGTCAGCGGGTATCGTGGAACGGATGAACCGGACCATCAAAACCCGGCTTTCCAAGGCGCTGCTGGAGAAGGGTTCCTCTTGGGTAACCTATCTTCCAGCAGTGCTGATGGGTATTCGAGCCACCGAAGCCTCCAGTACCGGTATCTCCCCGTATGAACTGATGACCGGACGTAAGATGCCCCTATGTCTCCCCAACGAACCTCAAGTGTCAGAGCCCACGAAAGACGCCATCGCCAGAGACATGTTTCTCCAACAGGTTCAACAGAACCTGAAAGAGCTACTGCCTCACGCAGCAATACGGCTACACAAACCGTATCTACAAGGGGAAACGCCAATGCCCGCTGTAGGAGAAATGGTGATGGTAAAAGTATTCCGTCGGGCTGGCCCCTGGGACGCAAACTGGGAAGGACCATACAAGGTCCTTGAAGTAATGGGAGACACCATGCTGAAAGTGCAAAGGCCAATCACCAACAAAAAGAAATCCCATAGACGGCAGGAACTCTTGTGGATTCACATCGACCAAGCCAAAGCCACCCGAGCTTCCCCAACTCAATAACATATACCGTTCTGAGTTGGATGAAGGGGGGGAGGGGTAATAGGGCTTGGTGGGTCGATGATAAATCCATTCCACTGATCACACTCCATCTAATTACAGAACACAAGAGGGAGACACGCCATGGGACCACTTGACCAGGGAAGAGCTAGGCATTCTCTGAACGGGATATGTCTCCAGCTTGTGACACTGGCGGTAAGCATGTTGACGGCAGGGTCGGCCTCTTCAGGGGAGGGCCTGGGGACTAACATTGATATGGCAAACATATCACTTAATGGACCCGGCCTTTTAATGGTGGAATGTTTGGGTGGCAAAATCCGGAAACCATACGAGAACTTCGCCTTTACTTCAGGTCAGTGGTATCTGTATGGTTTCCAAAGAGAGGGTTTTGCCAACGGTGTAATTCAGCATTATACCCCAGTGGAGAATGTGTCTGCCATTCAACATGACTTACACGCCCTCTGTCTCAAGGAATTTAGGCATTTTCAGGACTCAGACCCTACACCTATCAAATCCTTAAGATGGGTATCTAAAGACCCACACTTGCACCCATACCAGCAAGTGAGAGCTAACACTACTACGGTGTTATGCACTAAGAAGGGAATACTGAGTCCTGAAGATGTCACTGGGGCAGAGTACAGCGGTTGGCACATCCTGAAGGCTACCTTCCTGGAGAAGGATAGCCTAGACAGGTTAAGGGTTAGGACATATTTTGATAGGCCCATTCCAGTAAAAGGCACCCTGAAGGCTTATTGCATGTTAAGAGATTCCCAGATGATTATCACCAGGGAATCCAGTTACGTTCAGGGACATGTGTCCACTGATTATTTACGAACCAATATAATGATGTTAAAATTAAACTGCAGTGACTCTGGTCAAGCCATCTGGAACGATCAGAGTGGTCTGGTGAAAATGGAAGGCTTATATCGAGCCACAGTTTTAAAGGTACGGACCGACGCAGAGGACCCCAGGTATGCTCGGTTAAGGGGATCTCCATCCATACGGTCTTTCATGATCACCATCATGAGAGACAACTGTGTTTCTGAGGTGACAGGATACTATTTTGTCACCTATGCTCACTGGGAGCAAGAAACCCAGATGGTGATGTTGGACACTAATCCCTGGAGTTGGGATTTGGTGTGCAACGGGATAGACACCCCTACGGTGGATGTATGGATGGATGGTACTCCTATGACTGAAGAATACCGGGGGAGGTATGTGTCTTCCGATTGGAAGGACCCCAGGGGTAGAGATATTAACTTTGACATCAATATAGATGGTTCGTTTAAATGGCCTTTTTGTGAGACAGCAGACGAGGGGTGCTGGACCTTTACTCAGTGGGTCTATCTGTCCCAAACAAAACCTGTAGGGAAGCTAGTGTTACAGGCTGGAGAAAACGATCAGTGGTACCCCTTCAAAGGAAGGGGACAGATCTGTACAACAGTGGTGAGGGTCCCCTACGATACAGAAGATCTCCAACCGGTAAAACCACATTCCGACTCTTGCACCGCCCCTATCCATCAATTGGCAGATCCTGTAGCTCCTCAACTGTCATCCCCCTGGAAAATCATCACGGACGCCAAATTCATCCTATTTACCTGGAGAATTTCCGTAGATGACTTCCGAGTTGACCATTGGGATCACAGGTGTGAGGAGTTCGTCAGGAACCAAATTGACATGGTAAGAGGTTGGATAGAGGCGGGACAAGAGGTAAGAAAAGACGACCCCCCACGCAGGAAGAACAGGGGGAGGAGAGATCTAGTGGCTATGGGACTTGGCGGAGGCGCTTTGGGAGTGGGCGCCCTGAACACTATGGATATGGAAGTCCTGAGAAATAAGCTTGGAGAAGTTGCGCGACATGCCGGGGAAGGATTCAGGACCCAGCTTGATGTAAACCACGTCCTAGAGGGTTTACAGCATTCGCACATTGATGCCACCACCTCTCTATCTTCTGCTATACGTGAGAAGTTTAGGAGGTTAGTGGTGGGTCTGTTAGAGGAGCAGGATCGGGCTCAGCTTGCTCTGGCGTGTACGCAGGTCCAAAGCGAACTCTCGGACAACCTTAAACATATTGTCTCAGCACTACACAACGGCCACTTCCCATTCAACCTCCGCCAGCGAATAAGTCCACTGATCTCTCCTTTCGCCATCAACCATACCAACTGGTGGGCGGTTCAGTGGCATGGGTGTCGAAATTCAACCTGTACTGCTTCGTCATTGGCACCTGTGTCCGGTCGCACTAGACAGGGATACAGTGTCATCAATCTAGGTACGGTGATGAACAACCGAACGGTACTTCATCCCCAGCTCCCCTCGAGCGTTCTAACCTATGAAGAAGGCCATCCTTCTTTGTTTGACACAGAAGGATGTTGGTTGAGAGAGGATGCCATCCTATGTCAGGGTGGTCGAGATCGGGTGCTTGGGCACCAGTGTTGGAACACCGAGGGGACCTGTGAGATGAAGGTCAACCCAATACCTTCATCCTCTTTAAAATACTTGGGACAGGGATATTGGTGTTGGTACCAAGGGAATAATGGGTCATATACAATTTATGGATTCAATTGTACCGAGCGAGGAACACTCTTCCCCGGAGCGTACTGTACCCTTAGCCCCGTTCTAGGTCTGGACGTCGCAGGACAGCAAGGAAGAACCCCAATCACCCCGGAAAGAAGACTCGACATCCGCCCCGATGTTCCCATGAGACTTCAGAAGATTCCCCTTGGCCTCGGCAAAGAACTTAAACAGCTCCTGATGGATTTCAGCCAAGAGGAAGAAATCTTACAACATCTTCGGGAGACGGAGAAACAGGCCACTATTCGACTTACCCATGACCGAATGAAAATTACCGCAGTTGCCACAGCTTTGGACAAGGACTCAAAGATCTCATGGTGGGAGAGTCTTTTTGGATACAGTCCTAAGGCAACCTCGTTTTTTAATTTGCTGATACACCCGGTGATAGTGCTACTGGTTCTGGTCGGTCTCATGTACATAGGACTGGGGTGGATGTACCGGAGGGTCAAGAGACTAACGGACCAACTAAGCCAGAACCAGACAGCACTTCACGAACACAATCGCCGGAGGCTCAGGACTTGATTTCACCAAACCCTGAAGCCGAGGAAGATTCTAAAGACAGGACAATTCATGTGGGGGGGGGGATTCAGGATGGAAAATCTCTAATTGATCTTGAGACCCTATGTGATGTATATTGGACTGGTGCGTATGAGGTTTTGGGAGGTACACCCTGCCCATCCTGAGACCTCATAGTATTGCATATAAATGTTTTTGGGTGTGGGTGGGTTGGAGGAGGGGAAGGGGAATTGTGATAGATGTTTTGTATGAATGGGGATTAGATTAGGACACGACAGGGACAGGGCCCCTCTGTTTGTCATTTGCCACCTTGAACCCTGGAATAGTGAAGTTCATAAGGGAAGGGCTGGATGTGTAGTGTGGCGGAGGTGTTCTCCACCGTTAGAATTTGGGTTCCGAGACATCACCCCGCTCTATGGAAGAACTGACCTGCCTAGTAAAGACCTACTAACCTGTCCATGGGAGTACCGCACCTACCCAGACTGAACACAAGATGTTGGCAAAAGTCATACCTGAAGGTTGGCGCAGTAAAAGACTAAGGTTGCGAAGGTCAACCCGCTCCAGATTCCTTTGGGGCGGGATGGACTTGAAGATCGGCAGCATTGCTGAGAGACAGTAAGAGTGTGGTCACCCCAACCCCAGGGGTGGCTAACAACGGAAGACAGTCACCAATAAGGAAGACCAGTCAAAGACTGCAAGGGTCAAGCCGCTCCGGAAGTCCAAGATGACAGTAGGAGGGACTGATCAAGATAAAAGAGGTCAAGAAAGTTCTAAAGAAGAAGATGGTGTGCCCGGTGGATGGAGGAGTAGGTTACGGTGAACGGCAGGTCAGAGGAAACCTGGAGGGGTGATGTCTAGGTACCTAAGACCCTGTTGGACACTACAGTTCTTCCTGAACTATCACTGAAGATGG
This sequence comes from Bufo bufo, assembly GCF_905171765.1. Lineage (NCBI taxonomy): Eukaryota > Metazoa > Chordata > Amphibia > Anura > Bufonidae > Bufo > Bufo bufo. Next base: position 699,013,472 of record NC_053390.1, on the reverse strand, counting down.
GGTTGAGGGGGAAGGGGAGGCAAATACATCTCAACCCTTCTCCCAAGATATTGTCGTATTCCCGACAACAGGGGGATTGTTGAGGAAGGGTTGAGACGTATGCATATATACCCATACATGCATGCAATCACGTGCGGCCATGTATGGTATATATGCATACATGTACTACCGCATCCTGGGATGATGTGCACAGATGTGCCAAGCATCTGTGCGCGTTTGCCCATGGGTGCCCACAGGGACTCATGGTGGCCCCTGTGGGAAATATATGCACCCTTAGCATATATACTGTGGCCCCCTTTTCTATATATATATATATATATGTATATGTATTTCCATAATCCCCCTTTATAATATGTATAGGGCAGTGGCCCCTTGTATACATGTGTATACATATTAGGATATGTATACATGTATATAACTGGGCCCCTTATGCCCCCTGATGTGTGTGTATTTGTCCCCTATGTTGGTGTATACATGTGTATGGATGTGCCCCATGCATCCATACACATATATAGATATATATTATATGATATTCCCCCCCTCCATACATCTGAAACCAGATGCATCGGTGTGAATGTCCCCCAAGCATTCACACAGATGCAATCTGGTTGATTGTATCAGAATGACCAGACTAAGGTCTGGTCATCCTGATAACTTCAAAGGACTCAGATTCCACAGAATCTGAGCCCTTTGATATAATTGTCACCAGCGCCGCTGGAGACAATTATGCATGATAGAAGGAGAGGAGGTTTCTCCCCTTCTTCTATTATGCGCATTCCGGCAGCGAAATTAACATCTCGCTGGCCGGAATGCTAAATACCACAGGCGGGAGATCAAAGGCTTCCCCCGCCTGTTGGTATGAAAGCGCAGCCCCGATGCGCTCGTTCAGGAGACGCACGGGCCGGCGCAGTGACATCATCTCACTGCGCCGGCCCACGTGTCTCCAATAGTGGTGTGCGCGCGTGCGCGCGCGCGCGCGCCACCCTGTGGGCGGTGCGGCAGTGCGGGCCGTGGGATATAAATATCCCACGGACCCAGCACTGGGGTAGAAGAGCCGTGCCGCCCCCCCGCCGCTGAAGGAGATCCCCCTTAGACGAACGAGCGACCCCTGGACCAACGAGCATCAATCCTAAGTATCCATATACCCTCCGGACCCCCCTGCATTACCCTCCGGACCCCCCTGCAATATACCCCACTACTCTCTCTCCCTATATACCCCCTACCACTCTCACCACTATATACCCCCCTATTACTATATATACCCCACTATATACCCCACTACTCTCTCTCCCTATATACACCATACCACTCTCTCCCTATATACCCCCTACCACTCTCACCACTATATACCCCCCTATTACTATATATACCCCACTATATACCCCACTACTCTCTCTCCCTATATACACCATACCACTCTCACCACTATATACCCCCCTATTACGACTCTCTCTCCCTATATACCCCCTACCACTCTATATATATATCCCACTACTACTATACTCCCCTGGTAACCCTATCCTCCCCTGGTAATCCTATCCTCCCCTGGTAATCCTAACCTCCCCTGGTAATCCTATCCTCCCCTGGTAATCCTATCCTCCCCTGGTAATCCTATACTCCCCTGGTAATCCTATACTCCCCTGGTAATCCTATACTCCCCTGGTAATCCTATACTCCCCTGGTAACCCTATACTCCCCTGGTATACTCCCCTGGTAACCCTATCCTCCCCTGGTAATCCTATATACCCCTAATAACCCTTTAATGCTTTGAGGTCGGCTTACACCCGTGTAAGACCACCGTCAACCTTCGTCTACCCCATAGGGACAGTTTATAGTACTAGGTGGGTGGGCTGTTAATATTGAATGTGTGTATCGTATAGTTAGTTTATGGGTGGAATTGGGAACGTGTAGTGTAGTTGAGTACTGTATAATTAGTGCTGTATTGTTAGTGTATTGCGCAGTGTATTGTTAATAAATACTGTTATATTTGTATCTATCTGTGTAACGTGTAGTTATTGGCAATAGTTAGTAAGGCGCATGCAGCTAGTGTAGTGATCAGTGTAAGGCATAGTGAAAATATTGTTATTGTTATATAAAGGCATAAATAGGCGGAGTTATCAATAGCTGACTCCTCCTATTTATGAATATTAATTACCGATATTTACATAAATATTGGTGATTAATATTCCCCCTTTACAGGATATCTTTAAAAACATCCTAAAATCTCATTGTGAGAGGTACATACCGTATGGTAATAAAAGGTTAAGGAACAAAAAGAAACCAATGTGGATAAATAGAACTGTAAAGAAAGCAATAAATGACAAAAAGAAAGCATATAAAACACTAAAACAGGAGGGTAGCACGGAAGCACTGAAAAACTATAAGGAAAAAAATAGAACATGTAAAAAACAAATAAAAGCGGCCAAACTAGAGACCGAGAGATTAATTGCCAAAGAGAGTAAAACTAACCCTAAAATGTTCTTCAATTATATAAATGTTAAAAAGTATAAATCTGAAGGTGTTGGCCCTTTAAAGAGTAATGAGGGGGGAGTCGCAGAGAGCGACGAGGAGAAAGCAAAGCTGTTAAATATTTTTTTCTCCAATGTATTCACTGAGGAAAATAAATTGTCAGATGACATGCAGAATGCAAAAATAAATTCCCCATTAAAAGTGTCCTGTCTGACCCAGGAAGAAGTACATCAGCGACTTAAAAAGATTAAAATAGACAAATCGCCAGGGCCGGATGGCATACACCCCCGTATCCTAAAGGAATTAAGTAATATCATAGCCAGACCCTTATTTCTGATATTTGCAGACTCTATACTGACAGGGAATGTCCCACAGGATTGGCGCGTGGCATATGTGGTGCCAATATTCAAAAAGGGGCCAAAAACAGAGCCTGGAAACTATAGGCCGGTAAGTTTAACATCTGTTGTGTGTAAACTGTTTGAAGGTTTTCTGAGAGATGCTATATTAGAGCATCTCAACGGAAATAAGCAAATAACGCCATATCAGCATGGCTTCGTGAGGGATCGGTCATGTCAGACTAATTTAATCAGTTTCTATGAGGAGGTAAGTTCTAGACTTGACAGTGGCGAATCAATGGATGTCGTATATCTGGACTTCTCCAAAGCATTTGACACTGTACCACATAAAAGGTTAGTATATAAAATGAGAATGCTCGGACTGGGAGAAAACATCTGTATGTGGGTAAGTAACTGGCTGAGTGATAGAAAACAGAGGGTGGTTATTAACGGTACACACTCAGATTGGGTCACTGTCACTAGTGGAGTACCTCAGGGGTCAGTATTGGGCCCTATTCTCTTCAATATATTTATTAATGATCTTGTAGAAGGCTTGCATAGTAAAGTATCAATTTTCGCAGATGACACTAAACTGTGTAAAGTAATTTACACTGATGAGGACAGTATACTACTACAGAGGGATCTGGATAGATTGGAGGCTTGGGCAGATAAGTGGCAGATGAGGTTTAACACTGATAAATGTAAGGTTATGCACATGGGAAGGAAAAATGCAAGTCACCCGTACATACTAAATGGTAAAACACTCGGTAACACTGACATGGAAAAGGATCTAGGAATTTTAATAAACAGCAAACTAAGCAGCAAAAACTAGTGTCAGGCAGCTGCTGCCAAGGCCAACAAGATATTGGGTTGCATCAGAAGGGGCATAGATTCCCGTGATATGAACATAGTCCTACCACTTTACAAATCGCTAGTCAGACCACACATGGAGTACTGTGTACAGTTCTGGGCTCCTGTAAACAAGGCAGACATAGCAGAGCTGGAGAGGGTTCAGAGGAGGGCAACTAAAGTAATAACTGGAATGGGGCAACTACAGTACCCTGAAAGATTATCAAAATTAGGGTTATTCACTTTAGAAAAAAGACGACTGAGGGGAGATCTAATTACTATGTATAAATATATCAGGGGGCAGTACAGAGATCTATCCCATCATCTATTTATCCCCAGGACTGTGACTGTGACGAGGGGACATCCTCTGCGTCTGGAGGAAAGAAGGTTTGTACACAAACATAGAAGAGGATTCTTTACGGTAAGAGCAGTGAGACTATGGAACTCTCTGCCTGAGGAGGTGGTGATGGTGAGTACAATAAAGGAATTCAAGAGGGGCCTGGACGTATTTCTGGAGCTTAATAATATTACAGGCTATAGCTACTAGAGAGGGGTCGTTGATCCAGGGAGTTATTCTGATTGCCTGATTGGAGTCGGGAAGGAATTTTTTATTCCCCTAAAGTGGAGAAAATTGGCTTCTACCTCACAGGGTTTTTTGCCTTCCTCTGGATCAACTTGCAGGATGACAGGCCGAACTGGATGGACAAATGTCTTTTTTCGGCCTTATGTACTATGTTACTATGTTACTATGTTACTATTAGAACCTGAACATTTACCACAGAAACAATGTTGCAACAAACCACAATACAACCACACTTCCCAAAGTATTTTATTATATATATGGCTTGAGAATGGTCCCAGAAAGCGGAATGAAACGTTGCGTGGGTGAATAAAGCACTCCACTTATTTTTCACCTATAGAAGTGCTGCAGTGTTTTTTCTTTTGTATATCCTGACGGTTGGTTACATCTATACTGCGGGCACTCCGGACTTCGGTTACTGTTGGTGCTGCCTTAAATTTTCCTATTATATACAGTCAGGTCCATAAATATTGGGACATCAACACAATTATAACATTTTCTGGTCTTTACACCACCACAATGGATTTGAAATGAAACGAACAAGATGTGCTTTAACTGCAAACTGTCAGCTTTAATTTGAGGGTATTTAAATCCAAATCAGGTGAACGGTGTAGGAATTAAAACAGTTTGCATATGTGCCTGACACTTGTTAAGGAACCAAAAGTAATGGGACAATTGGCTTCTCAGCTGTTCCATGGCCAGGTGTGTGTTATCCCCTTATTATCCCAATTACAATGAGCAGATAAAAGGTTCAGAGTTCATTTCAAGTGTGCTATTTGCATTTGGAATCTGTTGCTGTCAACTCTCAAGATGAGATCCAAAGAGCTGTCACTATCAGTGAAGCAAGCCATCATTAGGCTGAAAAAACAAAACAAACCCATCAGAGAGATAGCAAAAACATTAGGCGTGACCACAACAACTGTTTTGAACATTCTTAAAAAGAAGGAACGCACTGGTGAGCTCAACAACACCAAAAGACCCGGAAGACCACGGAAAACAACTGTGGTGGATGACCGAAGAGTTCTTTCCCTGGTGAAGGAAACACTCTTCAGAACAGTTGGCCAGATCAAGAACACTCTCCAGGAGGTAGGTGTATGTGTGTCAAAGTCAACAATCAAGAGAAGACTTCACCAGAGTGAATACAGAGGGTTTACCACAAGATGTAAACCATTGGTGAGCCTCAAAAACAGGAAAGCCAGATTAGAGTTTGCCAAATGACATCTAAAAAAGCCTTCACAGTTCTAGAACAGCATCCTATGGCCAGATGAGACCAAGATCAACTTGTACCAGAGTGATGGGAAGAGAAGAGTATGGAGAAGGAAAGGAACTGCTCATGATCCTAAGCATACAACCTCATCAGTGAAGCATGGTGGTGGTAGTGTTATGGCGTGGGCATGTATGGCTGCCAATGTAACTGGTTCTCTTGTATTTATTGAAGACGTGACTGCTGACAAAAGCAGCAGGATGTATTCTGAAGTGTTTCGGGCAATTGACTGCAAAGGATTTGCAACCAAGTATTAAAAAGTGAAAGTTTGATTTATGATTATTATTCTGTCCCATTACTTTTGGTTCCTTAACAAGTAGGAGGCACATATGGAAACTGTTGTAATTCCTACACCGTTTACCTGATTTGGATGTAAATACCCTCAAATAAAGCTGACAGTCTGCAGTTAAAGCACATCCTGTTCGTTTCATTTCAAATCCATTGTGGTCGTGTATAGAGCCAAAAATGTTAGAATTGTGTCGATGTCCCAATATTTATGGACCTGACTGTATATATATATATATATATATATATATGCTAAATCTAAAAACGTATGACATATTGAATACTGTACTATCCCATTGATGTTCATTCCCAAAAATATACACATTAATTCTGTTATTACCCTCTTACAATGCAATAAAATATAATAAAATAATATACAATTATTTAATAACCATACTACTCATACCATCGCCTAAATTTTATTGCTACGTTTATGCTTATATTTATTTTTATTTTTTACTATTTATTTTGAAACCCATTTCAATCCAATCAAATTATTTAGTTTTTGCCAAAACAAATATACAGGTGAAACTCGAAAAATTAGAATATCGTGCAAAAGTCCATTTATTTCAGTTAGGCCTCATGCACACGGCCGTGTTACACGGCCGAGAGCGGTCCGTGGTGACCCGGCCGGGATTCCTGCTGACAGCAGGAGCGCATGGCGTCATTAGTTGCTATGACGCTGTACGCTTCATGCAGCCACTGCTGTACAGTAATACACTCGTATAGATCATGCGAGTGTATTATTATAGTGCAGCGGCGGCATGAAGCGCACGGCGTCATAGCAACCAATGACGCCGTGCGCTCCTGCTGTCAGCAGTAATCCCGGCCGGGTTACCACGGACCGCTCTCGGCCGCGAAACACGGCCGTGTGCATGAGGCCTAATGCAAATTAAAAGGAACTGCATTAATGCAGCTTAAAATTCGAATTTTGTGAAAAGGTTCAATATTCTAGGCTCAAAGTGTCACACTCTAGTCAGCTAATTAATCCATACCCTGTGAGCAAAGGGTACCTCAAAATTGTGACTTTGGGGTATCATAAGCTGTAAGCCATAATCATCCAAATTATAACAAATAAAGTCTTGAAATATCTCGCTTTGCATGTAATGAGTCTATCTCATATGTTAGTTTCACCTTTTAAGTTGCATTACTGAAATAAATGAACTTTGCACGATATTCAAATTTTTCGAGTTTCACCTGTATTATCATTCAGGACTTTTTCATCCAGTTTATCTATTATGTTTTTGATTATGTGAAAAGCATTTCCGTCTATTACCATATATTATTAGTGTTGGGCGCGAATATTTGAATCGAGAATTTTAATCGTGAATATTGCCACTTTGAGAATTTGCGAAGATTTTGAATATAGTGGTATAGATTCGTATTTTCTAATATTCTAGATTTTTTTTCATCAGTAACCTCCCTTCTTGCTTGTGGGCCAATGAGAAGGCTGAAATGTCTTTGTCTGAGCTTAGCAACATCCCTAGCAACCAATAGGAAAGTTGCCTACCCCCTTACTATATAAGAACCTCCCCCGCAGCCCTTTTCTGTAGTTTTATGGAGTTCTGAGAGAGACAGCAGTGTCATTGCTGTGCTATGTGCTTTACTGTTTAATTATATTAGATAGTTAGTTAGTCAGCTATTTAGATAGTTAGATAGTTAGTTAGTCAGATAATACAGATAGTTAGTGGGAGATAGTCAGTGTAGGTTAGATAGTGATATAGTGTAGCTATTGCAGTGCAGTGCATTAGGTAGTGTGATAGATTCTGCTGTAAATACATATATGCTACAGACATAGTGCTGTGATGTCACAGGTTCATAACGATACTTAGTGCACTAATCAGTAATATGTAGTCAGACCTGCTAAAATGTGAAGTTTCACGTATTGCGCCAAAAAATGCACATCATTAATTGCTGATTAGCGCAATTGCTAATATATTGGAGCACTCTATCCGCATATAAAGCCATTTTTAATGTTCTGCCATGCCAACCATTTTCTCCAGTCTCAGTAAACTTGTAGCAGCTTGGAAAATGTAGCAAAAGTGACCCACTGCACGCGCTTTACACGAATATTATATTGCTGATTTTCGCAATCAAGAAAATAATAGCGAATTCAAGAATTTGCTAATATATTATGAATATTCTACAAAATATTTGCGAAATATCGCAAATTCTAATATTGCCCCTGCTGCTCATCACTAATTAGCATTTAATAGAACAGGTTCGGAAGACATCTATGTGAAATCAGCTGACGATGGTGTAAAAGGAGTGCACTTCTTCTTGGCGCTAACATCGACCTGTAAGGCTGAGTTCATAATTGAGTTATTTGGTTCTGCTGTCCATACATAACTACATGCTACAGACATAGTGCTGTGATGTCACAAGTTCACAAGTGCCAACCATTTTCTCCAGTCTCAGGAAACTTGTAGCAGCTTGAAAAATGTATCAACAGTGACCCACGCCTGTACTGCTCGCGCAATACATACATATTACATTGCCAATTTTCGCAATTAAGAAAATAATCGCAAATTCTCGAATTTGCGTATATATGACAAATATTCACCCAAATATTTGTGAAATATCGTGAATTTGAATATTGCCCCTGCTGCTCATCACTATATATTATAATCATAATAAAAAATTTTGTTCTTTTTCTATTTTATTGTGTGCTACATATTTTATTACATTCTGTATGTGTTTTTTAGACTTGAAGTGTCACTGTTACGTGGGTAGCTTTCCCCTAACACCTCTCCTGTTTTGATTGTTTCACACTCCTCCTGGGGGCCGGCCAACCCCTTTAAGCTATATATATACCTATATTTGCACAACAATATAAGGTGAGCCTAACCATCTAAACTGACATTTTTTTTATCTATACATATCATTTTATGAGCGCCTTTGCCCTTCTTCTTGCCCTATTTTGCTAGAAATGAATTTAACGTTTGTAGGAAAAAAAATATTATCATGTAAATAAAGAAGAGAAAAACATGAACACTGAAGATCGTCAAGTGGAGTTAAGACATGTCTCCAACCTCAGCTTATATAGACACTTGAAAGCTCGTAATGATAAATCTGATCATAAAAAGATGTCAATGCACACTCTACATGCTGTCCTGTGTAGTGCTATGCAATCAGTCACTTCTCAACAACAACTCAGATGCCAAATCAATTGCTTTGCATGAGATGTCACTCTTCACAGACTTTCAGCAGTCTGTTCTCTACCTCTGCAATTCTAATGGTGTTTATTGCTATGCCATTGCTGTCAATCAATTTCATCAGTCAATGGTTTCAAGTGACTAAGGTAGGCAAGACAGAAAAAAGAGCATATATTGCCTGTATCTTCTGATACGTTAAACTTTTTTTATAAAATATTTTTTGCATACATTCAGTTTAAATTTTAACCCCTAGACGACAAAAATGCAGATAATTACATTCTAGTAGCCAATACCCACCGTGCAGCTAGAAAGTAAATATACTTTTAAAGCTGCAAAGGCTCTGCCATTAAAATGATTGGATTGCCATTGTGTCAATCCAATCCTGAAGTAACAGACACCTAAAACTATGTTGGACTGGTCCACGAGAGTACCAGAGGATCCTCTGATGGGCCCAGGCTCTAATACAATAGGGAGCACCAAAGGTCCAGGAGAAAAATAGCAACAACATCTGGATGCACTTGGAGCAAAACTCTTGCCATTAGGGTCTATTTGCTTGATTAAAAACCCATTAGACTTTATAGATGACAATAGGGTTGGGCATTAAGAATAATTTCCTAAGGATGGCGAAACCCTAGTCTGACACTGCCTAAAATGATCACCCTTCTGTCAGAAAACTTGCCAAAGAGTGTGCTGAAATACAGTTTTATGTTTTACCATGAGACCAGGAATACAGGAAGCTTTCTTGTGAGATTACGATGACATTAGAGATGAGTGAAGTTACTATATTGTATATTACCCCGAGATGAAATAAATGTGGATATAGGGAAACTTCTAATTGTCCAAGATGTGGTGCACTGGATGCAGATTTTTTACACATGTTTTGGTCCTGTTTGGAGATAGCTAATTATTGGAGCTCAGTTTCTGAATTTATAAAGCAGAATCTGAGGGTATTGATCCCGTCGACCCCACAATGTTGGTTATTGAATGATATGTCTGAGGTGAACTGCAACAAAGATATTAAGTCTCTCCTCACCAGAATAACTTTCCTGGCCCGACTGTTGATCACAAGAATGTGATTCTCTTGTAATACCCCAAATTTAAAGATATGGGTAAACTTAGTGAATAAAGTTAAAAGAAAGATACGAAAATATCTTATATATGCAAAGAAATAGTGAACAAAAATGGAAGAAGATATGGTTGGTATGGAAAACCTAGGGACTAGTTTGGGGCCTATATTACTCCTCTTTCTGTTCTCCTCGGGACACACAGATGAAGAGCAAGACCCAAGGAGAGGCCGGGAGATCAGTGCACAAAAATACAGGGAAAAAGAATACTAGCTGAAAGAGTATACCTCAGAGTCTCATAGCAGCAACGCCCCAAACACAATGCAACAGAGGCAATTGTGGAGACTGAGGTTAAGATGGAAGGAACACAAAGGAACACAATTAAACATACCCTGAATGGTGCAAAGATCTCTCGGCCAACTCCTGACCCAACGCCGTTTCGCCAGTAGATCTGGCTTCTTCCGGGGTAAAAATGCCCCTGCAGCTTATGGGGCGAATACTAATGAGCGCTACCATTATAGAAGCGCTCATTAGTACCGGAGGACCAGGAAGCTGTGAAGGCTGCGCACAGTGTGAGGGCGTTCTGTGACCTCACGCTGTGCGTGCCAGTTCACAGCACAGCCGACAGCAGGAGGAAGAGGATCGCAATGTGAGGAGCGGCGGTGTCCAGGTGCAGGAGAGGTAAGTGTTTTTTTTTTGTGATCTGAGGCTGAATTATGGCTGGGGGCTGCTCACATATGGCTGGGGGCTGAGTACATATGGCTGGGGGCTGATTAATATTGGGGCTGATTATATGACTGGGGGCTGATTATATGACTGGGGGCTGATCACATATGGCTGGGGGCTGATATGAGGCATAGGGGTCTCATCTGTGGTCTGATTGGGGGTTTTCTTTATATTGGGCTCTGATCTGAGGTCTGATTGGGGGTCATTCACATTGGGGTCTGATCTGAGATGTTATTAACATTGGGGATCTGATTGGGGCTGTGAGCTGAAGTCTGATTAACATTGGGGGTCTGATTTCTGATCTGAGGTCTAATGAAAAATATTTTTTTCTTATTGTCCTCCTCTAAAACCTAGGTGCATCTTATGGGCTGGTGCGTCTTACAGGGAGAAAAATATGTTAGTTCATTGATTAAATACACTGCGTGCAGAATTATTAGGCAAATGAGTATTTTGACCACATCATCCTCTTTATGCATGTTGTCTTACTCCAAGCTGTATAGGCTCGAAAGCCTACTACCAATTAGGCATATTAGGTGATGTGCATCTCTGTAATGAGAAGGGGTGTGGTCTAATGACATCAACACCCTATATTAGGTGTGCATAATTATTAGGCAACTTCCTTTCCTTTGGCAAAATGGGTCAAAAGAAGGACTTGACATGCTCAGAAAAGTCAAAAATAGTGAGATATCATGCAGAGGGATGCAGCACTCTTAAAATTGCAAAGCTTCTGAAGCATGATCATCGAACAATCAAGCGTTTCATTCAAAATAGTCAACAGGGTCGCAAGAAGCGTGTGGAAAAACCAAGGCGCAAAATAACTGCCCATGAACTGAGAAAAGTCAAGCGTGCAGCTGCCAAGATGCCACTTGCCACCAGTTTGGCCATATTTCAGAGCTGCAACATCACTGGAGTGCCCAAAAGCACAAGGTGTGCAATACTCAGAGACATGGCCAAGGTAAGAAAGGCTGAAAGACGACCACCACTGAACAAGACACACAAGCTGAAACGTCAAGACTGGGCCAAGAAATATCTCAAGACTGATTTTTCTAAGGTTTTATGGACTGATGAAATGAGAGTGAGTCTTGATGGGCCAGATGGATGGGCCCGTGGCTGGATTGGTAAAGGGCAGAGAGCTCCAGTCCGACTCAGACGCCAGCAAGGTGGAGGTGGAGTACTGGTTTGGGCTGGTATCATCAAAGATGAGCTTGTGGTGCCTTTTCGGGTTGAGGATGGAGTCAAGCTCAACTCCCAGTCCTACTGCCAGTTTCTGGAAGACACCTTCTTCAAGCAGTGGTACAGGAAGAAGTCTGCATCCTTCAAGAAAAACATGATTTTCATGCAGGACAATGCTCCATCACACGCGCGTCCAAGTACTCCACAGCGTGGCTGGCAAGAAAGGGTATAAAAGAAGAAAATCTAATGACATGGCCTCCTTGTTCACCTGATCTGAACCCCATTGAGAACCTGTGGTCCATCATCAAATGTGAGATTTACAAGGAGGGAAAACAGTACACCTCTCTGAACAGTGTCTGGGAGGCTGTGGTTGCTGCTGCACGCAATGTTGATGGTGAACAGATCAAAACACTGACAGAATCCATGGATGGCAGGCTTTTGAGTGTCCTTGCAAAGAAAGGTGGCTATATTGGTCACTGATTTGTTTTTGTTTTGTTTTTGAATGTCAGAAATGTATATTTGTGAATGTTGAGATGTTATATTGGTTTCACTGGTAAAAATTAATAATTGAAATGGGTATATATTTGTTTTTTGTTAAGTTGCCTAATAATTATGCACAGTAATAGTCACCTGCACACACAGATATCCCCCTAAAATAGCTAAAACTAAAAACAAACTAAAAACTACTTCCAAAAATATTCAGCTTTGATATTAATGAGTTTTTTGGGTTCATTGAGAACATGGTTGTTGTTCAATAATAAAATTAATCCTCAAAAATACAACTTGCCTAATAATTCTGCACTCCCTGTAGAATTTTGTGACATTCACTTTGCAGCATAAATAACCTAATAACTTTATTCTCTGGGTCAGTATGATTATAGCAATACAAAATATACTGCATATTGATTTATTTTTTACTATTTTTGCACAATAAAAACCCTGGCCCAGATTTACTAATGTGCGTGAGCCAAAAATCTGTCTAAAAAACCTAGATGCACCAAATTGCACCTTTTCTTAGACAGATTTTTAGTGAAGATAAATGAGTAAGTCTGGGATCCTGTTAAAAATATATATATATATATATCTTTGCATAGCTGCATTTCAGGACCCAAAACCTCAATTTTTTTTTCAAATGAGGTTGATTTTTCAGGACAATTTGCAGTTTTTATTGTCACTATTTTAGGGTACATAATACATCTTGTATGGACTAAGCCCTCACTCAAATTATAAAATCTGAGACTCCTAGCCAATATATTTTGATCAAAACACATCTGTGCCCACCTACCCAGTAGAGATGTCGCGAACATAAAATGTTCCATTCGCAGACAGCGAACGCGACTTTCCGCAAATGTTCGCGAACAGGCGAACTGGGCGAACCGCCATAGACTTCAATAGGCAGGCGAATTTTAAAACCCACAGGGACTCTTTCTGGCCAAATTTGTTTCAAGGGGACTAACACCTGGACTGTGGCATGCCGGAGGGGGATCCATGGCAAAACTCCCATGGAAAATTACGTAGTTGACGTAGAGTCGGGTTTTAATCCATAAAGGGCATAAATCACCTAACATTCCTAAATTGTTTGGAATAACGTGCTTTAAAACATCCAGTGTGTGTATACGATCAGGTATGATGTTGTATCGATCAGGTAGTGCAAGGGTTACGCCGGCTTCACAGTGACAGACCAAACTCCCCGTTTAACGCACCGCAAACAACCGCAAACAGTCCATTTGCACAACCGCAAACTCCCCATTTGCACAAGGTTGGATACCAAGCTAGCCATGTCCCGTTCCTTGTCCTCACTGACGTCATTGAAGGTCTCTTCCTCCACCCAGCCACGTACAACACCAAGGGTCCCCGAAAGGTGACAACAAGCCCCCTGGGACGCCTGCTGAGGTTGGTCTTCCACCTTCTCAAAGCCACCTTCCTCCTCTGACTCCTCTTCTTCAGACTCCTCTCTCTGCGTTGCCGCAGGTCCAGCAATCAACGACGACAAGGCTGCTTCTGGTGGTAATGGTGACCACAACTCTTCCTCTTCATGCTCATCTATGGCCTGATCCAGCACTCTTCGCAGGGCACGCTCCAGAAAAAAAGCATATGGGATGAGGTCGATGATGTTGCCTTGGGGTTGACTGACCAGGTTTGTCACCTCCGCAAAAAGACTAATGAGCCTACAGCCATTGTGCATGAGTGTTCAGTAATGCGGCCAAAAAATACCCAGCTCCGCAGAGGCTGTCCTCTTTTTTTTTAATTAAAAAAATCTGTTCTTACCAGTTTAATCTCTGTTTTGTCCCCTATCAGGGGCCGGTGTATGGAATAGATTTTAGGAACCGGGAGATGGAAAAAGATGGTTGGTCGGTCCTCTTACTTCCAATTTGGGGCACGGCGCGTGTGCCGTGCAATGTACTGTGCCACCCTATATGAGTGGTGTGTTAAGTAGTACTATTCCTATCAGCTTAATCCCTGTTATGTCCCCTATCAGGGGACGTGTATCGAATAGATTTTAGACAACCGCAAAGAGTTGTCAATAGTTGACACACTCATGACATAAATTTTATTCCTCTATGCGTCAATCTTGGTGCAGTGATGACTGTGCTCGTGCGCACGTTTGGGAGATTGCAGGCGATGGCGGTTTTTCAAAGCCTATGGTCGTGCTGAGGTAGTTCAGTGACAGTTAAGTGACCCAGAAAACAATGATTCTGCAGTGTGGGCCCATTGTTGGCCCAGTAGGCTTTAATGATTAGTGATGAGCGGCAGGGGTCATATTCGAATTCGCGATATTTCGCGAATATTTTGTAGAATATTCGGCGAAAATTCACAAATTCGAAAATTCACGATTTTTTTTTTTACTCAAAAAATCGGAAAGGTAATGATTGTGTAATATGCGAATTTTCGGATTCTAATTTTTTATTGCGAATTTTTCAACTTACAACTATTAGACAAAGAAGATTATATCACTATATTAGCTAAATTGCTCTATTCGATTTTTTTCGAATATTCTCTATATTGCTATAACTTCGTTTTTTCAAATATTCGTAATATTCTAAAACAAGAATATATAGCAATATAGCGAATATTCAAAAAAACTAATATAGAGCAAAATTCGCAAACACTACTACGTCAAGTATATTGCAGCCTTCTTATTGGCCCACAAGCTAGAAGCAATGAGGGATCATGTGTACTGATAAAAAAAAAAAAATAATCGGAAAAAAAAATACGGAAAAAATTCGAATATTCGAAATTTCGAATATATATAACTATATTCGAAATTTTCACGAATTTTCGAAGTACCTATATTCGTGATAAAAATTTGAAATTTGAATATTCGTGATCAACACTATTAATGATCACCTTAGATGATCACAAAGAAAATTTATGTTTTTTCTATGCAAAATTATCCAGCCGATCGCTTTTGGTCTGTTCACAATGAAGCAACGACCTTATCATCTGGGGTGTGCCAACATTGCCAACACACTCATAGAGGTGATCGCTTCATTGTGATATGCAAGCCCCTTCACCAGAACAAGGTAACGATCACGAAGGGGAATTGACACATGTATGTGCCTTTTTTTTGTTTTGTTTTTGCAGCCACAGTGCAGCACCAGAGGCCAGAAAAATTAGGCATGTACACCTGCCTGAAAAATTAGGTATTGTTGCAGCCGCAAATTGATGTTTTCCAGGCAGAAAGTGCACTAAAACATTGCGGCTTGAACCCTAGTTGGTGGCGGAGAAGTCACGCAAGTCATCCGGCATGCAGAGATTAAATACAGCAGCGTGTGGACCATTTTTAGCCCAAGGCATCTCATCAGGCCTTTTTTAGTCAAATGCATCCCCCACTGTCAGTCCCTTCGGGATCCATGCCTCATTCATCTTAATAAAGGTGAGGTAATCTAGAATTTTTTGACCTAGGCGACTTCTCTTCTCAGTGAAAAAACCTCCTGCTGCGCTGAAGATCCTTTCTGACAGGACACTTGAAGCGGGGCAGGCCAGAAGTTCTATCGCAAATTGGGATAGCTCAGGCCACAGGTCAAGCCTGCACACCCAGTAGTCAAGGGGTTCATCACTCCTCAGAGTGTCGATATCTGCAGTTAAAGCGAGGTAGTCTGCTACCTGTCGGTCGAGTCGTTCTCTGAGGGTGGACCCCTAAGGGCTGTGGCGATGCGTAGGACTTAAAAAGCTCTGCATGTCCTCTATCAACAACACATCTGTAAAGCGTCCTGTCCTGTAAAGCGTACTTTCACCTCTTCCCCTGTTAGATTCCCGTTGTGCTGTGACATCACCCTTATACGCTGTGTAAAGCATACTTTTTAACTTGTTTTGGAACTGCTGCATCCTTTCCGACTTCCGGAAATTCGGTAACATTTCAGACACTTTCTGATTATACCGGGGGTCTAGTAGCGTGGCCACCCAGTACAGGTCGTTCTCCTTCAGCCTTTTTATATGATGGTCCCTCAACAGGCATGACAGCATGAAAGACCCCATTTGCACAAGGTTGGATGCCGAGCTACTCATGTCCCGTTCCTCATCCTCACTGATCTCATTGAAGGTTTGTTCTTTCCCCCAGCCACGTACAACACCACGGGTACCAGATAGGTGACAACGAGCACCCTAGGATGCCTGCTGTGGTTGGTCTTCCTCCTCCTCAAAGCCACATTCCTCCTCTGACTCCTCTTCCTCAGACTCCTCTTCCAGCGTGCCGCAGGTCCAGCAAGCAATGATGATAAGGCTGTTTCTGGTGGTGATCGTGACCACAACTCTTCCTCTTCCCGCTCATCTATGGCCTGATCCAGCATTCTTCGCAGGGCACGCTCCAGGAAGAAAACAAAGTGGATGATGTCGCTGATGGTGCCTTCGGTGCGACTGACTAGGTTTGTCACCTCCTCAAAAGGACGCATGAGCCTACAGGCATTGCGCATGAGCGTCCAGTAACGTGGCAAAAAAATACCCAGCTCTGCAGAGGCTGTCCTAGCACCCCAGACATACAAATACTCGTTGACGGCTTTTTCTTGTTGGAGCAGGCGGTTGAACATTAGGAGTGTTGAATTCCAACGTATCGGGCTGTCGCAAATCAAGCGCCTCACTGGCATGTTGTTTCGCCGCTGAATATCGGAAAAGTGCGCCATGGCCGTGTAGGAATGCCTGAAATGGCCATACATCTTACTGGCCTGCTTGAGGACATCCTGTAAGCCGTGGTACTTATGCACAAAGCGTTGTACGATCAGATTCAACACATGTGCCATGCACGGCACATGTGTCAACTTGTCCAAATTCAATGCCGCCAACAAATAGCTTCCGTTGTCACACACCACTTTGCCGATCTCCAGTTGGTGCGGAGTCAGCCACTGATCCACCTGTGCGTTCAGGGCGGACAGGAGTGCTGATCTACAAGACGGCGTGACACTGTCGTATCCGGAATGTGGAATAGCCCCTGGGGAGCTGGGGGGGTGCAGTTGATGTGGAGCAAGACGCAGCAGCAGAAGAGGACTCAGCCGAGGAGGTTAGCGAAGAGGATGGAGTAGGAAGAGTAGAGGAGGTGGCAGCAGGCCTGCCTGCAAGTCGTGGCGGTGTCACCAACTCCTCTGCAGAGCCACGCATTCCATGCTTGGCAGCCGTCAGCAGGTTTACCCAATGCGCAGTGTAGGTGATATACCTGCCCTGACCGTGCTTTGCAGACCAGGTATCAGTGGTCAGATGGACCCTTGCCCCAACACTGTGTGCCAGACATGCCATGACTTCCTTTTCCACAATAGAGTACAGGTTGGGGATTGCCTTTTGTGAAAAAAAAATTCGGCCGGGTACCATCCACTGCGGTGTTTCAATAGCTACAAATTCTTTGAAGGCCTCAGACTCCACCAGCTTGTATGGTAAAAGCTGGCGGGCTAAGAGTTCCGACAAGCCAGCTGTCAGACGCCGGGCAAGGGGGTGACTCTGTGACATTGGCTTCTTACGCTCAAACATTTCCTTGACAGACACCTGACTGTGGGCAGATGAGCAGGAACTGCTGAAGGTGAGAGGCGGAGTGGCGGGAGGTTGAGAGGGGGCAAGGAGGACAGCAGTGGTTGACGTGGCTGAAGATGCTGGACCAGGAGGAGGATGGTGGCTTTGAGTTTCTGTGCTGCTTGTACTCATCATGTGTTGATCCCATAGGCGTTTGTGATGTGCGATCATGTGCCTTCGCAAAGCAGTTGTACCTAGGTGGGTGTTGGACTTCCCATGACTCAGTTACTTTTGGCACAGGTTGCAAATGGCATCGCTGTTATCAGAGGCAGACACCCCAAAAAAATGTCACACTGCTGAGCTTTGCAATGACGGCATTCTGGTGGTGGCAACAGCATGCATTGATTGGCGTGCTGTCTGGCTGACCCCGGGTGCCGATACATGCTGTCTGACTGTGCCACTAGCTCCTTGCGACGACCTCCCCCTGCTTCCAACTCGTCTCCTCCTCTGTGACATCCACCGACACATCGTCATCATCAACCGCTTCACTTGTATCTGACAACTCAGCAAAGGAATCAGCAGCGGGTACAACATCATCATCATCACACCGTACGTCCATGTGTGTAATGCTGCCTGACTGAGACATATCCCTGTTATCTTCATCCTCTGGCAATAATGGTTGCGCATCACTCATTTCTTCCAACTGATGTGTAAATAAGTCCTCTGACAGATCAAGTGAAATGGCTGTGGTGCTAGTGTTGGTGGTGGCGGCGGGCGGGCGAGTGGTAAATTAAGAGGTGCCCGAAGCTGAGCTGGAGGAGGATGGTGCCTCAAGGTTCCGAGCGGAAGCTGTAGAAGATTGGGTGTCCTGTGTAAGCCAGTCAACTATGTCCTCAGAACTTTTCGAGTTCAGGGTACATGGCCTCTGAACACTGGGCATTATTCTAGGGCCAAAGAAAATCACAACACCATGACCACGACGGCCCCTGAGGGGTGGCCTGCCTCTGCCTGTCATTTTTTTTTAGATTAGTGGTACTATGCGTGAAAGGTACTGTGCCACCTGATTTGAGTGGTGGGCAGTGGGCACAGTACAGTCTGTGGGCCTGACACTCACTGGCAGGCAACTGCAATTATATTACACAGAAAAAATGTAATGACTTTATAATCTGCAAGGTACTGTGCCACCCGATATGAGTGGTGGGCACTGGCAGTGGGCACAGTACAGTCAGTGGGCCTGACACACACTGGCAGGCAACTGCAATTATATTACAGAGAAAAAATTTTATGACTTTTTTATCTGCAATGTACTGTGCCACCCGATATGAGTGGTGGGCACTGGAAGTGGGCACAGTACAGTCAGTGGGCCTGACACTCACTGGCAGGCACTTGCAATTATATTAAAGGGTAAAAATTAAATGACTTTTTTATCTGCAAGGTACTGTGCCACCCGATATGAGGGGTGGGCAGTGGGCAAAGTACAGTCTGTGGGCCTGACACTCACTGGCAGTCAACTGCAATTAAATTTCAGAGAAAAAAATAATTGACTTTTTTATCTGCAAGGTACTGAGCCACCCGATATGAGTGGTGGGCACTGGAAGTGGGCACAGTACAGTCAGTAGGCCTGACACACACTGCCAGGCACTTGCAATTATATTAAAGGGTAAAAATTAAATGACTTTTTTATCTGCAAGGTACTGTGCCACCCGATATGAGGGGGGGGGGGCTGTGGGCAAAGTACAGTCTGTGGGCCTGACACTCACTGGCAGTCAACTGCAATTAAATTTCAGAGAAAAAATTAATTGACTTTTTTATCTGCAAGGTACTGTGCCACCTGATATGAGTGGTGGGCACTGGCAGTGGGCACAGTACAGTCAGTGGGCCTGACACACTGGCAGGCAACTACAATTATATTGCAGAGAAAAAATTTTATGACTTTTTTATCTGCAAGGTACTGTGCCACCCGATATGAGTGGTGGGCACTGGCAGTGGGCACAGTACAGTCAGTGGGCCTGACACACACTGGCAGGCAACTGCAATTATATTAAAGCGTTAAAAATTAAATGACTTTTTTATCTGCAAGGTACTGTGCCACCCGATATGAGTGGTGGGCAGTGGGCACAGTACTGTCTGTGGGCCTGACACTCACTGGCAGGCAACTGCAATTATATTACAGAGAAAAAACAAAAATGACTGTTTTATCTGCAAGGTA
This sequence comes from Bufo bufo, assembly GCF_905171765.1. Taxonomy (NCBI): domain Eukaryota; kingdom Metazoa; phylum Chordata; class Amphibia; order Anura; family Bufonidae; genus Bufo; species Bufo bufo. Next base: position 698,993,429 of record NC_053390.1, on the reverse strand, counting down.
CTGTGCCACCCGATATGAGTGGTGGGCACTGGCAGTGGGCACAGTACAGTCAGTGGGCCTGACACACACTGGCAGGCAACTGCAATGATATTACAGAGAAAAAATTGAATGACTTTTATTATCTGCAAGGTACTGTGCCACCCGATATGAGTGGTGTGCACACAGTACAGTCTATGGGCCTGTGGCCTCTCACACACGGGCAGGCAACTGCAATATATATATATATATATATACAGAGGAAAAATGGCGGCACTGACTGCAACGAGAAAAGAACGGGTGCATGCTCCTGGGGAATCGACCTCTTACCCCAACCAATATATCCAGAAAAAGGACGGCACTCCAGCAGGATAAAGGTGAAAAATTTCTTTTAATCAACCATACGGTGCAACGTTTCGGCTCAACTGAGCCTTTCTCAAGCAAAGGTACAAATCAAGTGAATGCAAATATATGGAGACTGAATCAGATCATGTTATCTCGCCACACCCAGTGGGCGTGTTACAAAAGTGATAATTACAAAAACATAATGCAATGCATGATACAGGTGTCAAGTAAGGCAAATGAAAACATTACATGTATCAAATATTAGCACACCTGGCTATAAATACATCAATCCAACATACATGTATAACATTTGCATACATACGTGAAGGGGCGGACCCACAGATCAGATACATTGAGAATGTAAACAGTTTACATTCTCAATGTATCTGATCTGTGGGTCCGCCCCTTCACGTATGTATGCAAATTTTTGTAATTATCACTTTTGTAACACGCCCACTGGGTGTGGCGAGATCACATGATCTGATTCAGTCTCCATATATTTGCCTTCACTTGATTTGTACCTTTGCTTGAGAAAGGCTCAGTTGAGCCGAAACGTTGCACCGTATGGTTGATTAAAAGAAATTTTTCACCTTTATCCTGCTGGAGTGCCGTCCTTTTTCTGGATATATATATATATATATACACTGCGTGCAGAATAATTAGGCAAATGAGTATTTTGACCACATCATCCTCTTTATGCATGTTATCTTACTCCAAGCTGTATAGGCTCGAAAGCCTACTACCAATTAAGCATATTAGGTGATGTGCATCTCTGTAATGAGAAGGGGTGTGGTCTAATGACATCAACACCCTATATTAGGTGTGCATAATTATTAGGCAACTTCCTTTCCTTTGGCAAAATGGGTCAAAAGAAGGACTTGACAGGCTCAGAAAAGTCAAAAATAGTGAGATATCTTGCAGAGGGATGCAGCACTCTTAAAATTGCAAAGCTTCTGAAGCGTGATCATCGAACAATCAAGCGTTTCATTCAAAATAGTCAACAGGGTCGCAAGAAGCGTGTGGAAAAACCAAGGCGCAAAATAACTGCCCATGAACTGAGAAAAGTCAAGCGTGCAGCTGCCAAGATGCCACTTGCCACCAGTTTGGCCATATTTCAGAGCTGCAACATCACTGGAGTGCCCAAAAGCACAAGGTGTGCAATACTCAGAGACATGGCCAAGGTAAGAAAGGCTGAAAGACGACCACCACTGAACAAGACACACAAGCTGAAACGTCAAGACTGGGCCAAGAAATATCTCAAGACTGATTTTTCTAAGGTCTTATGGACTGATGAAATGAGAGTGAGTCTTGATGGGCCAGATGGATGGGCCCGTGGCTGGATTGGTAAAGGGCAGAGAGCTCCAGTCCGACTCAGACGCCAGCAAGGTGGAGGTGGAGTACTGGTTTGGGCTGGTATCATCAAAGATGAGCTTGTGGTGCCTTTTCGGGTTGAGGATGGAGTCAAGCTCAACTCCCAGTCCTACTGCCAGTTTCTGGAAGACACCTTCTTCAAGCAGTGGTACAGGAAGAAGTCTGCATCCTTCAAGAAAAACATGATTTTCATGCAGGACAATGCTCCATCACATGCGTCCAAGTACTCCACAGCGTGGCTGGCAAGAAAGGGTATAAAAGAAGAAAATCTAATGACATGGCCTCCTTGTTCACCTGATATGAACCCCATTGAGAACCTGTGGTCCATCATCAAATGTGAGATTTACAAGGAGGGAAAACAGTACACCTCTCTGAACAGTGTCTGGGAGGCTGTGGTTGCTGCTGCACGCAATGTTGATGGTGAACAGATCAAAACACTGACAGAATCCATGGATGGCAGGCTTTTGAGTGTCCTTGCAAAGAAAGGTGGCTATATTGGTCACTGATTTGTTTTTGTTTTGTTTTTGAATGTCAGAAATGTATATTTGTGAATGTTGAGATGTTATATTGGTTTCATAATGGGTATATATTTGTTTTTTGTTAAGTTGCCTAATAATTATGCACAGTAATAGTCACCTGCACAAACAGATATCCCCCTAAAATAGCTAAAACTAAAAACAAACTAAAAACTACTTCCAAAAATATTCAGCTTTGATATTAATGAGTTTTTTGGGTTCATTGAGAACATGGTTGTTGTTCAATAATAAAATTAATCCTCAAAAATACAACTTGCCTAATAATTCTGCACTCCCTGTATATATATATATATATATATATATATAAAAAAGCAGACTGATGTACCAGCCCTAAAAAGGGCTTTTTGGGGTGCTGTCCGGACGCTGTCCTGACAGCAGATGAGTCTTTGAGGACTGGAGTGGACACAGAACACTGGCCTAGCTAACGATTTCCCTATTAATTCAGAAGCAGCAGCAGCACTCTCCCTTCTCTAACTAACACTGCAGCTTCAGAATGAATCTAAGATGGATGCTGTCCTTGCTTTTTGATAGGAGGTGGGAGGGTCTGGGAGGGAGGGTATGCTGATTGGCTGGAATGTGTCTGATGACTGTGAGGTACAGGATCAAAGTTTGCTCAATAATGACGTATAGGGGGCGGACCGAACATCGCATATGTTCGCCCGCCGCGGCGAACGCGAACAAGCGATGTTCGCGGGGAACTGTTCGCCGGCGAATAGTTTGGGACATCTCTACTACCCAGCACCATGGTGGTCTAAGTCAGGCAGGTCCTGCTCTAAACCTACCTATTCCGCTATGCATCTATATTCAGGAGAGCAGACCCTGCACATATAGTGTGTTTTTCCTAGTTACTTATGTGTGCATCAACAACCAATGAGATGAGGAGCACGCATAGCTATATGTACTACTTTAATCAAGGTCGCCTATTAGATAGGTTTGGCAAGAGTGCACAAGAATGCTACTCCCAGGATAGAAGTGCATTCACACCTAAAGGTGCCACTCCCTCAAGACAAATAAAAAAAATCACGGAAAAAAGATACAAAACATCCTGCGGTAGGTTTAGAGAATGACCTGTGTGATTGAGACCACCGTGGCGCTGGGTAGGTGGGCAGAGATGTGTTTTGATCAAAATATTTTGGCTGAGAGTTTCGGATTTTATCATTAGAGTGAGGGCTTAGTCCATATATTATGTTTGCATCTATTGATATAGTGCATTATTTCCATGACTTTATAAATGTCACCATGCATATCTGCATATTTATAGGGATGAGCGAACCCGAACTGTATAGTTCGGGTTCGTACCGAATTTTGGGGTGTCCATGACACGGACCCGAACCCGAACATTTTCATAAAAGTCCGGGTTCGAGTTCGGTGTTCGGCGCTTTCTTGGCGCTTTTTGAAAGGCTGGAAAGCAGCCAATCAACAAGCATCATACTACTTGCCCCAAGAGGCCATCACAGCCATGCCTACTATTGCCCAGTGCAGCATGTGACCCAGCCTCTATATAAGCTTGGGTCAAGTAGCGCTGCACGTCACTCTGCTGATACAAGTGTAGGGAGAGGTTGCAGCTGCGACGTTAGGGCGAGATTAGGCAGATTAACTCCTCCAAAAGACTTCATTCAGTGATCGATCTACAGCTGTGGATCATTGAACTGCTGCTATTCAATTGCTTATTGTTTTTAGGCTGCCCAGAGCGTTTTTTCAGTCACTTTTTTCTGGGGTGATCGGCGGCCATTTTGTGGCTTGTGGTGCGCCAGATCAAGCTGCCACCAAGTACATTTAACCATCAATAGTGTGGTTATTTTTTGCTATATCCTACATCAGGGTCAAGCTGTCATCAAGTGCATTTAACCATCAATAGTGTGGTTATTTTTTGGCCATATACTACATCAGGGGCAAGCTGAGCCTGTCCCCCAAGTGCATTTAACCATCAATAGTGTGGTTATTTTTTGCTATATCCTACATCAGGGTCAAGCTTTCATCAAGTGCATTTAACCATCAATAGTGTGGTTATTTTTTGGCCATATACTACATCAGGGGCAAGCTGAGCCTGTCCCCCAAGTGCATTTAACCATCAATAGTGTGGTTATTTTTTGCTATATCCTACATCAGGGTCAAGCTGTCATAAAGTGCATTTAACCATCAATAGTGTGGTTATTTTTTGGCCATATACTACATCAGGGGCAAGTTGAGCCTGTCACCCAGCGCCTAAAAAATAGGCCTCACATTTATATTCATCCAAATCTGTCATTACTGTTTTAGCTGGTCAAGTTATTTAGTGTCCGTCAAAGCACAGTTTTTGTTCTGGGCTGAAAAACAATTCCCAATTTTGCAATTCTCAAAATTAGTGGTTTCTGCTGTATCAGGCCTACTTTAAATCTATCCCTAAAAGGGTAGATTAGATTCAAGGTGCTGATAGGGTCATTCTCAAGAACTTCACACACACGCTACAGTGCAGATCCAAGTCTAATTCTGTGATTAAACGTATACCTGTCACCCAGCGCTTAAAAAATAGGCCTCACATTTATATTCATCCAAATCTGTCATTACTGTTTTAACTGGTCAAGTTATTTAGTGTCCGTCAAAGCACAGTTTTTGTTTTGGGTTGAAAAACAATTCCCAATTTAGCAATTCTCAAAATTAGTGGTTTCTGCTGTATCAGGCCTACTTTAAATCTATCCCTAAAAGGGTAGATTAGATTCAAGGTGCTGATAGGGTCATTCTCAAGAACTTCACACACACGCTACAGTGCAGATCCAAGTCTAATTCTGTCCGTAAACGTATACCTGTCACCCAGCGCCTAAATATTAGGCCTCAAATTTGTATTCAGCTAAATCTGTCATTACTGGTGTGCCTGTATTAGTGTAATACGGTACCTAAATAGATAGCCAGATAGTGTTAGGTGTCTGTAAAAAAAGGCCTGATTTTGAATTCAATACATTGGCCCGAATAATATTTATCTTATTGTGGTGAACGGTAACAATGAGAAAAACTTCTAGTAAGGGACGCGGACATGGTCGTGGTAGTGTTAGTGGACCCTCTGGTGCTGGGAGAGGAAGTGGCCGTTCTGCCACAGCCACATGTCCTAGTGTACCAACTACCTCAGGTCCCAGTAGCCGCCAGAATTTACAGGGATATTTGGTGGGGCCCAATGCCGTTCTAAGGATGGTAAGGCCTGAGCAGGTACAGGCATTAGTCAATTGGGTGGCCGACAGTGCATCCAGCACGTTCACATTATCTCCCACCCAGTCTTCTGCAGAAAGCGCACAGATGGCGCATGAAAACCAAGCCCATCAGTCTGTCACATCACCCCCATGCATATCAGGGAAACTGTCTGAGCCTCAAGTTATGCAGCAGTCTCTTATGCTGTTTGAAGACTCTGCTGGCAGGGTTTCCCAAGGGCATCCACCTAGCCCTTCCCCAGGGGTGGAATAGATAGAATGCACTAACGCACAACCACTTATGTTTCCTGATGATGAGGACATGGGAATACCACCTAAGCACGTCTCTGATGATGACGAAACACAGGTGCCAACTGCTGCGTCTTTCTGCAGTGTGCAGACTGAACAGGAGGTCAGGGATCAAGACTGGGTGGAAGACGATTCAGGGGACGATGAGGTAATAGACCCCACATGGAATGAAGGTCGTGCCACTGACTTTCACAGTTCGGAGGAAGAGGCAGTGGTGAGACCGAGCCAACAGCGTATCAAAAGACAAAGAGGGAGCAGTGGGCAAAAGCAGAACACCCGCCGCCAAGAGACTCCGCCTGCTACTGACCGCCGCCATCTGGGACCGAGCACCCCAAAGGCAGCTTCAAGGAGTTCCCTGGCATGGCACTTCTTCAAACAATGTGCTGACGACAAGAGCCGAGTGGTTTGCACGCTGTGCCATCAGCGCCTGAAGCGAGGCATTAACGTTCTGAACCTTAGCACAACCTGCATGACCAGGCACCTGCATGCAAAGCATGAACTGCAGTGGAGTAAACACCTTAAAAACAAGAAAGTCACTCAGGCTCCCCCTGCTACCTCTTCTGCTGCTGCCGCCTCGGCCTCTTCTGCTGCTGCCGCCGCCTCGGCCTCTTCCTCCGCCTCTGGAGGAACGTTGGCACCTGCCGCCCAGCAAACATGGGATGTACCACCAACACCACCACCTGCGTCACCAAGCATCTCAACCATGTCACACGGCAGCGTTCAGCTCTCCATCTCACAAACATTTGAGAGAAAGCAGAAATTCCCACCTAGCCATCCTCGATCCCTGGCCCTGAATGCCAGCATTTCTAAACTACTGGCCTATGAAATGCTGTCATTTAGGCTGGTGGACACAGACAGCTTCAAACAGCTCATGTCGCTTGCTGTCCCACAGTATGTTGTTCCCAGCCGGCACTACTTCTCCAAGAGAGCCGTGCCTTCCCTGCACAACCAAGTATCCGATAAAATCAAGTGTGCACTGCGCAACACCATCTGTGGCAAGGTCCACCTAACCACAGATACGTGGACCAGTAAGCACGGCCAGGGACGCTATATCTCCCTAACTGCACACTGGGTAAATGTATTGGCGGCTGGGCCCCAGGCGGAGAGCTGTTTGACGCACGTCCTTCCACCGCCAAGGATCGCAGGGCAACATTCTTTGCCTCCTGTCTCCTCCTCCTCCTACTCAGCTTCCTCCTCCTCTTCTTCCACCTGCTCATCCAGTCAGCCACACACCTTCACCACCAACTTCAGCACAGCCCGGGGTAAACGTCAGCAGGCCGTTCTGAAACTCATATGTTTGGGGGACAGGCCCTACACCGCACAGGAGTTGTGGGGGTGTATAGAACAACAGACCGACGAGTGGTTGCTGCCGGTGAGCCTCAAGCCCGGCCTGGTGGTGTGCGATAATGGGCGAAATCTCGTTGCAGCTCTGGGACTAGCCGGTTTGACGCACATCCCTTGCCTGGCGCATGTGCTGATTTTGGTGGTGCAGAAGTTGATTCACAACTACCCTGACATGTCAGAGCTGCTGCATAAAGTGCGGGCCGTCTGTTCGCGCTTCCGGCGTTCACATTCTGCCGCTGCTCGCCTGTCTGCGCTACAGCGTAACTTCGGCCTTCCCGCTCACCGCCTCATATGCGACGTGCCCACCAGGTGGAACTCCACCTTGCACATGCTGGACAGACTGTGCGAGCAGCAGCAGGCCATAGTGGAGTTTCAGCTGCAGCACGCACGGGTCGGTCGCACTGCGGAACAGCACCACTTCACCACCAATGACTGGGCCTCCATGCGAGACCTGTGTGCCCTGTTGCGCTGTTTCGAGTACTCCACCAACATGGCCAGTGGTGATGACGCCGTTATCAGCGTTACAATACCACTTCTATGTCTCCTTGAGAAAACACTTAGGGCGATGATGGAAGAGGAGGTGGCCCAGGAGGAGGAGGAGGAAGAGGGGTCATTTTTAGCACTTTCAGGCCTGTCTCTTCGAAATGACTCAGAGGGAGGCTTTTTGCAACAGCAGAGGCCAGGTACAAATGTGGCCAGACAGGGCCCACTACTGGAGGACGAGGAGGACGAGGATGAGGAGGAGGTGGAGGAGGATGAGGATGAAGCAGGTTCACAGCGGGCTGGCACCCAACACAGCTCATGCCCATCACTGGTGCGTGGCTGGGGGGAAACGCAGGACGATGACGATACGCCTCCCACAGAGGACAGCTTGTCCTTACCTCTGGGCAGCCTGGCACACATGAGCGACTACATGCTGCAGTGCCTGCGCAACGACAGCAGAGTTGCCCACATTTTAACCTGTGCGGACTACTGGGTTGCCACCCTGCTGGATCCACGGTACAAAGACATTGTGCCCACCTTACTTCATGCACTGGAGCGTGATAGTAAGATGCGCCAGTACAAGTGCACGTTGGTAGACGCGCGACTGAGAGCATTCCCAAATGTCACAGGGGAACAAGTGGAAGCCCAAGGCGAAGGCAGAGGAGGAGCAAGAGGTCGCCAACGCAGCTGTGTCACGGCCAGCTCCTCTGAGGGCAGGGTTAGCATGGCAGAGATGTGGAAAAGTTTTGTCACCACGCCACAGCTAACTGCACCACCACCTGATACGGAACGTGTTAGCAGGAGGCAACATTTCAATAACATGGTGGAACAGTACCTGTGCACACCCCTCCACGTACTGACTGATGGTTCGGCCCCATTCAACTTCTGGGTCTCCAAATTGTCCACGTGGCCAGAGCTAGCCTTATGCCTTGGAGGTGCTGGCCTGCCAGGCGGCCAGCGTTTTGTCTGAACGTGTATTCAGCACGGCAGGGGGCGTCATTACAGACAAACGCAGCCGCCTGTCTACAGCCAATGTGGACAAGCTGACGTTCATAAAAATGAACCAGGCATAGATTCCACAGGACCTGTCCATCCCTTGTGCAGATTAGACATTAACTACCTCCCCTTAACAATATATTATTGTACTCCAGGGCACTCATTCAATCCTATTTTTAATTTCATTTTACCATTATAATGCGGGGCAACCCAAAGTTGAATGAACCTCTCCTCTGTCTGGGTGCCGGGGCCTAAAAATATCTGACAGTGGCCTGTTCCAGTGGTGGGTGACGTGAAGCCTGATTCTCTGCTATGACATGAAGACTGATTCTTTGCTGACATGAAGCCAGATTCTCTGTTACGGGACCTCTCTCCTCTGCCTGGGTGCCTGGGAATAAATATCTGACAATGAACTGTTCCAGTGTTGGGTGACGTAAAGCATGATTCTCTGCTAGGACATGCAGACTGATTCTCTGCTGACATGAAGCCAGATTCTCTGTTACGGGACCTCTCTCCTCTGCCTGGGTGCCTGGGCCTAAATATCTGACAATGGACTGTTCCAGTGTTGGGTGACGTAAAGCATGATTCTCTGCTATGACATGCAGACTGATTCTCTGCTGACATGAAGCCTGAATCTCTGTTATGGGACCTCTCTCCTCTGTCTGGGTGCTGGGGCCTAAAAATATCTGACAGTGGCCTGTTCCAGTGGTGGGTGACGTGAAGCCTGATTCTCTGCTATGACATGAAGACTGATTCTTTGCTGACATGAAGCCAGATTCTCTGTTACGGGACCTCTCTCCTCTGCCTGGGTGCCTGGGCCTGAATATCTGACAATGGACTGTTCCAGTGTTGGGTGACGTAAAGCCTGATTCTCTGCTATGACATGCAGACTGATTCTCTGCTGACATGAAGCCAGATTCTCTGTTACGGGACCTCTCTCCTCTGCCTGGGTGCCTGGGCCTAAATATCTGACAATGGACTGTTCCAGTGTTGGGTGACGTAAAGCCTGATTCTCTGCTATGACATGCAGACTGATTCTCTGCTGACATGAAGCCAGATTCTCTGTTACGGGACCTCTCTCCTTTGCCTGGGTGCCTGGGCCTAAATATCTGACAATGGACTGTACCAGTGTTGGGTGACGTAAAGCCTGATTCTCTGCTATGACATGCAGACTGATTATCTGCTGACATGAAGCCAGATTCTCTGTTACGGGACCTCTCTCCTCTGCCTGGGTGCCTGGGCCTAAATATCTGACAATGGACTGTTCCAGTGGTGGGTGACGTAAAGCATGATTCTCTGCTAGGACATGCAGACTGATTCTCTGCTGACATGAAGCCAGATTGTCTGTTATGGGACCTCTCTCCTCTGCCTGGGTGCCTGGGCCTAAATATCTGACAATGGACTGTTCCAGTGTTGGGTGACGTAAAGCCTGATTCTCTGCTATGACATGCAGACTGATTCTCTGCTGACATGAAGCCAGATTCTCTGTTACGGGACCTCTCTCCTCTGCCTGGGTGCCTGGGCCTAAATATCTGACAATGGACTGTTTCAGTGTTGGGTGACGTAAAGCCTGATTCTCTGCTATGACATGCAGACTGATTCTCTGCTGCCATGAAGCCAGATTCTCTGTTACGGGACCTCTCTCCTTTGCCTGGGTTCCTGGGCCTAAATATCTGACAATGGACTGTACCAGTGTTGGGTGACGTAAAGCCTGATTCTCTGCTATGACATGCAGACTGATTCTCTGCTGACATGAAGCCAGATTCTCTGTTACGGGACCTCTCTCCTCTGCCTGGGTGCCTGGGCCTAAATATCTGACAATGGACTGTTCCAGTGTTGGGTGACGTAAAGCCTGATTCTCTGCTATGACATGCAGACTGATTCTCTGCTGACATGAAGCCAGATTCTCTGTTACGGGACCTCTCTCCTCTGCCTGGGTGCCTGGGCCTAAATATCTGACAATGGACTGTTTCAGTGTTGGGTGACGTAAAGCCTGATTCTCTGCTATGACATGCAGACTGATTCTCTGCTGACATGAAGCCAGATTCTCTGTTACGGGACCTCTCTCCTTTGCCTGGGTGCCTGGGCCTAAATATCTGACAATGGACTGTACCAGTGTTGGGTGACGTAAAGCCTGATTCTCTGCTATGACATGCAGACTGATTATCTGCTGACATGAAGCCAGATTCTCTGTTACGGGACCTCTCTCCTCTGCCTGGGTGCCTGGGCCTAAATATCTGACAATGGACTGTTCCAGTGTTGGGTGACGTAAAGCATGATTCTCTGCTAGGACATGCAGACTGATTCTCTGCTGACATGAAGCCAGATTCTCTGTTATGGGACCTCTCTCCTCTGCCTGGGTGCCTGGGCCTAAATATCTGACAATGGACTGTTCCAGTGTTGGGTGACGTAAAGCATGATTCTCTGCTAGGACATGCAGACTGATTCTCTGCTGACATGAAGCCAGATTCTCTGTTACGGGACCTCTCTCCTCTGCCTGGGTGCCTGGGCCTAAATATCTGACAATGGACTGTTCCAGTGTTGGGTGACGTAAAGCATGATTCTCTGCTATGACATTCAGACTGATTCTCTGCTGACATGAAGCCAGATTCTCTGTTACGGGACCTCTCTCCTCTGCCTGGGTGCCGGGGCCTAAATATATGACAATGGACTGTTACAGTGGTGGGTGACGTGAAGCCAGATTCTCTGCTATGGCATGAAGAGACTGATTCTCTGCTGACGTGAAGCCAGATTCTCTGCTATGGGACCTCTCTCCAATTGATATTGGTTAATTTTTATTTATTTTATTTTTATTTTAATTCATTTCCCTATCCACATTTGTTTGCAGGGGATTTACCTACATGTTGCTGCCTTTTGCAGCCCTCTAGCTCTTTCCTGGGCTGTTTTACAGCCTTTTTAGTGCCGAAAAGTTCGGGTCCCCATTGACTTCAATGGGGTTCGGGGTCGGGTTCGGATCCCGAACCCGAACATTTCCGGGAAGTTCGGCCGAACTTCTCGAACACGAACATCCAGGTGTTCGCTCAACTCTACATATTTACCATCATACCGTACAGGATGTTTTGTATCTTTTTTCTGTGTTTTTTTTTTTTTTTTACATAAGACATTTTGCAAAAAAACTGCAAAAAAACTGCAATTCTGGCATTTATTTATTTAATTTTATTCTTATTGCATTCACTGTCTTGGATAATTAGCATAATAATTTTATTCTCTTGGTCAATGTGATTTCAGCAATACTATATATATATTGTTGTGGATGCCAAATGTGTGGGGAGCATTTTTTTTTCTATTTAGATTTTTATTTATTTTTCAGAGAAAAGGTGAATTTTTTTTACTTGATTTCTTAATTTTAAATAAAACTCTTTTGCCACTTATTAGTTCCTACCAGGAGGCTTTTACATGCAATTGCTTGATTGTTTCCATAATACATTGCACTACTTATGTAGTACAGTAAATTATGCTGTCAGTAGAAAACTGACAATCAATCTATTAGGCCATGCCAGAGCATACAAAGGAGGCAAATCTGGGGGCCTTCATTAGACCCATTTCTGTCATGTAAAGGCATCAGCATTCTGCAATCGCTTTCCCAGGGGGCTAATGGGTAGAGATGCCATGGACACTATTGACAGCAACATCTAAGGAGTTAATTGGCTGGCATCAGATTCACAAGACACTTGTGCATTGGACACCTGCAGCGCATGTATAGATTTATATTCTATTAGTGACTGCAGTAAAAACATGTACAGACAGTTATTAATGGGTTTATCTTTCAAAGAGTTTGTCATTTGAACGGCTATAATGTAACATACAGTGCCCTGCAAAGTATTTACCCCCATGACTTTTTTCATATTTTGGTGCCTGACAACCTGGAATTAACATGGATTGTTTGAGGATTTGCATCATTTAATTTACAGAACATGCCCACAACTTTGAAAATGTTTTTTTTTTATTTATTTTTTTATTGTGAAGCAAACAGCAAATAGGTCAAAATAACAGAAAAAGTCAATGTGCATAATTATTCATGCCCCCTAAAGTCAATACTTTGTAGAGCCACCTTTTGCGGCAATCACAGCTCCATGTCGCTTTGGATAAGTCTCTATGAGCTTTCCAAATGTTTCCACTGGGATTTTTGTCCATTCCTCCTTGCAAAACTGCTCCAACTCCTTCAAGCTGGATGGTTTGCGCTTGTGAAGAGCAATCTTTAAGTCTGACCATAGATTTTCTATTGGATTGAGATCTGGGCCATTCCAACACATTTACATGTTTCCCCTTAAATCACCCAAGTGTTGCTTTAGCCGTGTGTTTGGGGTCATTGTCCTGTTGGAAGGTGAACCTCCGTCCTAGCCTCAAATCACGCACAGAGTGGTACAGGTTTTGCTCAAGAATATCCATGTATTTAGCACCATCCATTTTTCCCTCAACTCTGACCAGTTTCCCAGTTCCGCCTGCTGAAAAACATCCCCACAGCATGATGCTGCCACCACCATGTTTTACTGTGGGCAGTGTTCTTTGGGTCATGTGATGTGTTGGGTTTGCGCCAGACATAGCGTTTTCTTTGATGGCCGAAAAATTCTATTTTAGTCTCATCAGACCAGAGCACCTTTCTCCATACATTGGGAGTCTCCCACATGCCTTTTCGCAAACTCACAACGTGCCTTATTGTTTTTAGCTGAAAGTAATGGCTTTCTTCTGGCCACTCTGCCTTAAAGTCCAACTCTATGGAGCGTACGGCTTATTTTCGCCCTATGTACAGATACTCCAGTCTCTGCTGTGAAATTCTGCAGCTCCTCCAGGGTTACCTTAGGTCTCTGTGCTGCCTCTCTGATTAATGTCCTCCTTGCCTGGTCCGTGAGTTTTGGTGGGCAGCTCACAGTCCTCCTTGCCTGGTCCGTGAGTTTTGGTGGGCAGTCTTTTGGCAGGTTTGCTGTTGTGCCATGTTCTTTCCATTTGGTGATGGTAGATTTGATGGTGCTCCTGGGGATCATCAAGATTTCAATATTTTTTTATAACCTAACCCTGACTTCTCAACAACATTGTCCCTTACTTGTTTGGAGAGTTCCTTGGTCTTCATGGCAGTGTTTGGTTAGCAATGCCTCTTGCTTAGGTGTTGCAGCCTCTGGGGTCTTTCAAAAAAAAGTGTGTGTATATGTAATGACAAATCATATGACACTTAGATTGCACACAGGTGGACATCATTTCACTAATTATGTGACTTCTAAAGGTAATTGGTTGCACCAGAGCTTTTTATGGGCTTCCTAACAAAGGGGGTGAATACATATGCACATGACAATTTTCTGTTTTCTATTTCTAAACAAAAGTTTTATTTAAATATTTTTCTAATTTCACTTAACCAACTTAGACTATTGTGTTCTGATACATCACATAAAATTCAGATGAACAAAACATTGAATTTAAGGCTGTAATGTACCAAAATACGAAAAGGTCAAGGGGGGTGAATACTTTTGCAAGGCACTGTATCTTTCCCCCTGAAGCGCACACTTCAAAGTAACCCAAATGTGCTTTTATTACATGTATCTACAAAGATAATTTTAAATGGAATCCCAATTTGTGATCCTACCTGTGATGATAATGAGATGTATGCTGGCAAATGATTCCTACAAAGCAGGACCTGTCAGCCTATTATGAGGCTCAGTGGACAATGTAAAATCTGCACTTTTTCAGAATATTTTTTTTACATAAATAATGATTAGAGATGAGTAAATAGAAGTTGATGAAGTGGAACTCGATACGAATTTCAGGAAAAATTCAATTTGCTACAAAGTCGAATTTCCTCACGCTTCATTGTAACGAATCACATTTTTTTCTAAAATGGCGGCTGCACATGTTAGGACATGGAGCAAAGAACTCTGGGAATGAGGGATCACCCACAATGCCATGCATGAAGCCAATCAGCAGACAGTCAGCCCTGTGACATCACAGCCTCAGCCATCTTGATTTCTGCTATTTTCCAGTGTACTTAGTGCAGTGAGTAATGTGATAGACGCTAGGGACAGTGCTAGAAAGACTTCATTGTGCTGAAAAAACTATATAGAAGTTCAGGGAATGATTATTCATAGTGTAGGCAAAGGATAGGGAGGCATTATCCACACTATAAAAGGAGAACAGGGTCCAATAGGAGAGTGTACAACCTGGGTAATAGGAGCAATTCTATTACACCTTGCTGCACTGACTGGGTATCCAAATTACAGTTATACTGTTGCTTTTAGGTTTGCACTATCTTATACATCAGTAATTCCAGCAAACCTTGCTTGTTATTGGGGTGCAAGTTCTGTGTGATACAGCCATTTACAGGGTGTATTAAAAGGAAATATATACGTATGCCCTATTAGCCGTTCTGTGGTGAAGTTACATTGTTATAATTTTTTTTGGGGGGTGTATTAATAGAAAAAAAAAATGTATTAATTGCCGTTTTGCGGTGAAGTTACATTGTGCTACCGCCATTTATTCACCACTCTCTGGTCTCCTCATGCTGCTGCCACCTCACCACTCTGTGGTCTCCTCATGCTGCTACCACCTCCCCACTCTGTGGTCTCCTCATGCTGCTGCCACCTCCCCACTCTGTGGTCTCCTCATGCTTCTGCTACCCCAAAACTCTGTCACTGGGCCACTCTATGGTCTCCTCATGCTGCTGCCACCTAAATACTCTGTGGTCTCTTCATGCTGCTGCTAATTCAACACTCTGTTACTAGGCAACTCTGTAGTCTCCTTATGCAGCTGCTATCTCAATACTCTGTCATTGGGCCACTATGTGGTCTCCTTATGCTGCTGCCACCTCACCACTCTGTGGTCTCATCATGCGGCTGCCACTTCACCACTCTGTCATCTCCTCATGCTGCTACGACCTCATCACTCTGTCACTGGGCCACTCTGTGGACTTCTCATGCTGTTCCCATCCTCCCCACTGCATGACTGGGCCACTATTTTCCCTTTTTGGCCTGGTTGACATCATCATTTATTTCACTCTTCTTCTGATCTGTCAGAAGGAAGGAAAAATGAGAAAAATGAGATACACAACGGATCCTGTCTATGTAGCAGCCATAAGGCCTGTATGACATGGCCCCTATTTTGCATCAGAATTGGCTTATGATTTGGTAGCCAAAAGCAAATAGTGGGTACAAAACACAGAAGACATACAATATTCCATTCAAGTGTCATCTCTGTTTTGAATATACTCCTGTTTTTTTTTTGTCTTTAGCAATACTGATGAATTACTGACCAAATGCTGACTGAGTGAAGGCAGATGCTCAACAGACAGGATCCATTTTTTGGAGGTTATCGTTCTGACGGATCAGAGGAAGGGCAAAATAATCAGTAACGTCAACACAAACTTACTGCTGACACCTTCTCCACTGTGTCAGTGGGGTTTTACTTG
Source organism: Bufo bufo (assembly GCF_905171765.1). NCBI lineage: Eukaryota > Metazoa > Chordata > Amphibia > Anura > Bufonidae > Bufo > Bufo bufo. The sequence goes on along the minus strand of NC_053390.1, from coordinate 698,977,500 downwards.
TATCAGTGTTTAATAGAACAGGTTCTATAGAAATCTATGTGAAATCAGCTGACAACGGTGTAAAAGCAGCACGCTCTTTCATGCTATAGTAGGATCTTGGGCCTCTGCAAGGTTATTTATACTTGGCACTAGCACTGACTTGTAAAACTGAGTTAACACTCAAGTTATTTGGTCAGTTTTGGCCCCATAACTGCCCAAATAAGTGAAGTATGAAGTGATTCTAAGAGCGACGCCTGTCATCTGCATGTCATTCTGACTCACAGTATTATTTCTCTACCACAGCAGACTCCCTCTGCATGTTACTGCAAGGCACAATGTTCTACACCACTATACAGGCTGTTTTTTAACGAGATTCACCACAAATTAATTTGGACCAAATCAAATCTTTTTAGAAAATTCTGTAAACCGACCAAATCGAATTTTTGAGATATTCGCTCATCTCTAATAATGATTTTAAACTATATGTTTAACATAAAAAAATAAATTATTTAAACAGTTGATCATTTTGTGATGCTACTGCAGGTACTTTATATGGAATGTTCTAATAGAAAACTGTGGGTTTTCAATTAGAAAAGAGAATCTACACATAATGTATTAAGCAGGAATTATATATACATACATACCCAGTATATGGGTCAATGTATCTTTTTTGCATCAAACTGGATAAATGTTATATTTTTTTAATATAATAAATCATAGCCCATATTGAGACTGAAGATAAACTCAACTACATGCATACCATTTACAGTTCCATTACGAGAAAACCAGTTTTTCTGTCAAAAAGATTCAAAAAACAAATCACAGCAGGGTGCAAAAAATACTACACTTTAAGGCTCATTCACACGACCGTGTAAAGCCTGTGCCCATGCTGTGGACCGTAAATTGCGGTCTGCAATGCACAGGCACGACCATGGCACAGCCGCATGGGGATCGTGGAACAATTCACTTGAATGGATCCATGATCCCTTAATTCCGCAAAAAGATAGAGCATGTTCTATCTTTTTGCGGTACGGAGGCACCGAACGGAACCCCAGGAAGCACTCCATAGTGTTGCGTTCCGTGCTTCCGTTCCGCACCGTTCCGCATCTCCGGATTTGTGGACCCATTGAAGTGAATGGGTCCGCATCCGTGATGCGGAATGCACACGGAACGGTGCCCACTTATTGCGCATCTGCAAATGCTGTCCACAATATGGCAACGGGCAGCAGACGTTCGTGTGAATATGCACTCCAGAATTAAAGTCTTCATGGGCAATGCTTCATCATATAATATAATGCAGTCATTTATAGAATCAGGTCATCCTTTAACAAATCTGGAACAAATCGAAAACCTGTAATGTGACTTGTGTGGTGAGATAGTTGAGTAAAGTGCTAATCACTTCTGTGCCATCTGACTTATCTCTGCAGGCAGCCGTTATTACTGGGGGTTTTCACTTATAGTGTATCTAGTTGAGTAAGTTACCGTAAATTGGTCAGTCTTGAATTTGATTCTAACAGTAATGAGAACAATGCATCTATATAAGGTTCATTGTCTTTCCCTAATGAACTCTTGGTTACCACAGTTCTAAGAGAGGCTTAAAAATTGAATGTATCTGCAGAACACACATTGAAGTACATATATAAGGTATATACTTGTTATTGCTGTTTCAAATCAAATTAATCAGTGGTTATTCATTCATTTAATATAGGTATATTACATATTCAAGCTATGAAAATTGTAGGAGCATATGAAGTGGAGAGTGATTACCAGAGATATATTAATATTATTTATAACATACATTCTAAATTGGTTCTAAAATTCTAAGATCCCTCCTCAATCCATCTCCCTGTGCCGATCTCAGGGGGTAATGTATCTCCTTGTGTAGACAGGCGGCTGGCATAAAGAGTCTTAAAGACAACACTTCCTAGAAAAAAATAAAAATTCTATCTTCAACAACAGTTAATCTCTTAACCAGGGCAGAGGACTCATTTTAAATAACCTTGCAGCGGCTCTCCGGTTTCTAAACTGGGGATAAAGAGATTAGAACAACGGCAGCGCAAGTGTAATAATAATTTTCCTGGATAAAAAGTATACAAATCAGCTATGTTCCAGATAGAAAATGTTTTAATGCCACTCCAGCTACCCTGTTAGACAATGTCCCTTCAGGACACTTCGATTTAGCATTTTTCCATTGTCGGTTTTTACCCTCTTCTCTTCGTGGAGCCACAACTTTTTTATTTTCCATCCTCATAAAAAATAAAAAAGCTTGTTTTTTGTGGGACACATTGTACTTTCTAATGGCATTCTTTACTATTGCATACAATCTAGTGGGAAGCTGGAAAAAAGTTCCAGATAGGGTATGATTGTAAAAGAATTCCACCACAGTTTTATGTATTGTTTTTTACGCCGTTCCCTTTGCGGTAAAACTGACCATTTACTTCATTTTGCAGTTCGGTATGATTATGGTAATAGCACATTTAAAAATACCTATCAAAAAACTAACCAGATGAAGGTTCGCTGAAACGCGCATCGGGGCTGGCGCCACCCTGGAGGAAGCACATAATGGGTAATTGATTCTGTGTTATATATGTTTGACAATTTTGGCACTATGCACTTTATTGTTATCTATATGTGGATACCATATTAAATCACTGCACTTGTGTCTTCCCCCTGTGGATGCCGCCTTTCCCTGCACCCATTCTCTATGTATGGATTGTCTTTTATGTAGTGGCGTACATAGAGAAGTAAGGGCCCCATAGCAAGGATCAAACCAGGCCCCCTACACAGGACAGAACGTAACCTGTTCATTTACACTTGGACCATTTTTCTGCTGCTTCATTTGCTAACAGTTGTTCCTTTAGAGCAGGGATGGCCAACCTGAGGCTCTCCAGCTGTTTCAAAACTACAACTCCCAGCATGCCCAGACTGCCTACAGCTAAAATACAAATAAAACAGAAAGTCAGTCCTGCGTCTCAACACGGACAGTTACTTGCGCTGCTGCTGGTCCCGGGTTAGTGTGGTAGGTTTCACACTGGCAAAGTCAAGTTCATAGGTTTTGGAACCGCGCTGCTGGGAGCTATGTATTCCGGTCACAGGTGGATGGTACAAGGGTGTCAGCCCCTCTCCTCGACAACCAAAGGATATGGTCCTCCCAGACCTCCTCCTCTACAGGGTTTAAGGGGATAGGCAAGATAGTGAAGCACCCTTGAGAATGTTGTTCTAAAAGGTTTTATTCTACTTACAACAGGTCAGTAGACAAAAGGCATAAAAATACAAGATGATCGTCACGTTCCTGCCCGACCCGGGTCGGGCAGGAACGTGACGATCATCTTGTATTTTTATGCCTTTTGCTTACAGCTATTAGCCTACAGCAGGGCATGGTGGGAGTTGTAGTTTTACAACAGCTGGAGAGCCACAAGTTGGCCATGCCTGCTTTAGAGGGTAGAGTCCTGAGTTTTCATCTGCAGTAGAAGAGGAGATAATCCCAACTAAGACTGGGCCCCCTCTTGCCCTGGACCCCATAGCAGTCGCATGGTCAGCCGCTATGGTAGTTACGCTATGGTAGTTACGCCCCTGTCTTTATGTAATGTGTTAATAAAATTTATGCGGTGTGGTAGTTTTTTGATAGATAATTATAATGTGCTATACCATAGGCATATGTGTATTTTTCTTTATATGGTGTTTGCACATGTGCACATCGGCTCAAGTGATACGTTCTAATTGGCTTACATTTATTTATACATTTGTAATATTTTTCTTTTTATCCCCACCATAACATTTTTATAGTTATGTTTATGGAAGAATCGCTGAAAATTGACAAAATAATGTTGCAGATAGATTATTGGGAATTCACTGTATTGAATCTACTTAAAAGTTTACTGTTAATCAGGTATATCTAAAATAAAGTCCCACTAGACATAAACATATGTAACATTGATCATATACATATAGATAGCAATGAGATGCTAGTCAGCATATGTAGATGAAGAGTAAGTATTCAGTCGGTTTTTTGAGGGTTTATGCAGCCACAATTGTCGCTACTCATGATTCAGTAGTCAACTATATGGTAGTGGAGCCAAGTCTTATCCAGATGGATTCAGAGTCTGTGTGACATCATCAATTGAAGTAGGCTGACTCAAAATACACACAGAGATTTCTTCTCATTCGGGACGATGACCATTAGAGATGAGCGAATTTTGAAAAAATTTGATTCGGCCGTTTCGCCAAATTTTTTTGTTCAAATTTGCTTAGATGCAAATTTATTCACGACAAGTCGTGTTAAAAAACGTCTATTTCCATGCTGCAGATAGCTTGCAGTAAGACGAATAGGGAGTCTGCTGTGGTAGTGAAACAATAAAGTGAGTCAGTATGACAAGCACATGACAGGTGTCGCTCTTAGAATCATTGCATACTTCACTTATTTGGGCAGTCACAAGGCCAAAACTGACCAATTAACTCAAGTATCAACTCAGCCTTACAGGTAGATGTGAGGATCAATAAGAAGCGCAGTCCTTTTACACCATCATCAACTGATTCCACATAGATGTCTACAGAACCTGTTCTATTAAACGCTTATAAAAGTAGAGCCCCCCCGGACAAAGTGAAGAGGATGTCAGCAGTAAGTTTGTGTTGACGTCATGGATTATTTTGCCCTTCCTCTGACCCGCCACCGCAATAACCCCTCAAAAACCGGATCCTGTCTGTTGAGCATTTGCCTTCACTCGATCAGCATTTGGTCAGTAATCCATCTGTATTGTTAATGCCAAGAAAGAAACGGCATGGATCTAAAACAGAGATGATGTGAACCGAATATTTACATGTCTTCTGTGTTTTCTACCCACTCCTGCTTTTGGCTACCAATTCATAAGCCAATTCTGATGGGACCATACAGGCCTTAAAGCTACTACACAGACAGAATCCGTTGTGCGTCTCATTTTTCCTTCCTTCTGACAGATCAAATAAATGATGATGTCAGCCAGGCCGAAAGCCAAACTAGTGGACCAGTCATGAAGTGGGGAGGGGTGAGAACAGCATGAGAAGTCCACAGAGTGGACCTATGACATAGTGGTGAAGTGGAAGCAGCATGAGGAGACCACAGAGTGGCCCAATAACAGGGTCTAGAGGTGGAAGTAGTATGAGGAGGCCACCGAGTGGCACAATGACAGAGTCTAGAGGTGGAAGCAGCAGCTGCAGCATCAGGAGAAGGCCACAGAGTGGCACAATGACCGAGTCTGGAGATGGAAGCAGCATGAGTAGGCCACAGAGTGGCACAATGACAGAGTCTGGAGGCGGCAGCAGCATGAGTAGGCCACAGAGTGGCACAATGACAGAGTCTGGAGGTGGCAGCAGCATCAGGAGGAGGCCACAGAGTGGCACAATGACTGAGTCTGGAGGTGGCAGCAGCATGAGAAGGCCACAGAGTGGCACAACGAAAGAGTCTGGAGGTGGCAGCAGCAGCATCAGGAGGAAGCCACAGAGTGGCACAATGACCGAGTCTGGAGGTGGATGCTGCATAAGTAGGCCACAGAGTGGCACAACAACAGTGTCTGGAGGTGGCAGCAGCATGAGGAAGCCACAGAATGACACAATAACAGAGTGTCGATCGAACAAGATGCTTCTGGGGGAACCTGCCTGGCATGAACAGGCCTCTAGTAGCTACAGACAATGACAAAACAAAGCGTCAAGAAAGCTAGCTTTGAGCCCGGAAGAGTCGCAAAGTTCATCAAGAAACGTCACTAAAGATTTTACCGCATATAACCGCATCGCTGACCGCAGAATACATTTTGTTTTTCGACCGAAATACTTCAATTAAGATTTTACCGCATATAACCACAGAGCTGGCCACTGAATTAATTTTGTTTTTCGACCAACATACTTCAATAAAGATCTTACCACATACAGTCAGGTCCATAAATATTGGGACATCAACACAATTCTAACATTTTTGTCTCTATACACCACCACAATGGATTAGAAATGAAACAAACAAAATGTGCTTTAACTGCAAACTGTCAGATTTAATTTGAGGGTATTTACATCCAAATCAGGTGAACGGTGTAGGAATTACAACAGTTTGCATATGTGCCTCCCACTTGTTAAGTGACCAAATGTAATGGGACAATTGGCTTCTCAGCTGTTCCATGGCCAGATGTGTGTTATTCCCTCATTATCCCAATTACAATGAGCAGATAAAAGGTCCACAGTTAATTTCAAGTGTTCTATTTGCATTTGGAATATGTTGCTGTCAACTCTCAACATGAGATCCAAAGAGCTGTCACTATCAGTGAAGCAAGCCATCCTTAGGATGAAAAAACAAAACAAACCCATCAGAGAAATAGCAAAAACATTAGGCATGGCCAAAACAACTGTTTGGAACATCCTTAAAAAGAATGAGCTCAGCAACACCAAAAGACCCGGAAGACCACGGAAAACAATTGTGGTGGATGACCGAAGAATTCTTTCCCTGGTGAAGAAAACACCATTCACAACAGTTGGCCAGATCAAGAACACTCTCCAGGAGGTAGGTGTATGTGTGTCAAAGAACAAAAATCAAGAGAAGACTTCACCAGAGTGAATACAGAGGGTTTACCACAAGATGTAAACCATTGGTGAGCCTCAAAAACAGGAAGGCCAGATTACAGTTTGCCAAACGACATCTAAAAAAGCCTTCACAGTTCTGGAAAAACATCCTATGGACAGATGAGACAAAGATCAACTTGTACCAGAGTGATGGGAAGAGAAGAGTATGGAGAAGGAAAGGATCTGCTCATGATCCTAAGCATACCACCTCATTAGAGAAGCATGGTGGTGGTAGTGTCATGGTGTGGGCATTTTTTAAGGGAAAGAAGTGGAATGTTATGCAATGGCCAAGTCAATCACCTGACCTGAATCCGATTGAGCATGCATTTCACTTGCTGAAGACAAAACTGAAGGGAAAATGCTCCAAGAACAAGCAGGAGCTGAAGACAGTTGCAGTAGAGGCCTGGCAGAGCATCACCAGTGATGATCCCCAGCGTATGGTGATGTCTATGCGTTCCAGACTTTAGGCTGTAATTGACTGCAAAAGATTTGCAACCAAGTATTAAAAAGTGAAAGTTTGATTTATGATTATTATTCTGTCCCATTACTTTTGGTCCCTTAACAAGTGGGAGGCACATAATCAAACTGTTGTAATTCCTACACTGTTCACCTGATTTGGAGGTAAATACACTCAAATTAAAGCTGACAGTCTGCAGTTAAAGCACATCTTGTTTGTTTCATTTCAAATCCATTGTGGTGGTGTATAGAGACAAAAATGTTAGAATTGTGTCGATGTCCCACCATTTATGGACCTGACTGTATTACTACAGCGCTAAGCGCTGAATAATTTTTTCTTTCCACCTCAATAAGTCACAAAAGACTTTACCGCATAGAACAGCAGCGCTGAATGCTGAATAAAATTTGTTTTTACACCGAAGTAAGTCACAAAAGATTTTACTGCATATAATGGAGCACGGAGAGGGTGTTCGGATTTCCCTCACACTATACGGACGTCTCAGAAATGTACCGCTGCTCCTGACAGCAGCTCCTTGGAAGGTCAGGGATCGTCCCGGTCATCCAGCATCTATTCGCTTGGCTGAAGGATAATTTTGAAAGTGTGTAGAAGCCACATGGGGCCCCCACGCTGCAGATTTATCATGCAGACATCATGGAGATTTTACCGCATTTAACCGCAGTGCTGACCACTGAATACATTTAGTTTTTCGACCGAAATACTTCAATAAAGATTTTACCACATACAACTGGTAGGTAGGCTGCTGCAAATCAGGTGCTCAACCCTGGGTACGTTTGGCTCCCGACCTCCCACTGCTGCCATCCTGCTGACTCCCAGCCATGCTTTCAACACATATAACCACCGATCTGAACTGAGAATATATTTTTCTTGTTGGACTTAAATAGGCCACTAAACACTTTCAAGACATATAACCGCCGCCGACGTGAACTGAGAATGTATTTTTCTGTTTGTACTGAAATAGGCCACTAAACGCTTTCAAGACATATAACCGCTGCCGACGTGAACTGAGAATGTATTTTTCTTTTTGTACTGAAATAGGCCACTAAACACTTTCAACACATATAACCGCCGCCGCGAGAACTGAGAATGCATTTTTATTTTTGTACTGAAATACAAAATAACACATACAGTCAGGTCCATAAATATTGGGACATCAACACAATTCTAATGTTTTTGGCTCTATGCACCACCACAATGGATTTGAAATGAAACGAACAAGATGTGCTTTAACTGCAGACTGTCAGTTTTAATTTGAGGGTATTTACATCCAAATCAGGTGAACGGTGTAGGAATTACAACTGTTTGCATATGTGCCTCCTACTTACTAAGGGACCAAAAGTAATGGGACATAATAATAATAATCATAAATCAAACTTTCACTTTTTAATACTTGGTTGCAAATCCTTTGCAGTCAATTACAGCCTGAAGTCTGGAACGCATAGACATCACCAGATGCTGGGTTTCATCCCTGGTGATGCTCTGCCAGTCCTCTTCTGCAACTGTCTTCAGTTCCTGCTTGTTCTCGGGGCACTTTCCCTTCAGTTTTGTCTTCAGCAAGTGAAATGCATACTCAATCAGATTCAGGTCAGGTGATTGACTTGGCCATTGCATAACATTCCACTTCTTTCCCTTAAAAAACTCTTTGGTTGCTTTTGCAGTATGCTTTGGGTCATTGTCCATCTGCACTGTGAAGCGCCGTCCAATGAGTTCCAAAGCATTTGGCTGAATATGAGCAGATAATATTGCCCGAAACACTTCAGAATTCATCCTGCTGCTTTTATCAGCAGTCACATCATCAATAAATACAAGAGAACCAGTTCCATTGGCAGCCATACATGCCAACGCCATGACACTACCACCACCATGCTTCACTGATGAGGTGGTATGCTTAGGATCATGAGCAGTTCCTTTCCTTCTCCATACTCTTCTCTTCCCATCATTTTGGTACAAGTTGATCTTGGTCTCATCTGTCCATAGGATGTTTTTCCAGAACTGTGAAGGCTTTTTTAGATGTCGTTTGGCAAACTATAATCTGGCCTTCCTGTTTTTGAGGCTCACCAATGGTTTACATCTTGTGGTGAACCCTCGGTATTCACTCTGGTGAAGTCTTATCTTGATTGTTGACTTTGACACAGATACACCTACCTCCTGGAGAGTGTTCTTGATCTGGCCAACTGTTGTGAAGGGTGTTTTCTTCACCAGGGAAAGAATTCTTTGGTCATCCACCACAGTTGTTTTCCGTGGTCTTCCGGGTCTTTTGGTGTTGCTGAGCTCACCGGTGCGTTCCTTCTTTTTAAGAATATTCCAAACAGTTGTTTTGGCCACGCCTAATGTTTTTGCTATCTCTCTGATGGGTTTGTTTTGTTTTTTCAGCCTAATGATGGCTTGCTTTACTGATAGTGACAGCTCTTTGGATTTCATCTTGAGAGTTGACAGCAACAGATTCCAAATGAAAATAGCACGCTTGAAATGAACTCTTGACCTTCTATCTGCTCATTGTAATTGGGATAATGAGGGATCAACACACACCTGGCCATGGAACAGCTGAGAAGCCAATTGTCCCATTACTTTTCGTCCCTTAACAAGTGGGAGGCACATATTCAAACTGTTGTAATTCCTACACCGTTCACCTGATTTGGATGTAAATACCCTCAAATTAAAGCTGACAGTCTGCAGTTAAAGCACATCTTGTTTGTTTCATTTCAAATCCATTGTGGTGGTGTATAGAAACAAAAACATTAGAATTGTGTCGATGTCCAAATATTTATGGACTTGACTGTACAACCACCGCACTGACTGACTGCTACCGCCGCTACTTCCGTGAACCCCTGCACCACTACTTCCAGTGTAGGTAAGCTGCTGCGAAGCAGGTGCTCTACCGTGGGCACCTTTGGCTCCCAACCTCCCACTGCTCCCAGCCATGCTTTCAACACATAGAACTGCGGAAGTGAACTGAGAATAAATTTTTCTTGTTGTACTGGAATATGACCCTATACTCTTTGACCAAAAATAACTCCAACTGTGCAGTGCGTATATATTTAGCTTTTTTTTTTACTGTAATACGCCCCTGCAGAAGTGAAATAAGAATATATTTTTCTTGTTGGACTGAAATAGGCCACTATACGCTTTCACCAGAATTAACTGCAGAAATGCACTGAGAATATATTTTTCTTGTTGTACTGTAATACAACCCTATACACTTTGACAAGAAATAACTGCCTTAGTGACCAAGCAATTTTTTTCATTTTTTTTCATCATCACATTCTCTAACTTTTTAATCATCACATAGCTATATATTTTTTTATTTTTCTGTCGATGTTGCTGTATGAGAGCTTGTTTCTTGCAGGACAAGTTGCATGTTTTTAACTGTTTCTTGGGGGATGGAAAAAAAAATACTACCATTGCATTTTGTACTTTGTAAATTTTGTGACATTAACTTTACAACATAAATAAAACAATAACTTTACTCTTTGGGTCAATATAATTACAGTGATACTAAAGACATAGTTTTTTTTTATCACTTTCACACAATAAAAACTCTTTAAAAAAATGTTTCCCAAGACACATAACACTTTAAATTTTTGTTCTATAGAGCTGGGTGAGGGCTTGATTCCTGCAGAACGACTTGTACTTTTCATTTTTGGGGTACATAACACTTTTGTTTTGTGCAAATAAGCAAAAAAAGTATTTTTTTTACTGTGTTCATTATACGGGATATATTACTTAATACTTGCATAGTGTGGGTCCTTATGGATACAGTGATACCAAATTTGTTGAGGGAATTAGATTTTTTACATATTTTTCCAATGTAAGGCATTGTTTCCAATTTTTCACTTGAACTTTATTTTTATTTTTATAAAATTAACTTTTTTTTTTTTTTACTATTTATTAGTCCCACAAGAGGAATTTGACATGATATCTTCTGATCCAGGTTGCAATTTATAGTATACAAGAAGAAAAAGATTGTTCCACCACCAGGAGCAAAAGAGTAACAATGCAGTTACATGACAAGAATCTGCACAACTAATCATATGCTAAATAGTTACAAGTCCAATTCATTTATGAGATAGACTAGATGACTGTCTATAAAATTATAGTAGTCGCACATTCGAAGCTGTAGTGGATGGTGAGATATGGAGCCTAAAAGTCAAAAGATCAAAATATTGTTACCCTTTTGCTCATCAGTGTATTTGCTGTGAGGTATAAAAATACCTCTTTGTGATACAAGTGTTGCTTTACTTGTCAAAGAACTGCCATAGACTATCACAGTTTGCCTAAAACATAATAATGAAATCTTGATTCAAATATGCATGAACTACCGTAAGTACCACAGGCTCAGTCAGCATGACAAGGATGGATCTACACAGAATGTACTACACATATAGCTAAACAAATAAAAATAGACATGGAAACAATTTTCACTAGAATTTGAAAAACTGCATCATGAATGTAACTAGTCTTCTTTTTAAAGAAGAATTTTGATAAATTATGTCTGATAATATTATCTTATTTATTAAAAAATGCTCTAAAAATAACGCCTTACCCTTATCAAATCCATTTTTTCTTATGATGAAACCCGCTGGGCAACCAATTACTATACATCTGACTTTTGAAATTCTTCTATATCAATAGGGTGAGTTGTGGTCAACCATACATTTCCTTGTACACCAGTTATTAATATAATACAGTCCTTGATACTTGGCGGCTTTATTTTCTGTTTCATAGGAGAGGACTCCTCCATGAAGACCACACAGAAACAGCCCTCAAGCATCATCTCAGAATCAGGAATTGTTATTTGTGGAAGGTGCTATGGCACCTGGATATGTTCATGTAGAAATAGTATGGCATGACTCAAGAGCACCACTGTTTCTGATCATGATTTTTATTTTTTTGTAAATTCTTTATTTTTCAAAATTTTTCAAGACATATCCAGACATGAAAAGCAATTACATTGCAAACAGGTAGCTTCTTAGAGGCATCCATTAATCACATATACCGGAAAATCACATCAGATGGCTATTATTAACCCCTTCACGCAACATCACGTACATGTACGTGGGGGAATGTGGTGCCTCACCGCATCCCCACGTGCATGTACGTGATGGGCTTTCACTGTCAGTGCAGGGAGCGAAGCGCTGAAGCTTCAGTGAAGCCGGCGTGCTGGGGTTGCTAGGCAACCAGAGAAGCCGGCAGGAGCTGTATCTGAGCTCTGACCCGCCCACGATCGCTGTGATTGGTCCATTACTGCAGAGGGACCAATCGCAGCGCATCGGGGCAGGTAAGGGGGGGTTAGGGAGGGACTATGTGCTTCTCCTTCTCTGATCGCCCCAATTCCTGTCAGGGAAGCGATCAGAGAAGGAGATAGTGTAAAAATATTCCCGACCTATGACGAGTATACTCGTCATGGCGCACTGCTACTTAGCGCGCCATGATGAGTATACACGTCATGGCATAAACTGTCACCATGTCTGCAGACATGGTGACAGTGCTGAGATCCCGGCTGTCACACACAGCCGGGCACTTTGGGTCAATGCCGAGGGGGGTCCTGTGACCCCCCCCATGTCGGCGATCGCTGCAAACCGCAGGTCAATTCAGACCTGCGGTTTGTAGCGCTTTCTGCAGTTTCTGATCCGATCAGAAACTTTAGTATGTCTAAAATAACGATTTTTCACCCCCCCTGCACCCCTGAATGATGTTATGTGGGCGGGTGGTGCAGGGGGGGTGTCGCAGGCGGTGGGGAGGTGCGGTAAGCTGCGGGAGGTGGGCGTTGCGGCAGGCGGGATCGCGATCCCCCGCCCGCCTCCCCTTGAATGATCGTTGGTGGTAAGTGGTTATACCAGGGTGCCAGCACATTGCTGGCACCCTGGTATAAACGGCTGACATCTGCGATGCGATGTCAGCCGTTTAACCCTTTCCATACAGCGGTCCGTACGGACTGCTGTATGGAAAAGGTTAACAGCGCAGGGAGCTCCCTCCCTCTCCCATCGGGGGGCTGCTGTGCCTTTGCAGCCCCCCGATGGGAGAGGGAGAGAGCCCCCAGAGAGCCCCCCTCAGCCCTGTGCTTACCCTTCCCCGTCTGCGCAGTTCTGACCAGTACTGAGCAGACGGGGAAGGTTCCCATGGCAACAGGACGCCTCTCAGGCGTCCTGCTGTCCATAGTGCTGAACAGATCTATGCTAAAAGGCATAGATCTGTTCAGACAAGTGTAAAATACAGTACAGTGCAATATATATTGTTCTGTACTGTATTATACAGACATCAGACCCACTGGATCTTCAATAACCAAGTGGGTCTGGGTCAAAAAAATAGTTAAAAAAAAGTGAAAAAAGTAGTTTAAAAAAAACACATTTATCACTGAATAAAAAAAAAAAAAAAAAAATACACTACACATGTTTGGTATCGCCGCGTCCGTAACGACCTAATCTATAAAACGGTCATGTTACTTTCCCCGCACGGTGAACGCCATAAAAATAAAAAAATAAAAACTATGAGGAAATTGAAATTTTGCCCACCTTACTTCCCAAAAAAGGTAATAAAAGTGATCAAAAAAGTCGCATGTACGCCAAAAAAGTACCAATCAAACCGGCACCTCATCCCGCAAAAAATGAGCCCTTACATGAGACAATGGCCCAAAAAATAAAAAAAACTATGGGTCTCAGACTATGGAGATACTAAAACATGATTTTTTTTTGTTTCAAAAATGATATTATTGTGTAAAACCCTGATAAATTATAAAAAGGTAGACATATTAGGTATTGCCATGTCCGTAAGAACCTGATCTATAAAAATACCACATGACCTAACCCCTCAGATGAACACTGTAAAAAAAATTAAATAAAAACGGTGTCAAAAAAGCTATTTTTTTGTTACCTTACATCACAAAAAGGTAATAGCAAACGATCAAAAAGTCATATGCACCCCAAAATAGTACCAATCTAACCGTCATCTCATCCCGAAAAATGATACCCAACCTGAGACAATCGCCAAAAAACTGAAAAAACTATGGCTCTCAGACTATGGAGACACTAAAACATGTTTTTTTTTTTTGTGTCAAAAATGATATTATTGTGTAAAACCTAAATAAATAAAAAAGTATACATATTAGGTATCGTCACGTCCGTAAGAACCTGCTCTATAAAAATAGCACATGATCTAACCTGTCAGATGAACGTTGTAAATAATAAAAAATAAAAACAGTGCCAAAACTAGCTATTTTTTGGCAAATTTTCCATTTTAATTCATTTTTTCCCATAACAAAGCAAGGGTTAACAGCCAAACAAAACTCAATATTTATTGCCCTGATTCTTTAGTTTATAGAAATGCCCCATATGTGGTCGTAAACGGCTGTATAGCCACACGGCAGGGCGCAGAAGGAAAGGAGCGCCATATGGTTTTTGGAAGGCAGTTTTTGCTGGACTGGTTTTTTGACACCATGTCGCATTTGAAGCCCCCCCGATGCACCCCTAGAGTATAAACTCCAAAAAATGACCCCATTTTGGAAACTACACCCCTCAAGGTATTCAAAACTGATTTTACAAACTTTGTTAACCCTTTATGTGTTCCACAAGAGTTAATGGCAAATGGAGATGAAATTTCTGAATTTCTATTTTTTGTTACTTTGCCTCACAAAAAAGTGTAATATAGAGCAACCAAAAATCATATGTACCCTAAAATAGTACCAACAAAACTGCCACCTTATCCCGTAGTTTCCAAAATGGGGCCACTTTTTTGGAGTTTCTAACCTAGGGGTGCATCAGGGGGCTTTAAATGGGACATGGTGTCTAAAAACAATCCAGCAAAATCTGCCTTCCAGAAACCATATGGTGTTCCTTTCCTTCTGCGCCCTGCCGTGTGGCCATACAGCAGTTTACGGCCACATATGGGGTGTTTCTGTAAACTACAGAATCAGGGCCATAAATACAGAGTTTTGTTTGGCTGTTAACCCTTGCTTTGTTACTGGAAAAAAAATATTAAAATGGAAAATCTGCCGAAAAAGTGAAATTTTGAAATTTAATCTCTATTTTCCATTTATTCTTGTGGAACACCAAAAGGGTTAACAACGTTTGTAAAATCAGTTTTGAATACCTTGAGGGGTGTAGTTTCTTAGATGGCGTCACTTTTATGGAGTTTCTACTCTAGGGGTGCATCAGAGGGGCTTAAAATGGGACATGGTGTCAAAAAAACAGTCCAGCAAAACCTGCCTTCCAAAAACCGTATGGCATTCCTTTCCTTCTGCGCCCTGCCGTGTGCCCGTACAGCGGTTTACGACCACATATGGGGTGTTTCTGTAAACTACAGAATCAGGGCCATAAATAATGAGTTTTGTTTGGCTGTTAACCCTTGCTTTGTAACTGGAAAAATAATATTAAAATGGAAAATCTGCCAAAAATGTGAAATTTTGAAATTGTGTCTCTATTTTCCATTAAATCTTGTGCAACACCTAAAGGGTTAATAAAGTTTGTAAAATCAGTTTTGAATACCTTGAGGGGTGTAGTTTCTTATATGGGGTCACTTTTATGGAGTTTCTACTCTAGGGGTGCATCAGGGGGGCTTCAAATGGGACATGGTGTAAAAAAAACAGTCCAGCAAAATTAGCCCTCCAGAAACCAAAAGGCGCACCTTTCACTCTACGCCCCGCTGTGTGGCCATACAGTAGTTTACGGCCACATATGGGGTGTTTCTGTGAACATCAGAGTCAGGGCAATAAAGATACAGTCTTGTTTGGCTGTTAACCCTTGCTTTGTTAGTGGAAAAAATGGGTTAAAATTGAAAATTAGGCAAAAAAATGAAATTCTCAAATTTCATTTCCATTTGCCAATAACTCTTGTGCAACACCTAAAGGGTTAATGACGTATGTAAAATCAGTTTTTAATACCTTGAGGGGTGTAGTTTCTTAGATGGGGTCACTTTTAGGGAGTTTCTAGTCTAGGGGTGCATCAGGGGGCTTCAAATGGGACATGGTGTAAATAAACCAGTCCATAAAAATCAGCCTTCCAAAAACCAAACGGCGCACCTTTCACTCTACGCCCCGCTGTGTGGCCGTACATTAGTTTACGGCCACATATTGGGTGTTTCTGTAAACGGCAGAGTCAGGGCAATAAAGATACAGTCTTGTTTGGCTGTTAACCCTTGCTTTGTTAGTGGAAAAAATGGGTTAAAATGAAAAATTAGACAAAAAAATGAAATTCTCAAATTTCCTCCCCATTTGCCAATAACTCTTGTGCAACATCTAAAGGGTTAACAATGTATGCAAAATCAGTTTTGAATACCTTGAGGGGTGTAGTTTCTTAGATGGGGTCATTTTTGGGTGGTTTCTATTATGTAAGCCTCGCAAAGTGACTTCAGACCTGAACTGGTCCCTAAAAATTTAGTTTTTGTAAATTTCGGAAAAATTTCAAGATTTGCTTCTAAACTTCTAAGCCTTATAACATCCCCAAAAAATAAAATATCATTCCCAAAATAATTCAAGCATGAAGTAGACATATGGGGAATGTAAAGTCATCACAATTTTTGGGGTATTACTATGTATTACAGAAGTAGAGAAACTGAAACTTTGAAATTTGCAAATTTTTCCACATTTTTGGTAAATTAGGTATTTTTTTGTGCAAAAAAAATAATTTTTTTGACTTCATTTTACCAGTGTCATGAAGTACAATATGTGACGAAAAAACAATCTCAGAATGGCCTGGATAAGTCAAAGCGTTTTAAAGTTATTAGCACTTAAAGTGACACTGGTCAGATTTCCAAAAAATGGCCTGGTCCTTAAGGTGAAAATGAGCCCGGTCCTGAAGGGGTTAAAGGTATACATAATTATTTTAGTACATAGAGTAATAGGCCTTGGTGGTATATTTTACTCAAACTGTATATAAGAGCTCATGTATGTCTATACCTGAGAGCCCCAGTTATCAAGCTATGATCTTACTCTATAAGGTAAAGTCAGGGCCTCCGAGAAAAACATAAAAGGCAGGGATGGAGGGAAAGGGAAAGAAGAGGAAAAAAGGTAGGGGGAGAGGGGAGGGGGGGGGAATTAGCCAACTCATCTATATCTTACTCAGCGATATCTGAATCATTCCAAAATGTATAGGACTTATTTTCATATTATTACATTTAATCGTCGTTTAACCACTCACTCACTCTTATGTGGGTTTCGATCTGTCAGATTTCACTACCTCCCATAGATTCCAAATCTTAATAAAGCTATCATGACTTCTGTTTATCCAGCTAGTCATTTCTTCGAAGTTATAGATTTGATCTACTTTTGCCTTCCATTCTTGAAGAGTGGGAGGGTATGTGTCTAACCAATGCAATGGAATAAGAGACTTAGCTATTGCTATCAAGTGAGACAAAAGATTTTTCTTTGATGGTGTGTAATAACTAGCAGGTTTCGAGATAACTACCATCTCTAGGGATATATTGAAATCTGGTACCGCTATCTTCTTGATTGCTTTATTTATTTCTTCCCAAAACTTGGTGATACGGGGGCAAGCACACCAGATATGTGAGAGAGATCCTACACCTTCACCACATCTCCAGCACTCCTGGGAATCAGACAGACCTCTTTTGTATACAGGGAGTGCAGAATTATTAGGCAAATGAGTATTTTGACCACATCATCCTCTTTATGCATGTTGTCTTACTCCAAGCTGTATAGGCTCGAAAGCCTACTACCAATTAAGCATATTAGGTGATGTGCATCTCTGTAATGAGAAGGGGTGTGGTCTAATGACATCAACACCCTATTTTAGGTGTGCATAATTATTAGGCAACTTCCTTTCCTTTGGCAAAATGGGTCAAAAGAAGGACTTGACAGGCTCAGAAAAGTCAAAAATAGTGAGATATCTTGCAGACGGATGCAGCACTCTTAAAATTGCAAAGCTTCTGAAGCGTGATCATCGAACAATCAAGCGTTTCATTCAAAATAGTCAACAGGGTCGCAAGAAGCGTGTGGAAAAACCAAGGCGCAAAATAACTGCCCATGAACTGAGAAAAGTCAAGCGTGCAGCTGCCAAGATGCCACTTGCCACCAGTTTGGCCATATTTCAGAGCTGCAACATCACTGGAGTGCCCAAAAGCACAAGGCGTGCAATACTCAGAGACATGGCCAAGGTAAGAAAGGCTGAAAGACGACCACCACTGAACAAGACACACAAGCTGAAACGTCAAGACTGGGCCAAGAAATATCTCAAGACTGATTTTTCTAAGGTTTTATGGACTGATGAAATGAGAGTGAGTCTTGATGGGCCAGATGGATGGGCCCGTGGCTGGATTGGTAAAGGGCAGAGAGCTCCAGTCCGACTCAGACGCCAGCAAGGTGGAGGTGGAGTACTGGTTTGGGCTGGTATCATCAAAGATGAGCTTGTGGGGCCTTTTCGGGTTGAGGATGGAGTCAAGCTCAACTCCCAGTCCTACTGCCAGTTTCTGGAAGACACCTTCTTCAAGCAGTGGTACAGGAAGAAGTCTGCATCCTTCAAGAAAAACATGATTTTCATGCAGGACAATGCTCCATCACACGCGTCCAAGTACTCCACCGTGTGGCTGGCAAGAAAGGGTATAAAAGAAGAAAATCTAATGACATGGCCTCCTTGTTCACCTGATCTGAACCCCATTGAGAACCTGTGGTCCATCATCAAATGTGAGATTTACAAGGAGGGAAAACAGTACACCTCTCTGAACAGTGTCTGGGAGGCTGTGGTTGCTGCTGCACGCAATGTTGATGGTGAACAGATCAAAACACTGACAGAATCCATGGATGGCAGGCTTTTGAGTGTCCTTGCAAAGAAAGGTGGCTATATTGGTCACTGATTTGTTTTTGTTTTGTTTTTGAATGTCAGAAATGTATATTTGTGAATGTTGAGATGTTATATTGGTTTCACTGGTAAAAATAAATAATTGAAATGGGTATATATTTGTTTTTTGTTAAGTTGCCTAATAATTATGCACAGTAATAGTCACCTGCACACACAGATATCCCCCTAAAATAGCTAAAACTAAAAACAAACTAAAAACTACTTCCAAAAATATTCAGCTTCGATATTAATGAGTTTTTTGGGTTCATTGAGAACATGGTTGTTGTTCAATAATAAAATTAATCCTCAAAAATACAACTTGCCTAATAATTCTGCACTCCCTGTAGAAATTCTGGTGTTTTGTACCATCTAGAGAGGAGTTTGTAGTGGTTTTCTTGCAATCTTACACATTGTGAGAATCCATGTGACGTTGCTAGTATCTTTTTTGTCTCCTGATCTGATAGCTCAATATTTAGCTCTTTTTCCCACGCCAGTAGATAAGGCGGTTTTTTGGTCTCACCCTGACCTCCTATTGCCAAGCAAATCTCGGGAATCTTTCTACGTTTTGTCTGAGTAGTTTTCAGTAAATCTTCCAAGTCAGTGAGAGGTCTCTGGAACAGGAATCTCTTCGCAGCTCTCCCACACACAGAATTTATATGAGAATTGGCCAAGAAAAATGTTGGAGAATTTCTAATTGTTACAGTGAGCTGTTCTTTTAGATGATGATCTATATTTCCCATAAAATCTCCTACTCTGACTTTGGCTAGGGTGGGAATAGTTTTATCGGGGTCTCCAATAGATCAGGAAGGAGGCTCGCTGGCATCAGGGGAGATGGAGAGGGGGCTAGGTCATTCCTTACTGAGCTCCATGTCATATATAATCCCTTAAACAAAGGGTCCATGTTTTCTACCGGGTCTCTCTTTATTTTGGGGAGCCAAAGATATTTTTGGAAGGAGGGCCCTGTGCTGTATTCACATAGTTCTCCAACCTCTGTCTGTCTTAATGGATGCACTAACTCTAGCCATCTTTGTATTTGGATTGCTTTATAGTATGTACCTACATCAGGCATTCCCAGTCCCCCTCTTTCTCTTCTCCTTGTCAATGTCTTATATGATAAGCGTGGCCTCCTCCCTGCCCACAAGAAACTAGACAAGAGGCGCTTCATTTCGAGAAAGAAATGTGGCTCGATGTGTATAGGTACCATTTGCAAAGTGTATAGGATCTTGGGCATTATGTATGCTTTAATGATGTTCTTCCTTCCCATCCACGACAGAAATGGTATATTATATTTTTGAAGTAGTTGTTTAATAGAGTCTCCTAAAGGTATATAGTTGTACTTAAAAAGATCTCTCAGATTCTGTGGGATTTTTATTCCAAGATATTTAATGGGGTTTTTGGACCAGCAGAAAGGGGATGTTTTCTCGAGACGTACTACATCTTTGGGAGTGTAATATTAAGGATCTCCGATTTAGCTGTGTTTACTTTAAAGTCTGAGATTTTGCTAAATTCCTCTAATCTGTTCTCTAGACTGATCAGACCCACCCTAGGATTCGTCACAATAAAGAGGAGGTCATCAGCAAATGCTGTGCATTTTAATTCCTTCTCTCCATACTTGATGCCTGCTATTTCTGAATCTTGTCTGACTGCTTGTAAAAGCGTCTCAGCAACCAATATAAATAGGGATGGGGACAGAGGACAGCCCTGTCTAGTGCCGTTCGTGATCTCGAACGTTGGTGAGAGTGTGCCATTAACTCTCAGCTTAGCATTTGGCTGCTCGTATAGGGTGAATATCGCGTCGATGAAGGACTCTGGTAAGGCAAACTTACTGAGAGTAGCTCTCATGAAGCTCCAATTCACCCTATCGAACGCTTTTTCGGCGTCGATCCCTAGTAGTATCAAAGGTAGTTTTTTCGTTTGCGCAATGTGAATGGAGTAAAAGACACGGTGTGAGTTGTCCTTACCTTCTCTTCCCTTTACGAACCCCGCTTGTTCTGGCCCTATGAGGCTCGGAAGAAGCCTACTCAGCCTAGTAGCTATTATTTTCGCCCAGATCTTTAAGTCAAGATTTAACAGGGAGATAGGTCTATAGCTGCCACATTGTTGTGGGTCTTTACCCTCTTTATGTATTAGCGTTACAAAGGATTCTTGTGTTTGTCTTGTCAATGATTCTCCCTGTAGGAGGGAATTACAAACTTCAGTGAGTTTAGGAATAAGAAGGTCCCCAAACTTTTTGTAGTAAACCAGGGGAAGTCCATCTGGACCTGGGCTTTTACCTGGCGGAAAGCTATTTATTATGCTACTAATCTCCTCTGATGAAATCGAGCTTGTCAATAGGGACGCTTCTTCAGATGAGAGAGAAGGCAGATTCAGGGAGCTAAGGAATTTAGTGATGCATTCTTTCCTAACATTTGCACTATCACCAGCTTCATTTTTATTAAGATTATATAATCCCGCATAAAACTTTTGGAAGGTTTTTTCTATAGATGGGGTATCTGAGTGAATTTCCCCCTTTTCATCTTTGATTTTGGTTATGTGTGTTACTTGTTTAGTTTTTTTTATTAATGAAGTCATCATTTTACCCCCTTTATTGCCATGTGCATATATTTTATGCTGGAAGTATAGCATCTGTTTAGCAGCCTTCTTGGATAGTATGTTGTGGAGATTTAATCTAAGGTTCTTCAGCTCATCCTGAAAGGCCCTGCTTGTGGACTGTTTGTTCAACCTCTCTAGGGTCGCTATTTGAGCAAGAAGTGAGTCAATCTCTTTTTGTTGTTCTTTTTTGACCCTGGAGCCCAGGACTATGAAGATTCCTCTTATGTATGCTTTGTGCGTTTCCCAAATGACTGTGTGTTTACTGTGTGTAGGAGAGTTGACTGCAAAGAAAGTCTCCAGATGTGATCTGACCTGATCCAAGTTCTGCTTACTGTTCAGCAGCGATTCGTTTAGTCTACAATTCCAATCCCTCCTAGGCATGGAGGCCAGGGTGAGACACGCCGTGCATGGAGCGTGGTCTGAAATCGTTATGCTTCCTATCCCAGAAGCGCTAAAGAGAGGCAAAAGAGAGGTAGAGGTTAAAATATAGTCGAGTCTCTGGTAAGATTTGTGTGGGTTGGAATAAAAGGAGAAATCTTTAACTGTGGGGTTGAGACATCTCCATACATCTACCAGATGTAGTTCTTGAAGACCCTTATGCAATTTACCAATGTGTTTTTGCGAGATATGTGTTTTAGTGGTGGATGAATCTATTGCAGGGTTAAGGGTTAGATTGAGATCTGCCCCTATGATTATCTGACCTTCTGCAAATGTTTTTATTGTTTCCAAGCTTTTTATTATCCATGGGACTGTGGCTGTGTTAGGAGCGTATAAATTAGCAAGGGTAAATCTATGATTACCTATGTCCCCTTTGAGCAATAGTAGCCTGCCCTCTGCATCCGTTAGTTGTTGTTTCATTATAAAAGGTACAGTATGGTGTATAGCCATCGAGACTCCCTTAGAGGCAGAGGATGGATGTGTGCCATGGAACCATTGTTTATACGGATGGGTGTGCATCTTTGGTATTTTATTCTGGCGAAAATGTGTTTCTTGAAGAAATACGATCTGAGAGCGTAGTTTCTTAAGAGTTAGCATCAGTTTGCTACGTTTGGCAGGGGAGTTTAGTCCCTTTACATTAAAAGTTGTGACCTTTAAATCACTCATAGTGTGGTCCTACTTAGAAGTTGGTGTTATAATTCGTATTACCGTTTGAGAAGAACCTTCTTACAGGAACCGAGCTGCCCTGTGTATGAAGAAAGATTGGCTAATGGGGAAAGAAGGATTGGTAAGAAGGGGAGGGAAAACACGTACAAATAATAAAACTTTTACAAATTATTAACAGTAAATGCAAAAGTGAATGAAATATATCAGTAAGAACAGACTGACTTATGTAGCCTTATGTTATATAGTATGATAGCGTATATACACAGCCAGTTACAATAGGCACAACTATGTCTATCTGTCTACAATTAACCCCTATAAACGTAGTATCTGGGCAAAAGGATAGAGTCAGACAAAGCTTGCAGACTCTCCCAGATATCTGTGACCCAAGAGAGGATAAACCCTACTACCTAAGTCCCAGATAAGCGCAGACACTATGTCGTGTTGTGTTACGCTGCGAGGCGGTAATAGGGGTATTTGTGTTTAACTTATAGCCTGTCAGCCTACCTCAGGCTGAAAGCCAGTGCAATCGTTGAACGTTATGAAAAAAACCTGAACCGTTTAGAATATATTGGCAAAAAATGGACATCACCACAATACCTTGCATTATATCACAATACATTAATGCATTATTACCCTAAGAGGCACTCCGGTACTCTAGAAAGCTAATGGGTCAGAACAAGAGAGTTTCTCTAGGGAGGGGGGTAAGGGGTAAGTAGGGGGGGAGGGGTATTGGGAAAAGGGGGGTAATAATAAGGAGAGAGAGAGGAGTAGAGGAGTGTATATGGATCTCTAAAATTAGCTTGAATTGTAGACATGTGTCTGCCTGACAGTTCTCCCTTGTGCTCCTAGAAAATAGGCCAAAGCTAAGTGGTAATGCCAGCTCCTCCTTTTTTTTTTTTCTTTTTTTTTTTTTTTTTTTTTTTTCTCTTTCTTCTCTATGGGTAAGTGGTGATTCATAATGAAACATGGCAGTATGCCATTTGTTTAACCTTTTTAAACTTTGGACCCTTTCACACATCCCTGACCTATACTTGACAGGGGGGTTAAATGTGAATAAGTGGTCTCATTTAACTAGTGATCTTAATATTCGCCTGCTACTATAATAATCACGGCGGAGGTGAAGGAGGACGACTCGCGCTTCTCGCTATCTTGTTCGTCTTGGTAATGGGGATCTTCTTCCAGGAATCCATTTTCGGCAAGTGTGGAAGTGATGCTGGATGAACTATGGGCATCCAGGTAGGTACTTCTATAGGTTGAAGATCCAGGAGCGACCATGCTTTATTTAAGTCCTCCGGTGTATGCATTGTTATCCGTCTTCCATTCTTAAGGATGGAGAGTCCAAATGGGTACAACCAGGAATATGGAAGCTTTTGATTTCTCAATATATCCAGCAACGGCTTCATGATGCGGCGTTTTGCTAAGGTGGAGGGTGCAATATCTTGGTATAGAGCTATTTCTGCCCCTTCATATAGGATCCGGTCCTGCTCCCTTGCTGCAGCTAGAATGCGAGCTGTATCTACGAATGACAATATGCCGCATACAACGTCCCTGGGTCTTTCAGAGGGCTTTGGAGCTGGTCTAAGGGCTCTATGTACCCGTTCAATAACAATGGACGAGGCTGCATCCTGACCGACCAAATCGGTAAAAATCTCCATTACAACTTTTCGCAGCGCTTCGTTCGCCCAGGACTCAGGTAGGCCCTTTATGCGGACATTCCGCCTCCTGCTGCGATTCTCTTGATCCTCAAGTAGGATCATGGCTCTATTAAGCTCTGCTGTATGCATTTCCACATGCTCCGCCATGCCTGATGAATGCGCCACTACATCCTGGGCTGTTGTTTCCAGAGCTTCCACCCTGTGGCCGATTTTCTTTAAGTCGGATTTAATGTCCGATAGCTCATTAAGGACAGGTTTAATAGCTTTCTCGAGCGCTTGCCCCAGTACCTTGGTTAAGAAGGTTTTAGAGACAGGAGAGCTGTCCTGGGTCTCTGTATCCTCTCCTTTAGTGCTGTCGACCTCCGACTCGTCATCTTCCTCAGCCCGCGCTGCAGCCGCCGCCATCTTAGCGCTCAGGCCTGGTGAGTGTGCCGTCTTCTTGTTAAAGAAACGTCGCATTTCCTGCTGCCCCTTATGTGATTTAGGCGTTTCAGAAGGGTCAGCGCCTCTGTCTCTGCCATATTTCACCATTTTGGTACAGATCTTGCTTCTTAACTAGCTTTCTTTTGCCTAAGTGTGGAGGAGCTGGAGCGTCCAGGCTCCGCCCCCTCTGATCATGATTTTTAACCCTGCCCACCCCCTGCCCATCCCCCAATTGATCATAGGTTCTCAGTGCTTTATGGTGGTAATTTACCATGCCCTTCACTACAGAATTCAGGCTTCAAAAAGTAGCAAAATAAGGGCTTTTTAACTTTTTGGGTCCCTTGCACAAAAAAGTTCACGACTTTTTACATCACTCACTTCAGTTAAAAAGTGGGTGGTAAAGTCAATGTTTAGCTATGTAGCTATGTTAGAGTTTCACTTTCCATTGATCACTAGAAAGTCGCAATAAAAGTTTCAAAGTCACTCCAATATAAGGGTGGCATACCATTTCTAGACAAAAGTGTTAGGTTTAAAGATGCACCAAATTTAACAAACACCATGCAACATTTGATACATTTGGTACAGAATAGTCCAACACAACCTCAAGCAAACTTGAATTCATATTACCTTCATGAAAAATCCCCCCTATGACTACAATCCAAAATTCTGTAGAGACCTGCATGTTTAAATCATTCAGATATACTTGTCAGTGGTTAGCTTTGTAGTCTCGCAGAATGTGGGCCATGGGTTCAGAACTGACCAAAAGAAAACATATCAATGGAGTTTGTATTTTTGATCTGTGTTGCGTTGGCTTTCAATAAAATTGACCTTTTTGTGTGTTTAATATGTAAGATGATAAGCCCTGGATGGGCACAGAGAGTAATGTAAATGATTGCAATCTAAGTATGACACTGTAAGAGACAGACAATGTAGAAATCAATCAAATTAGATTCATATTACCGATCAGAAAAATGATTATTTGACAAGGAGTGGGTCCAATATATACCCAATATAAATACAGACTAGATAGAACAAGCCTTATTGAGCCATCATTCCATATTCTTCTGTAGTTCAGATTTATCAATTTCATATTGAATGGGGGGCGTGGCCTGGATAGGGAGCGAGATGGCTGCTTAGCTTTTCAGCTCCCTGCAGGCAACCTGTTAAGCGACGATTACTGCGACTTCTCATAGCTCTAAATCTTCCAATCCTGGAGAACCCTCTACCCTTACCACCCAGAATGCCACGGAAGGGGAAAAAGGAGGACACAAAGCAACTTACAGCCTTCTTTCCAGCAGCCAGCAATGGCGGGAGAGACCATGTGGCCACAGCGATGGGGTGCAGGAGCCTACCTATCCCTTACAGATCTTCCCAGACAACGGCTTGGGTGGCGATAGCCCAGAGATGACCTCATCGAATCCCAATCTCACAAACCAGGCAGCGGGAAACAAGAGAGGGCCGACGCAGGCGGAGCCGCCATCTTGCCATCCAGAGGTAGGAGCAGAAAACCATACTGTGCCACGAGTCTCCCTGGACAGGGAGTCAGCGACAGCAAGCCCAGTAAAACAAAAGCCTAGATGGGACATGACTCTGTCCTTCTCTGTCACTGGAGAACAGCATGGCTCCGAACTAGCTTTTGACCTATCTCTGTCGCACCACCATCTAACCAAGAAGCCACTGAGGCCTTTATGATCAATGCAATACCGTATTAACCATGTGGAAACGAAAATGGGGGAATTTTCCTCAGTACACAATGAACTGGAGGACACCAATAACACCATGGCGGATGAAGTAGAAAGCATGAAAACTAAGATGGCGGACTTAGAAGATCGCAACCGCCACAACAATGTTAAATTCTGGGGGATACCAGAAACGGTCAATGCGTCAGAACTCACTAGATATCTCCAGCAGCTGATAAAAGCCGCTCTCCTACATGTCACCCACTCAGATATCATCATGGACAGAGCCCACAGGCTTCCAAAGCCAAAGTCCCTACCATATTCTGTACCTAGGGACACTATTGCGAGGACTCATTTCTACCATATCAAAGACCAGCTCATGCAGGCGGCGAAGGAAAAAAAACAAAGCTCCCGGAGCCATTCCAGGACATCACACTTTACGCAAACTTATCCCAAGCAACTCTAATTTCCAGAAGGAAACTACTGCCTCTGACGTAAAGTCTTCGCAAACCGGAGATCCCGTATAAGTGGGGGTTCCCCACAAAGCTTATCATCAACAAGAATCGCAAAACGTTCATAGTCTCTATTCTAGACAAGGGTTTGGAGCTTCTTCAAAGTTGGGACCCCTCCAGATTGCCTCCACAGTCTTCCAAGCATGTCCCCTCTCCACCATCAAGGATTTAGATGGACTGGCACATTGCAACCTAGAGCATGTGAGACATAAATGCTATTAATAATACAAGAAACAGTTACCGCATTCTCCAAACCATCCCCATGGTTTGTGCAGTTTTACACACTGACCATTTTTGGTTCTCTCTTTTTCTACCGTTAATTTTTTTCTTATTTAGTTTGTTTCTACAGTGTTGGCCAGATTGGCCCAATATTTATAAGGCCACGACAGTTTACATACACAAAACAGGTGGCCTAATGTTTTGGGTAAGTTGGCAAAAAGTTTATGGTGCCTTGTTAATTAATGTACTTACCAATGTTGACGCTACAAGAATAGTTCTCCTGCTTAATTGTGTCAGAGGGCACTTACCAGGGAGCACAATGAAACACATTCATGTCTATTAAACTCATATCTATGAGTGTCAAGGGTATTAACAGCCCATACAAAAGATCTTTATTGTGGAAGGAGGTGAGATTTAGTAGAGCAGATGTGTTTTGCATTCAAGAGTCTCATTTTAAAAGGTATAAAGCACCTAAATTTGCTAAAAAAAATTCCCCCCACATTTATTGCTCAATGGCACCTGCTAAAAAGCAGGCGTATGCATAGCGGTCCAATATTCAGTGACATTCATGGAACAGAATGTAATAATAGGTTCAAGGGGCCATTATATAGTGCTCTTATTTGTACTTTGAATAACACCACTTATACCATAATTCATGTCTACATGCCAAACTCCTCACAAATGTCATATTTGGACAATTTAATGAAAAAAATGGAACCTAGACTAAAGGGGAAAGTAATATTGTGTGGTGACTTTAATATTGTAGCAAATGCACACCTTGACTCCACATCCCAATGCAACAAACCTCCCCCTAGCCTGAGCTCTTGGTTGACATCACAGGACCTATATGACGGTTGGAGGTGTACGCATGATAACGAGAAGGATTACACATTTTACTCCCACCGCCACAATATATATATATACTAGAATAGACATGTTTTTATTCTGTAAATGGTTGCTTCCAGATATTGAATCCTGCCAGATACACAATATCACATGGTCAGACCATGCCCCTATATCCTTAGTCTTGTGCACTACTGCCCATCCAGCCAACACCTACGTGTGGAGACTAAATCCATTCCTTTTAACTTTGGAATCAAACTAAAATTATCTTCAGATCTCTCAGAATTTTTCATCCTCAATACTTCACCAGAGATATCCCCCTTCACTATCTGGATCACACACAAAGCATACATGAGAGACCTTCTCATACAACAATCGGCCCAACTCAACTTACTTGCCAAAATAGCCACCCTTGAAAACACTCACAAACAGACACCCAACCCTCATATATTGGCGCAATTACAAGAATCCCGAATAGCTCTTCAAAAACACCTAGCAGCAACTTTTGACAAGCAAACTAGAAAAGTCAAGATGTCATACTATGTATCCTATAACAAACTGAGCAGACTAATGGCACACATCGCCAAAGGCTTAGTCAACTTGATATACTATATCAATAAATATAAAATACCTTCTCTGTTACTCTCACTAGATGCCAAAAAGGCATTTGATAGAGTGCATTGGGGTATGCCTTTGCAACTCTAGAGAAATTTGGATTTGCAGGACATATTATATCAGCTATCAGAGCCTTATATTCGAGTCCCACAAGTCATGGTCAATGGGATCCTATCAGATCCCTTTCACATCACTAATGGAATTTGGCAAGGCTGCCCACTGTCCCCACTAATTTTTGTGGCTATTATGGAACCACTAGCAGAAAAAATTAGATCACTTAGTTCAGTATCCGGAGTTACAATTAACTCTCTTACACATAAAATCAGCTTGATGACCAATTCAGCAAGATCTCATATTACAAGGTCAATACACATAATTGCAAATGCTTGAGCTCCAGATCGCTATGCCGAATAGACAGACTTTTTCAGCATCTAACCCGTTCCCCTGGGCTTCTAGCTCTATCTCTTACTTTGGCATTCAACTTACCCCCATCAATTAAGCAACTAGTTTCAGCCAACCAAAATTCCTTGCTTTCCTCTCTTCAGAAAGAAATGGATCGCCTTGCGCGATTTGAGTTGAGCTGGATGGGCAGGATTGTCCTTTATAAAATGCTAATATTGCCATGCATAATGTACATACTTCGAGCTCTACCGGTTGCTATCACAGCGGGAACCTTCAAATATTTTAGGTCACAAATGTCCTCATTTATTTGGCATCACACGAAACCCTGGATAGCTCTCTCTGCATTACACAAACACAAATCAGTGGAAGGTCTGGGAGTCCCTGACCTACACCATTACCACAACGATTGATCAATCATATCACTGGTTCCATATAGAAACAAAAAAGTTATAGTACAATATGGAAGCTCTCTCTCGCAACTAGACTTAGTACACTACCTGCCAATCAAGCCATCTTCAATAGCAGCTGAAACAACCCCGACAGTTCTGGCAACACTACAGGCCTGGCAGGAAGGTCTCTTTTCCACAGCAGACTCCAGCCCAACGGTGACACTAAACATACCAATAACTGCAGTAGGAAACCATATCCCTGACCTCCACCTGAAATCTTGGGAGGATTTGGGCATACCCAATATCTCTCAACTGACAAGTAATGGTATGATCCTTCCATTCAAACAGCTAAAGAACAAATACAATCTTCCAGACACTGAACAATATAAATACTGCCAAGTCTCTTCCTTTCTCTCTGCATTAGCGTCCCACATTTTGACATTATCAGAACCTCTTAATACAGTGGTCAAAGATTATTCCCTAAGCAAAAAGAAAGGAATCCAACCATTTTACTCACTACTTGCAAAGGATATGCTGTTTCCCAAAGGCCCACAGCTATGCCAGTGGGAACATGATTTTTCCAAAGTATTCTCCCAGACGGAGTGGAGAGAATTAATAAAATGGGCACATGAAGCAACAGCCTCACACTGGGAAAAATACACTGAATTGCTCCTCAGATGGTACTACACTCCACTTCGATTATCTAGAATATACCACAAATCAGCATCCAATTGTTGGAGAAGTTGTGGAGGTGTTGGCTCAATTTATCATATATTTTGGACCTGTACTACAATCTGCCCCTTCTGGGACTCTGCAAAATAGTAATGGACGAACATCGGCTGGAACGATTCGATCAAAAGTTTGCGAACAGCGTGTTCACGGCGGGCCCCATTCACTTTAATGGTAGACGAACCTGAAAAACCTTCAGGCAATATTTTCAGCCAGCAAACACTTACTAGAAGTACACAAATTGTCCCACAACATGGACAGTGATATACCAGAGGGGGATCATTGGCAAAAATTCACACAAAAAATATGTATTTTAACCTCTTGCAGACACATGACGTACCCGTACGGCATGATGTCCTGGTACTTAAGGACAGATGACGTACCGGTGCGTCATGTGTATTTCCGATCACCGCCGCCCGGCGGGGGGTGATCGGAACAAGCTGCCTGCTGAAATCATTAAGCAGGCACCTTCGGTCAATGCGCGGGGGGGTCCCGTGACCCCCCCATGTCGGCGATTGCCGCAAACCGCAGGTTAATTCAGACCTGCGGTTTGCGGCTTTTACTGTAGGTTGTGGCGACAGGCGGCGGTGCTATCGGGTCCCCATGCGGCTGTAGGGGGAACCCGATGGCATGGAAGGCAGCGCGATGCCATCCTTAGGCATCGGTGCTGCCTTCCGGTGATGAGCCTGTGAGATCCAGCCCCCTGGATCTCACAGGCCGGAAGCTGTATGAGTAATACACTCTGTATTACTCATACAGCCAATGCATTCCAATACAGAAGTATTGGAATGCATTGTAAAGTGGGACAAAAAATAAACAGAAAAAAAAGTTGTAAAAAATAAAGTTTTCCCCCCAAATTTTTTTTAGTTTCAAGTAAAAATAAACAAAAACATCATTTTCCCCAAATAAAGTTAAAAAAAGGTAAAAAATAAGGGGGGGCGGGGGGTAGACATATTAGGTCACCTCATCCCGCAAAAAATGAGCCCCTACCTGAGACAATCGCCTAAAAAAATAATAATAATATGGCTCAGAATATGGAGACACTAAAGCATAATTTTTTTGTATTTAAAAAAGCTGTTATTGTGTAAATCTTACATAAATAAAAAAAGTATACATATTAGGTATCGCCGCGTCCATATCCACCAGCTCTATATAAATATCCCATGACCTACCCCCTCAGATGAACACCTTAAAAAAGAAATACTGTGCTAAATTAACAAGTGTAATAGTAAGCTATCAAAATGTCATATGCACCCCAAAATAGTGCCAATCAAACAGTCATCTCATTACGTAAAAAATGAGACCCTACCTAAGATAATTGCCCAAAAACTGAAAAAACTATGGCTCTCAGAATATGGAGACACTAAAACATGATTTTTTGTTTGTTTCAAAAATGATATTATTGTGCAAAACTTACATAAATAAAAAAAGTATACATATTAGGTATCGCCGCGTCTGTAATAACTTTCTCTATAAAAATATCACATGACCTAACCCCTCAGGTGAATACCGTAAAAAACAAATAATAAAAACCGTGTAATAAAAGCCATATTTTGTCACCCTACAACACAAAAAGTGTAATAGCAAGCGATCAAAAAGTCATACGCACCCCAAAATAGTGCCAATCAAACCGTCATCTCATCCCTCAAAAATCATACCCTACCCAAGATAATCGCCCAAAAACTGAAAAAACTATGGCTCTCAGACTAAGGTAACACTAAAACATGATTTTTTTTTGTTTCAAAAATGAAATCATTGTGTAAAACTTACATAAATAAATAAAAAGTATACATATTAGGTATCGCCGCGTCCGTAATAACTTTCTCTATAAAAATATCACATGACCTAACCCTTCAGGTAAATACTGTAAAAATTTTTAAATAAAAACGGTGTAAAAAAAAGCAATTTTTTGTCACCTTACATCACAAAAAGTGTAATAGCAAGCGATCAAAAAGTCATACGCACCCCAAAATATGGCCAATCAAACATCATCTCATCCCGCAAAAATAATACCTTACCCAAGATAATCGCCCAAAAACTGAAAGAAATTATGGCTCTCATACTATGGAAACACTAAAACATGATTTTTTTTGTTTCAAAAATAAAATCATTGTGTAAAACTTACATAAATAAATAAAAAGTATAAATAATAGGTATTGCTGCGTCTGTGACAACCTGGTCTATAAAAATACCACATGATCTAACCTGTCAGGTGAATTTTGTAAATAACAAAAAATAAAAACGGTGCCAAAACAGCAATTTCTTGTTATCTTGCCTCGCAAAAAGTGTAATATAGAGCAACCAAAAATCATATGTACCCTAAACTAGTACCAACAAAACTGCCTCCCTATCCCGTAGGTTCTAAAATGGGGTCACTTCTTTAACCACCTCAGCCCCCAGTGCTTAAACACCCTGAAAGACCAGGCCACTTTTTACACTTCTGACCTACACTACTTTCACCGTTTATTGCTCGGTCATGCAACTTACCACCCAAATGAATTTTACCTCCTTTTCTTCTTACTAATAGAGCTTTCATTTGGTGGTATTTCATTGCTGCTGACATTTTTACTTTTTTTGTTATTAATCGAAATTTAACGATTTTTTTTGCAAAAAAATGACATTTTTCACTTTCAGTTGTAAACTTTTGCAAAAAAAAACGAGATCCATATAGAAATTTTGCTCTAAATTTATTGTTCTACATGTCTTTGATAAAAAAAAAATGTTTGGGTAAAAAAAAATGGTTTGGGTAAAAGTTATAGCGTTTACAAACTATGGTACAAAAATGTGAATTTCCGCTCTTTGAAGCAGCTCTGACTTTCTGAGCACCTGTCATGTTTCCTGAGGTTCTACAATGGCCAGACAGTACAAACACCCCACAAATGACCCCATTTCGGAAAGTACACACCCTAAGGTATTCGCTGATGGGCATAGTGAGTTCATAGAACTTTTTATTTTTTGTCACAAGTTAGCGGAAAATGATGATTTTTTTTTTTTTTTTCTTTTCTTACAAAGTCTCATATTCCACTAACTTGTGACAAAAAATAAAAACTTCTATGAACTCACTATGCCCATCACGAAATACCTTGGGGTCTCTTCTTTCCAAAATGGGGTCACTTGTGGGGTAGTTATACTGCCCTGGCATTCTAGGGGCCCAAATGTGTGGTAAGGAGTTTGAAATCAAATTCTGTAAAAAATGACCTGTGAAATCCGAAAGGTGCTCTTTGGAATATGGGCCCCTTTGCCCACCTAGGCTGCAAAAAAGTGTCACACATCTGGTATCTCTGTATTAAGGAGAAGTTGAGGAATGTGTTTCGGGGGTGTCTTTTTACATATACCCATGCTGGGTGAGATAAATATCTTGGTCAAATGCCAACTTTGTATAAAAAAATGGGAAAAGTTGTCTTTTGCCAAGATATTTCTCTCACCCAGCATGGGTATATGTAAAATGACACCCCAAAACACATTCCCCAACTTCTCCTGAGTACGGAGATACCAGATGTGTGACACTTTTTTGCAGCCTAGGTGGGCAAAGGGGTCCATATTCCAAAGAGCACCTTTCGGATTTCACAGGTCATTTTTTACAGAATTTGATTTCAAACTCCTTACCACACATTTGGGCCCCTAGAATGCCAGGGCAGTATAACTACCCCACAAGTGACCCCATTTTGGAAAGAAGACACCCCAAGGTATTCCGTGAGGGGCATGGCAAGTTCCTAGAATTTTTTATTTTTTTGTCACAAGTTAGTGGAAAATGATGATTTTTTTTTTTTTTTCATACAAAGTCTCATATTCCACTAACTTGTGACAAAAAATAAAAACTTCCATGAACTCACTATGCCCATCAGCAAATACCTTGGGGTCTCTTCTTTCCAAAATGGGGTCACTTGTGGGGTAGTTATACTGCCCTGGCATTCTAGGGGCCCAAATGTGTGGTAAGGAGTTTGAAATCAAATTCTGTAAAAAATGACCTGTGAAATCCGAAAGGTGCTCTTTGGAATATGGGCCCCTTTGCCCACCTAGGCTGCAAAAAAGTGTCACACATCTGGTATCTCTGTATTCAGGAGAAGTTGAGGAATGTGTTTTGGGGTGTCTTTTTACATATACCCATGCTGGGTGAGATAAATATCTTGGTCAAATGCCAACTTTGTATAAAAAAATGGGAAAAGTTGCCTTTTGCCAAGATATTTCTCTCACCCAGCATGGGTATATGTAAAATGACACCCCAAAACACATTCCCCAACTTCTCCTGAGTACGGAGATACCAGATGTGTGACACTTTTTTGCAGCCTAGGTGGGCAAAGGGGCCCATATTACAAAGAGCACCTTTCGGATTTCACAGGTCATTTTTTACAGAATTTGATTTCAAACTCCTTACCACACATTTGGGCCCCTAGAATGCCAGGGCAGTATAACTACCCCACAAGTGACCCCATTTTGGAAAGAAGAGACCCCAAGGTATTCGCTGATGGGCATAGTGAGTTCATGGAAGTTTTTATTTTTTGTCACAAGTTAGTGGAATATGAGACTTTGTATGAAAAAAAAAAAAAATCAGCATTTTCCACTAACTTGTGACAAAAAATAAAAAATTCTAGGAACTCGCCATGCCCCTCACGGAATACCTTGGGGTGTCTTCTTTCCAAAATGGGGTCACTTGTTTGGTAGTTATACTGCCCTGGCATTTTCCAGGGGCCCTAATGTGTGGTAAGTAGGTAAATGACCTGTGAAATCCTAAAGGTGCTCTTTGGAATATGGGCCCCTTTGCCCACCTAGGCTGCAAAAAAGTGTCACACATGTGGTATCGCCGTATTCAGGAGAAGGTGGGGAATGTTTTTTGGGGTGTCATTTTACATATACCCTTGCTGGGTGAGAGAAATATCTTGGCAAAAGACAACTTTTCCCATTTTTTTATACAAAGTTGGCATTTGACCAAGATATTTCTCTCACCCAGCATGGGTATATGTAAAATGACACCCCAAAACACATTCCCCAACTTCTCCTGAGTACGGAGATACCAGATGTGTGACACTTTTTTGCAGCCTAGATGCGCAAAGGTGCCCAAATTCCTTTTAGGAGGGCATTTTTAGACATTTGGATACCAGACTTCTTCTCACGCTTTGGGGCCCCTAGAATGCCAGGGCAGTATAAATACCCCACATGTGACCCCATTTTGGAAAGAAGACACCCCAAGGTATTCAATGAGGGGCATGGCGAGTTCATAGAATTTTTTTTTTTTTGGCACAAGTTAGCGGAAATTGATATTTTTAATTTTTTTCTCACAAAGTCTCCCTTTCCGCTAACTTTGGACAAAAATTTCAATCTTTCATGGACTCAATATGCCCCTCACGGAATACCTGGGGCTGTCTTCTTTCCGAAATGGGGTCACATGTGGGGTATTTATACTGCCCTGGCATTCTAGGGGCCCTAAAGCGTGAGAAGAAGTCTGGAATATAAATGTCTAAAAAATTTTACGCATTTGGATTCCGTGAGGGGTATGGTGAGTTCATGTGAGATTTAATTTTTTGACACAAGTTAGTGGAATATGAGACTTTGTAAGAAAAAAAATAAATAATTCCGCTAACTTGGGCCAAAAAAATGTCTGAATGGAGCCTTACAGAGGGTGATCAATGACAGGGGGGGTGATCAATGACAGGGGGGGTGATCAATGACAGGGGGTTGATCAATGACAGGGGGGTGATCAATGACAGGGGGGTGATTAGGAAGTCTATATGGGGTGATAACCACAGTCATTGATCACGCCCGTGTAAGGCTTCATTCAGACGTCTGTATGCGTTTTGCGGATCCGATCCATCTATCAGTGCATCCGTAAAAATCATGCGGACATCTGAATGGAGCTTTACAGGGGGGTAATCAATGACAGGGGGGTGATCAGGGAGTCTATATGGGGTGATAACCACAGTCATTGATCATGCCCCTGTAAGGCTTCATTCAGACGTCCGGATGCGTTTTGCGGATCCGATCCATCTATCAGTGCATCCGTAAAAATCATGCGGACATCTGAATGGAGCTTTACAGGGGGGTAATCAATGACAGGGGGGTAATCAATGACAGGGGGGTGATCAGGGAGTCTATATGGGGTGATCACCACAGTCATTGATCACGCCCCTGTAAGGCTTCATTCAGACGTCCGGATGCGTTTTGCGGATCCGATCCATCTATCAGTGGATCCGTAAAAATCATGCGGACGTCTGAATGGAGCTTTACAGGGGGGTAATCAATGACAGGGGGGTGATCAGGGAGTCTATATGGGGTGATAACCACAGTCATTGATCATGCCCCTGTAAGGCTTCATTCAGACGTCTGTATGCGTTTTGCGGATCCGATCCATCTATCAGTGCATCCGTAAAAATCATGCGGACATCTGAATGGAGCTTTACAGGGGGGTAATCAATGACAGGGGGGTGATCAGGGAGTCTATATGGGGTGATAACCACAGTCATTGATCATGCCCCTGTAAGGCTTCATTCAGACGTCCGGATGCGTTTTGCGGATCCGATCCATCTAAAGTGCATCCGTAAAAATCATGCGGACATCTGAATGGAGCTTTACAGGGGGGTAATCAATGACAGGGGGGTGATCAGGGAGTCTATATGGGGTGATCACCACAGTCATTGATCACGCCCCTGTAAGGCTTCATTCAGACGTCCGGATGTGTTTTGCGGATCCGATCCATCTATCAGTGGATCCGTAAAAATCATGCGGACGTCTGAATGGAGCTTTACAGGGGGGTAATCAATGACAGGGGGGTGATCAGGGAGTCTATATGGGGTGATCACCACAGTCATTGATCACGCCCCTGTAAGGCTTCATTCAGACGTCCGGATGCGTTTTGCGGATCCGATCCATCTATCAGTGCATCCATAAAAATCATGCGGACATCTGAATGGAGCTTTACAGGGGGTTGATCAATGACAGGGGGGTAATCAATGACAGGGGGGTGATCAGGGAGTCTATATGGGGTGATCACCACAGTCATTGATCATGCCCCTGTAAGGCTTCATTCAGACGTCCGGATGCTTTTTGCGGATCCGATCCATCTATCAGTGGATCCGTAAAAATCATGCGGACGTCTGAATGGAGCTTTACAGGGGGGGTAATCAATGACAGGGGGGTAATCAATGACAGGGGGGTGATCAGGGAGTCTATATGGGGTGATCACCACAGTCATTGATCACGCCCCTGTAAGGCTTCATTCAGACGTCCGGATGCGTTTTGCGGATCCGATCCATCTATCAGTGGATCCGTAAAAATCATGCGGACGTCTGAATGGAGCTTTACAGGGGGTTGATCAATGACAGGGGGTAATCAATGACAGGGGGGTGATCAGGGAGTCTATATGGGGTGATCAGGGGTGATCAGGGGCTAATAAGGGGTTAATAAGTGACGGGGGGGGGTGTAGTGTCGTGTAGTGGTGCTTGGTGGTACTTTACCGAGCTACCTGTGTCCTCTGGTGGTCGATCCAAACAAAGGGGACCACCAGAGGACCAGGTAGCAGGTATATTAGACGCTGTTATCAAAACAGCGTCTAATATACCTGTTAGGGGTTAAAAAAAACACATCTCCAGCCTGCCAGCGAACGATCGCCGCTGGCAGGCTGGAGATCAACTCTCTTACCTTCCGTTCCTGTGAGCGCGCGCGCCTGTGTGCGCGCGTTCACAGGAAGTCTCGCGTCTCGCGAGATGACGCATATATGCGTGACTGTGCGCAGCACTGCCACCTCTACGGAACGCGATCCTGCGTTAGGCGGTCCGGAGGTGGTTAAAATGGGGTCATTTTCTACTCTAGGGGTGCATCAGGGGGGCTTCAAATGGGACATGGTGTCAAAAAACCAGTCCAACAAAATCTGCCTTCCAAAAAACATATGGCATTCCTTTCCTTCTGCGCCCTGCTGTGTGCCATTACAGCGGTTTACGACCATATATGGGGTGTTTCTGTAAACTACTGAATCAGAGCCATAAATATTGAGTTTTGTTTGGCTGTTAACCCTTGCTTTGTAACTGGAAAAAAATTATTAAAATGAAAAATCTGCCAAAAAAGTGAAATTTTGAAATTGTATCTCTTTTTTCCATTAATTCTTGTGGAACACCTAAAAGGTTAACAAAGTTTGTAAAATCAGTTTTGAATACCTTGAGGGGTGTCACTGCATGGCATCAGTCTGAGGCATCTGTTAACACATACATTTTTGGTATGCATCAAATGTATGGCAAAAATAGGATTTGAACTTAGCCCTAGTGTCAGAATAAGCACAGTACACAGCAGAGCAGCGTGGCGGAGAGGGAAGGCCGCCATGTACTGACAGAGCGCTACCTGATCCTGGTGGTCAGGGATAAGGACTGTGTTTCCCAAGGCTCATTTTCTACTGGGAAATACAGGGCACAGTATAATACACTAGAATCTATATAATATAAAGATATTAGCCCTATGCCCGAATAATAATAATACAATTAGGTGGTCATTTATTAAATAGAAATACATCTATGTTTGTCGTATTTCTGACACAGATTGTGGCGCAAAGGTCCTTAGCACCGCAATCTGCATATTTTTCCTGCTCATGCCAGGTCTAAAAAAGGATGGCGTGGGCAGGAAAAGGGATACAGTTATGGCCATCCAATTATTGAATACCACCACCAAACATTGACCAGATAACACCTCTGTACAGTGGCCGGATAACACCGCCATACCGTGACTGGATAAAAGGGTATAAGAGGGCACAGTACAGGGAATGACTAGGGGCACCGCACAGGGCGTGGTAAGAGGGCACAATGCAGGGTATAAGGGACACAGTACGGGGTGAAGGGCACAGTACGGGGTGGGGCGCACAATCACATGTCCCTGTGACGTTAGAAGGTCCTTATGGTTAATGTGGTTCATACACCACTATAATGAGAGGCAGAGGAGTGAGACAGGGGTGTGCTTATGTGGCTAGCGATAAGAAATTTAACTGTGGTGCAGTACAGACCCCAAAAATTGGGCAATAGGCATTCACCTGACAGCAAAGAACTTTGGATTATGTGGCTAGAGATACATTAGGCGGTCACAGGAAAAAATGTAACTGTCGGCCAGTACAGGCCCCAAAAATTAGGTAATATGAATTCACCTGACAGCAAAGAACTTTGGATTCTGTGGCTAGAGGTACATTAGGCGGTCATAGAATAAATATGTAACTGTCAGCCAGTACAGGCCCCAATAATTAGCCAATAGGCATTCATCTGATAGCAAAGAACTTTGGATTCTGTGGCTGGAGGTACATTAGGTGGTCACAAGATAAATATGTAACTGTCGGCCAGTACAGGCCCCAATAATTAGGCAATAGGCATTCACCTGACAGCAAATAACTTTGTATTCTGTGGCTGGAGGTGCATTAGGATGTCACAGGAT
This sequence comes from Bufo bufo, assembly GCF_905171765.1. Lineage (NCBI taxonomy): Eukaryota > Metazoa > Chordata > Amphibia > Anura > Bufonidae > Bufo > Bufo bufo. The sequence goes on along the minus strand of NC_053390.1, from coordinate 698,938,123 downwards.
AAATATGTAACTGTCGGCTAGTATAGGCCCCAAAAATTAGGCATTTACCTGACATAAAAGGCCTTTTATTTACAGTCGTGGCCAAAAGTTTTGAGAATGACACAAATATTAGTTTTCACACAGTTTGCTGCTAAACTGCTTTTAGATCTTTGTTTCAGTTGTTTATGTGATGTAGTGTACGTTTCAAAGGCTTTTATCGACAATTACATGACATTTATGCAAAGAGTCAGTATTTGCAAAGTTGGCCCTTCTTTTTCAGGACCTCTGCAATTCGATTGGGCATGCTCTCAATCAACTTCTGGGCCAATTCCTGACTGATAGCAACCCATTCTTTCATAATCACTTCTTGGAGTTTGTCAGAATTAGTGGGTTTTTGTTTGTCCACCCGCCTCTTGAGGATTGACCACAAGTTCTCAATGGGATTAAGATCTGGGGAGTTTATGGGCCATGGACCCAAAATATCAATGTTTTGGTCCCCGAGCCACTTAGTTATCACTTTTGCCTTATGGCACGGTGCTCCATCGTGCTGGAAAATGCATTGTTCTTCACCAAACTGTTGTTGGATTGTTGGAAGAAGTTGCTGTTGGAGGGTGTTTTGGTACCATTCTTTATTCATGGCTGTGTTTTTGGGCAAAATTGTGAGTGAGCCCACTCCCTTGGATGAGAAGCAACCCCACACATGAATGGTCTCAGAATGCTTTACTGTTGGCATGACACAGGACTGATGTTAGCGCTCACCTTTTCTTCTCCGGACAAGCCTTTTTCCAGATGCCCCAAACAATCGGAAAGAGGTTTCATCGGAGAATATGACTTTGCCCCTAATCCTCCTCTGACTTCTCTTCAGACTCCTGCTGACTTGTCTCAGATGGAGTAGCCCCCCTGGGAATTCATTCAGCATTGCGACTTCCTCATCTTCCAGCTCCTGCTCCTCGACAGCTTGATCAATGACATGATGCAATGCATGCTCCAGAAAGAAGGCGTAAGGTACAATGTCACTGATGGCGCCCTGGCCGCGACTGATCAGTTTGGTGATCTCATCAAATGGCCGCAGAAGTCTGCATGTGTAGTGCAAGAGTAGCCACTGGCGCTGTGAAAAAAATCCAAGCTTCCCAGAATCTGTCCTGCCACAGAGTTCGTACAGGTAGTTGTTAACGGCATGTTTCTGCTGGAGCAGCCTATCAAGCATATTCAAGGTGGAGTTCCAGCGCGTCGGACAGTCATAAATCAGACGTCTGATGGGCGAGTGGTGTCGCCGTTGAACATCAGCAAGGCGAGCCATGGCCGTGTAAGATCTTCTAAAATGGGCAGAGATTTTCCTGGCCTGCCGCAAGACGTCCTGGACCCCGAAGTATTTGGCAAAGTATCGCTGCACGACTAAGTTCAGGACATGTGCCATTCACGGCATGTGCGTAATTTTGCCCTGTTTCAGCGCACTCAGCAGATTGGCACTGTTGTTGTACACCAGTTTACCAACTGTCGAATTGAGCGGGGTTAGCCACTGATCAGCCAGTGACCGCAGAGTAGAAAGGAGTACAGGACCGGTGTGACTCTTGGCTTCCAGGTACAAAAGCCGCAGCACAGCATGGCAACGTCTCACCTGGCACATCTAATAGGTTCTGGGGAGCTTGGGGGGTGCAGCGGAGAAGGCGGTTGCAGTGGAAAAGAAGGAGTCAGCTGAGGAGGAGACGGAAGATGGAGTAGGAGGAGGAAAGGAAGATGCAGGCCTGCATGCAATCCGTGGCGGTAACACCAGATCCACACGGGTGCCACGGGTTACATGCTGGACGGCCGTCAGAGGGTTCACCCAGTGGGCAGTAAAAGTACCTTCCCTGCCCATGTTTGCTAGACCACGTGTCTATGATCAGATGAATCTTGCCACCAAAACTGTGTGCCAGAGATATATTAACTTGCCACTGAACGTGGTCATATTGTTCAGGGATGCCATTCTGGGAGAAATATTTCCTTCTGGGGACCTTCCATTGCGGTGTGCCAATGGCCACACATTTTCTAAAGGCTTTCAAGTACACCAATTTATATGGCAGTAGTTGGCGGGCTAGCAGTTCCGACAAGCCAGCGGTCAGCCATTGGGCAAGAGGATTATCCAACGTCATAATTTTTTTACGCTCTAACATTTGGGCCACGGAAGCCTGCTTAGTGCCAGATGAATGCTACTACGGCACGGTGGAAAGTGGAGTGGAGGACAAATGGGAGGAGAGAGGAGAAGAGGCAGGACATGGAGTTCCCAGGAGTGTGGCTTTGTGGTTTCTGACGACATTGCTCCCACTGGGTTCGTTGATGGGAGGCCAGGTGACTTCTTAAGGCGGTTGTCCCTAGGTGAGTGTTGAGCTTACCGCAACTTATGCATTGACAGCACAGGCTGCAGATGGCAACACTATTATCAGCAGCTAACAGGTAAAAAAAAAGCCCACACTGCGGAGCCATGTGCCGGCGTCCTGGGAGCGCTAGATGTGACCGTGCATGGTGGATGGCTTGCTCCAGATACATTTGCAGTGTGCTTTTTGCCTACTGTGCACTGCGAGTTCTGCCTGCTTCTCCTCCCTATCTGCTGCTCCATCTCTCACTCTGAACTCCCCTCCTCTTCCTCTCTTGTGGGCACCCAAGTGACGTCCATCGACATGTCATCATCGTCCCCTTCACCACCACTGACATTAGAGATCTCGGAGTAGGCAGCAACAGCGGGGACCACCCTCCTTGGGCTGATCTGGGTAATGTCATCAGACCGCTGGGTGGTGGCCATTGCTGCCTCCTCTTCCTCATCCGATGCCAAGAATGGCTGCGCATCGGTAAGGTCTGGGAATGGATGGGAAAATAATTCCTCTGACTCGAGTGAAAAGGCTATGGTGGTGGTGTCATTGGGGGTGCACACAGCAGAGGGTGAGTAGTGTGCAGACACAGAGGATGAGGAGGGTACAGAAGCGGAAGGCTGAGTGAGTCACTCAACCAACTCTGGTGCGCCCTTTGAAGTTATCGCACGTGCCTTTTCCAACTTCCCACTTAGGCTCGAGCCTGGTGCACCTGCCTGACCCCTACCATCCCTGAGGAACGGTCTGCCTTTTCCTCTGCCTGTCATTTTCTACATGAGCCTCTGCCTATGTCAGTAGAGAAGAGCAATATTTGTGGAAGAAGGTATAGCGCAGTCCTCAATCAGTATTTGGTGGAAAAAGGTATATAGCAATAGCACCGCTCAATCAGTATTTTGTGGAAGAAGGTATAAGGCAGCCCTCAATCAGTAATTGACGGAAACAGGTTTATAGCACCCCACAATCAATATTTAGTGGAAACAGGTATATGGCACCCCTCAATCAGTATTTGGCGGAAACAGTTATATAGCACCACTCAATCAGTATTTAGCCTAAACAGGTATATAGCACCCCTCAATCAGTATTTGGTTGAAACAGGTATATAGCAGCCCTCAATCAGTATTTGGTGGAAGAAGGTATATAGCAATAGCACCCCTCAATCGGTATTTTGTGGAAGAAGGTATATAGCACCCCTCAATCAGTATTTGGCAGAAACTGGTATATAGCACCCCTCAATCAGTATTTTGTGGAATAAGGTATATAGCACTCCTCAATAAGTATTTGGGGGAAACAGGTATATGGCACCCCTCAATCAGTATTTTGTGGAAGCAGGTGTATCGCAGCAATCAATCATTATTTGGTGGAGGAAGGTATATAGCAATAGCACCCCTCAATCAGTATTTAGTGGAAGAAGGTATATGGCACCCCTCAATCAGTATTTGGCGGAAACAGGTATATGGCACCCCTCAATCAGTACTTTGTGGAAGCAGGTGTATCGCAGCCATCAATCAGTATTTGGTGGAAAAAGGTATATAGCAATAGCACCCCTCAATCAGTATTTTGAGGAAGAAGGTATATGGCATCCCTCAATCAGTAATTGGCGGAAACAGGTATATAGCACCCCACAATCAGTATTTGGCGGAAACAGGTATATGGCACCCCTCAATCAGTATTTTGTGGAAGCAGGTGTATCGCAGCCCTCAACCAGTATTTGGTGGAAGAAGGTACATAGCAATAGCACCCCTCAATCAGTATTTTTTTTAACAAGGTATATAGCACCCCTCAATCAGTATTTGCCAGAAACTGGTATATAACACCCCTCAATCAGTATTTTGTGGAAGCAGGTATATTGCAGCCCTAAACCAGTATTTGGTGGAAGAAAGTACATAGCACTAGCACCCCTCAATCAGTATTTTTTGAAACAAGGTATATAGCACCCCTCAATCAGTATTTGGCGGAAACTGGTATATAACACCCCTCAATCAGTATCTTGTGGAAGCAGCTGTATCTCAGCACTCAATCATTATTTGGTGGAAGTAGGTATATAGCAATAGCACCCCTCAATCAGTTTTTAGTGGAAGAAGGTATATGGCACCCCTCAATCAGTATTTTGTGGGAGCAGGTGTATCCCAGCACTCAATCAGTATTTGGTGAAAGAAGGCATATGTCACCGCCAGTTCTGTGAGAAGGTCTGGCAGACGTCCTTCTCTACCTCTTGCATGATGTTCTTTGTTTTGGTTTCACTTTGTCATCTCCTTTCCTTCTCCCAGGTGTCACCTATTTAGACTAATCGTCTCCCTTTATATTCCCTCCCATACTGCCTCACTTTGCGGTTTATACTACTTCCTGGATGAAGGGTTCACTGCTGGAGGCTGCTGCTGCTGTTTACTCAGATAAGTCTTTTCATGTATTGTGTTTCCTTGCTGGCTTGAAATCTAGGTGACCCTGACTCCGTCCGTATTAAGTGCAGGGAGCCGGTGGTCGTGTCCCCTCACTATTATAGGGTTTTCAGGTGTCACACAGTCTTAGGTATGTGGGCATGCAATCGTCTACCATTGAGACCCTTGCATGGGCATAGCAGTCAGGGAGAGCTCTTAGGGTTTTATAGGGCTCACCTATATGCTCCTTAGTTTGGGATCAAGCCAGTCAGACGTTTATTCATAAGTTCCAGCTATCTGCAACATCATCCGTGACATCCTCAATCACTATTTGGCGGAAATTGGTATATAGCACCCCTCAATCAGTATTTGGCGGAAACAGGTATATGGCACCCCTCAATCAGTATTTTGTGAAAGCAGGTGTATCACAGCCCTCAATCAGTATTTGATGGAAGAAGGTATATAGCGATAGCACCATTCAATCAGTATTTTGTGGAAGAATGTATATGGCACTGCTCAGTCAGTATTTGGCGGAATCAGGTATATAGCATACCTCAATCAGTATTTTGTGGAAGAAGGTATATAGCACCCCTCAATCAGTATTTGGCGGAAACAGGTATATGGCACACCTCAATCAGTATTTTCTTGAAGCAGGTGTATCGCACCCCTCATTCAGTATTTTGTGAAAGAATGTATATGGCACCGCTCAATCAGCATTTGGCTGAAACAGTTATATGGCACCCCTCAATCAGGATTTTGTGTTAGAAGGTATATTGCAGCCCTCAAGCAGTTTTTTTGGGGGCAACAGGTATATCATACCCGTTGCAGTTAGTTACCCCCTCTATATTACACCTATCGATAGCACACCTATACCAGTCCTTAAAAGGACTTTTGTGGCCCTATTAGCTAGCGTTTGGTGTCCCTAACTGTCCCTGCTCCAAAATGCAACCTCTCCTTACACTGGCAAAACACATAATGTAAAATGGCTGCCAGATCGGGTTCTGTTATAGGGTTGGCAGTGTTTCCATGTGCTGAAACGTCTCAATTGGCTGTCCTGTTCCACCTGATAAATGTGTCATGTGTCAAAGTTCGGCGCTATGCACAAAAATATGGCGCGTGCGAATATCGCCATATGTTCGTATGTTTGGCGATTCGCAAACAAGCAAAGTTTGCCACGAAACTACCGCCGGGCGAACCGCCAGGCCATCTCTACTGTGGAGACCCTTATTGGTGACCTCTCTCCGTCTCATCATATTCTCACAGCAGAACTGGCACTATTGCTTATTGGTATAAACAAATTTTCACCAACATGCAGAACTATAGTGTGCCAGGTTCTCCATGCTTCCCGGCTTCTCATAGCTAGTAATTGGAAGAGCGATGTGATGTCTACGATTGGAGAAGTACATTCATTGGTATCAGACAACTATATATATGAACGTACACTAGCCTTCAAAAACAAGAAGTCAAAATACTTTTACACTCATTGGTTTAGGTAGGAATCTCTTATTAGGTGACCCACTGACATTTTCCCAGTTCAAGATACACCTGTCCTCCCATTGAAGAGAGAACAGGTGTCAAATTACACCACACTTGTGTTCCTATTGCACTTAATATAACTTCTGTGCGCAAAGATGCCCTTTTGTGATATTTTGGTTAAAACTGTTTTACCATTGTTTATTATTATTCTTTTAAAATAAAGACTGCATGGTACCAACAACCCATCAGGACCTGCTGGACTGTTTCACAATCGTCATTATGGAATATTAGCTCACCCATCTGTGATGATTCCTTCCAATGTACTATGTAAATCTTTGTACCATTGCTTACATGGTTATTACTGTGTAGTTAAAATACAATAAAAATTATATATAAAAAAAAAGATATTGAATGCATTTTTGCATGAATATATTTTTGCATGAATATATTTTTGCATGAATATTTTTTTTATATATTTTTACCATAATTTTTTGGTGTGTTATTCTTTTCAATGTTTGTATTTGGCTTTTGTGTGTTGACATTACTTGCAGAGAAAATTAATATGTATTTCTCTGGATAATTTTTATGTTTGTATTAAAAGTGAACTGACATTTGACATGTCACAGTGGCACTTTTATAGTACCATTTGGCTGCATTTTAATTAGCGTTGATAATTGTGTTCATAGTATTTGTCTAGAGACAAGAAGACACAGCAATGCCTGTTACATTATTTAAAAATTACATATCTTTGACAAGTTGTTCAGGAGTTCTCCACAGGGAGGGACTGCAGCTTATCATAGATCAGACATGGTTACAAAGCAATAATGAACTTAGTTAATCAATTGTTCTGAATGGTAACACATCAAGGCAGATATAAAATTGCACATCATTATTGACCTCTGGTGTAATCTAGTCCTGAGTGGTGTTTATTTATTTCTTTATGGAGATAACAGCAGAAAGGATGGAATCCTGTGTTTTGCATACAGAGCTCCCCACATTCCACTCTCTGAAGGTACTCACATTCCAAGGGTCCTGCATTGTACTTAATGAATGTTTGCTTGATAAGAAGCAAATTAACAGATTGCAGGAATCATCTACTCTGTAGTAAGTGAAAATACAGGTCCCTAAAGATATATGTTTATTAAATAAATCAGCTTTTAGTTTTTTCTGTTCCCTTTAACTTGCTTCTTATGGACTGCAGGGGGGAGGGGGTTCTGTATAGAATTAAATACCAACAGTGGGGCGAACCATCAAGGTTACTGTTATGTTAGATGTAGATTTAAGGAATGGTTTTGCCAGGAAGCAAATACGGTAGAGCACAAGACTAGAATAACTTCTATGAATGTAGAATTCAAACAATTATCTCATAAAGAAAGCTATGTCCATTGTAGGGATTCGCTTTGGTAGGCACGTTAACGGACGCAGTATAGAGGCAACCACAAAGTCTTTAACTTAAACAGTTCAGTGTTTATTCACGCAGAAGGCAAAACAAAATTACAGTTTGCAGTCTTGGTGTTCACACCATGGAAAGTCCACAGAACAAAACATTCACCTTGTTAGCAGTTTTTCATTAGCGGTCCCCAGCAGGCTTTAGGGGCCTGTTTTCCAGCATGTAGCTCTCAGCCCTTTAGCACGGCACACATCTTCAGATCTCAAAACACAGAGATTCCACAGCTTCACTGTGAGATGGAGGATAATCCTCCCCACCTGACAGTGCTGACTGCTTTTAATAAGCCTCCCAAGACCCGGCTTGGAACGTGGGGAGTAGTTACCCACCCAGCACTTTGGGTACTCCTAGTAAGAGCCATACCGGATAAGCTTTACAGCCATACTAACTAGCTGAAGTGTCAGACTGCAAAAATGAAATTTCACAGGGAAAAAAACGGCTCTTATCTCACCGAGGCCAGGAACCTTTGGTGAGACATACCGCCCATCAATGACGACCCATTGTTCTTTCCTACATACCTCCCCCCTTTGTTCAACCCTGAGGGGGTGGTCACGCATTAAACAGTGTACCCGGGATAGGGCATCCGCGTTTCCTAGTTTCCGACCTGCCCTGTGTTCCACCGAAAACTTGAAAATCTGTAAAGACAGAAACCACCAGGTGACCCGGGCATTTCTGTCCTTGGCCTGGCTCATCCATTTGAGAGGGGAGTGGTCGGTCACCAGACAAAACTTTCTCCCCAACAAATAATAGAGGAGAGACTTGAGTGCCCACTTGATAGCTAGGCACTCTCTCTCCACTATACTATACCTGGTCTCGGCTTGGGTAAGCTTCTGGCTGAGGAAGACAACGGGATGCTCCTCCCCGTTGACTTCCTGAGACAGTACAGCACCAAGACCTTTATCGGACGCATCGGTCCGCACTATATATACTCCCTTTTGAATCGGGTGTCACCAAAACCGGGGACCCACACAGGGCCGACTTCAAAGCGGAGAAAGCCTTTTCTGCCTGCTCATTTCAGTGGACCGTCATTGACTTGCGTCCCTTCAAAAGGCCTGTCAATGGTGTGGCAACTGTAGCAAAGTGGGGGACAAACCTCTTATAGTACCCCACCATTCCCAGGAACAACTTTACTTGCCAAGTAGTGACAGGTTGGGGCCACTACCGAATTTCCTAAATTTTGTTCACTTGAGGTTTGATAATTCCGCACCCAATCTCATGTACTTGGTCTCTTCTAACCCTATTGCGCACTTTTTTGAGTTAGCGGTTAAGCCAGCCTTGCTAAGGGAGTTCACTACCACCTGTACTTTAGATAGGTGACTTACACAGTCGGTGCTGTGGATAATGATATCGTCCAGGTATGCCGAAGCGTACCGACGATGTGGACGGAGTACAATGTCCATTAGCCTTTGAAACGTGGCGGGAGCGCCATGTAGACCAAAGGGTAATACTTTGTACTGATAGAGCCCCTCTGGTGTGTTGAACGCCGCTTTTTCCTTGGCAACCTCCGTCAAGGGTATCTGCCAGTACCCTTTGATGAGGTCCAACACAGAAAAATACCGGGCTTGGCCTAATTTCTCAATAAGCTCATCCACTCGGGGCATGGGATATGCGTCAAACTTGGAAACCTCATTAAGTTTGCGGAAGTTGTTACAGAATCGTAATGTCCTTGGGTATTAAGACTATCGGACTGGTCCATTCGCTTTTTGACTCCTCAATGACACCTAGCTGTAACATCAGCTGCACTTCTTCCAAAATGGCTTGCTGCCACGACTCAGGTACCCGGTATGGTTTTAAACGGATTCTGGCCTGAGGCTCAGTGACAATGTCATGTCGGATGATAGAAGTGCATACAGGGAGGTCCGAAAACACATCCGTGTTTCTGCTGACAAACTCACTGGCCTCCTGAGTCTGTTTTCGAGGAAAGGTTGTCAGCAATCTTTATTGTGGCAGCTGCTTCCCTCGTATCAGACTGCAGGACTGGAAACTCTACCCCCGGAAAACCCAGCCGGGGGCAGTTGTCTGTACTGGACTCCCTATCTTTCCACGGTTTTAATAAGTTTACACTGTACACCTGCTCCAGCTTTCTCTGCCCGGGCTGGAGTACCATGTAGGTTACCTCCCCAACTTTTTCGAGCACTTTGTAGGGACCCTGCCACCTAGCCAGGAACTTACTGTTCACCGTCGGCACCAGAACCAAAACCCGATCTCCCGAGTTAAAATTCTGAACCCGAGCCTGGTGATTGTAGACCCTACTCTCGGCTCACCGGGCTGCCTCCATGTGTTTCCTAACCAGCGGCAACACTGTCTCCATCCGCTCTTGCATTTGAGTGACATACTCAATCACACTTTTATGTGGTGTGGGTTGTTGTTTCCATGCCTCTTTGGCTATGTCCAACAACCCACGCGGATGTTGGCCATACAGCAGTTCGAAAGGCAAGAACCCCGTAGAGGCCTGGGGCACCTCTCGCACTGCGAACATGAGATAGGGCAGTAGCAGATCCCAATCCCTTCCATCTTTAGACACCACCCACTTTAACATGTTTTTCAAGGTTTGATTAAACCTTTCTACCAGGACGTCCGTTTGCAGGTGATAGACGAACGTCCGCAACTGTTTGATCTGTAGTAGTTTACTGAGTTCCCTCATGACTTTTGACATAAAAGGGATCCCCTGGTCGGTCAGAATTTCTTTAGGTAGGCCCACTCGGGAAAACATCTCCACTAACTCTTTAGCTATGAATTTGGCCAAGGTATGTCGCAGCGGCACCGCCTCCGGGTACTGAGTGGCATAGTCCAGGACTACCAAGATGTGTTGGTGCCCTCTAGCGGACTTCGGTACTGGGCCTATGAGATCCATAGCGATCCACTCGAATGGAACCTCAAAAATCAGGAGAGGGACCAGGGGACTATGGAAATGTGGCTGGGGGCTGGTTATCTGGCAGGTTGGGCAAGACATGCAATACTTCTCCACCTATCTGAACACACTGGGCCAGTAGAACCGCTGTAGAATCCGGTCCTGTGTTTTCTGCTGGCCCAGGTGTCCCTCAAGACCATGTTGGTGGGCTAACTCCAACACGAGCTTGCGATACGCCTTGGGCACCACAAACTGTTCGATATGCTCACCCCGTAGTTGATTTACCCGATACAGTATCTCCTGTTGAACCACCAAACGGGGGCCTGGTTGTTGCTGCTCACCCTCAACTACTACCACATTTTCCCAGGCTCGAGATAGAGTCGGGTCCTGGTGCTGTGGTGTACCAAAATTATCTCCGGAGACGTTGAGGTCTGCCAACTCCGGACCTGGCGGCAAGTCCTTCACATCTCCCACCATCACACTTAGCGGGGTGTTCTCCTCCTCTTCCACCGAAGCGGCGGTTACCCCTACTGCTGGCCCTCTCAGGTTCCCAGGGTTCTCGTCTCCCCCCTGAGCCGGGCCACTCTGCTAGGGTAATCGCTATCTCATGTGTATTGGTGAGTCTTGCCTCAGGCCACAGTGACGGGAAACAAAGGAAGTCTCTCCCAATTATTAGTTCATAATGTAACTTTGTGGCGACGGCCACCTCATGAGTCCAGTGGCATAGTCCTTTAAGTCTCCATGGATGCACATGACGCTGACTTTTCGGCCAGGGCGGCCCACACCAGGACAACTCTTACCAGGCTCCACTGCTGCTTGAGTCCAGCAGTGCCACCGCCAGAGTATCTCCCACTTGACACAGGTGACTATTGTCTATTGTCTCGGGGGTACCAGTTTCAAACAGCCTCCTGGCATACATTGAGGGCCGGTAGCCATAGTTAGTGTCCATGGGTTCCCTTGGATGGGGACAGTCGGCCCTGATGTGACCAGGCTCTTGACAACGCCAACAGACCATCAGAGCTGGATCTGCAGGGAGTACATCCCGAGCGGGTTTAGTTGGCACCGACCGCCTGGTCGAGGGTGGAGATTTCTGGGGTTTAACTGGCCCCCTACCAACATAACCCCCCTGTAAATTTCTGGTGGCCTCATAGCACTCCACCAGGTAGACCATCCTTAGGCCATTACTGTCCAATCAAGTGCTGGAGAGGGTACGGGAAAGCCCTCCAGAACACATCAGCCAACAGATGGTCCAGCATAGCAGTGGGAATCAATACGTCAGGCTGCAGCCATTTTTGCAACCGGTGTAGCAGATCATAATACTGATTTCCGGGTTTGGTGTTTGGGTGTTTTTTTTTTTTTTCATTATAACATAGTTATAGTGGAAAATAATAGCATTCTTAAGACAGCAAAAGAATATGGCCATTTAGGGGTAAAAAAAAAAACTCACCTCATCCACTTGATTGCTGCTGCTGCAGTGTCTTCTGTCTTCTTTCAGCAGGACCTGCAAAAACACTTGCGATGATGTTACCGCGCTCACCACATGGTGAGTGTGGTGACATCATCGCAGGTCCTTCTATCTTCATTTAGCAGGACCTGCCAAAGGACCTGCGATAACATCACAGCACTCACCACATGGTGAGCACAATGATGTAATTGCAGGTCATGTTGAAAGAAAATAGAAGACACTACGGCAGTGCAATCAAGTGGATGATGTGTGTTGTTGTTTTTTTTTACCCGTAAATGGCCATATTCTGTCTTAAGAATGCTATTATTTTCCACCATAACCATGTTATAACGGAAGATAATAAAGTGAAGGCCAATGCAGGCGATGAAGGGGACGAACGTTCCTAGCATTGCAGGTGACGCTAGGGAGGCTCATCCCCGTCACTGCCTGCTATTGGCTGCCCCCCCATGCCGAATGTTTTCATCCGCAAGATGGGGAGATGCAATGTGCCGTGCCGCCATTAGAGATGACGCAGGTATCGGGGAGTGAGGTAAGTAAGTACATTGTGTGTGAGGGGCCCGGGCATATGGGGGGCATGTCATGGGTCAGATAACCCCTTTAACAGAGTACTTCTCTTCATGCATTATATCTGGGTGGAAGCAGCTTCCCCAACCAGGTTAAAAAAGCTTGGCTTTCTTATATTTAATAAAGATTGTCTTCATGAGTGTCAAGTGCCTGAGGCCCAAGGCAGACCTACGGGACGTCTTGCAAACAGGACACAGGCTATATTCAGACCAGGGACCAACAGAATACTTTATTACACATGTAATAAAAGCACATGGCAGTAGAGTAGGTTAAGCAATACTGGTAGCACTATGACAGAACCAAGTGCACCGGCAGACCAGAGGCAAAATCCAGAGGGCAGAAAGCCAGTGAGCCATGTTCTTCACAGAGCCCCTGGTGGTGGGAATGAACTGGGCCGAGGGCTCACTGGTCGCATATCCAGGAAGGTCCCGGTACACTTGGCCCCTACCTGCAAGGAACCACGATGGTGAAAGCACCAGCGGAACAGACAACATAACTGGAACCCAAGAAAACACAGGACATGGAACAGACAACAAGACAAACGGGAACCAGCACAGAATCAGGTCAATAAAAGTAACTAATTCTAAATTGTCAATCCTACTTTGAGCGCTGCAGGTTCCGGGTGTAGTGGGTCCTGTTCACACTAAAATTCACTTCACAAGATAAAACCGCACTGCTCCTCAACTAGTGCTGCACTGCAGTAGATGTTCAACTGTCCCCCGTGGGTGACAGACGGGAAACTGATCTAAAAACTTGATGCGCCTATGTTCATTTTATCTTTGTGAGTATAATAAAAAGTTGACGTTGAACATCTACTGTGGTGCTACACTATTTTTTGCTTCTTTTGTCTTGATACCTACAGGAGAGACAATTACTAGCGAAGTGTGGAGCACTAAAACAGTGATTGGTACATTTCTGAAAGTCTGCATTTGCTAAAGTGGTCGGAGCGGCACTAGTTGAGGGGCAGCACGGTTTTATCTTGTGAAGCACAGAAGCAGGTGCCTGTAGCCCAAGCGGAATGGAAGCATGGCGGTCTCAGGCAGAGCTGCACACAGACTAGAGATCCTCCCTCTGTAGAACCCAGGGGCCCTCTCATGGAGTCAGGACAAACACATGAACAGAAGAAGTAAGGCATTTCAGGATAGTGAAGGAACAGACTAGATCAGAAGCAGTAAGCACTGCCAGGTTGGACATGGAACAGGCAGGATCAGAAGCAGTTTAGCACTGCCAGGCTATCAGACGCAGTTAGAGAACTTCTTTGGCTACACATGGAACAGAGTGGATCCAGACAAAGAACAGGTACAGAAGAACAGGCAAGGCATGGACAAGGATAAACACATCAACATCATCACAGGAAAGATACAGAAGATCAGACAAGACAAGAACAACACCAATGTTATACCAGGCGACACCACACAGAAGGGAAGATGGAAAAAAAAAAAACTGGGTCAGCAGCAAGGGGCTACACCCAGCAAGACACAAGACAGACTGACCTTCTGGGTGAGCAGCGAGGTGCTACACCCAGCAAGACACAAGAGACTGACACAAAGCCCCACAGCTCACATATAGATATAGCTGCCTAACAAAGGCACCTGATAAGACACATCCAGACACAGATCAGGGGAAGCTAACCCCATCAGAGCAGAAGTACCAGAACCACAGAACACACAGGCTGCAGTGCAGGATGCTGCCCCTGACAACCAGAATACACAAAATCCACCTAAGCCAGTACGCCAAAGCACAAACAACCCATGTCACAGTGACAAACACAAAAGCATCCATATTCAGACCATGTTCACACACAAGACTGCAGCCAGCACACATAGGAACCAGCATACATAGGAACACCAACAGCCAGCACACAAAGCGCATGCAGCCAGCCTGCATGGCATCAGAAACAGGAGCCACAGAGATACAGACATGTGAAGCCACAAACACAGGACACAGGAAGAACACACATTCACAGGCAAGTTCACACAAAACACTGCAGCCAGCACGCAGCCCCAAGCAATCAGCATACACAGGAATCAGCCTGCAGCCAGTACGCGAGAGGGCATGCAGCCAGCCTACATGGCCACAACTGTCACAATGAAATGTAGCCTTTACTGCAGGAACTGCATATATGTAATTATTAATTAAATATTATTACACAATCTATTCCTGTCTTTGTAGCACCCAGTTAATTTCAGTCATCTAGCATCAACATGACCTTTTTTTTGGGTGACCATTATTTGAGTACAACTGCTTGTGAATAAGCTAGTTTAAGAGGTTCTACCCACTAATAGATGGAGTTCCTATAGACCAGGGGTACTTTTCTGGTAGTGGTCCAAATTGTCAGATCATATTATTCCTAAGGACCGCAATAAAACTACCTTAGACATTCATGGAATGTTGGCAGCATAGGGGGAATTCCATTTCTGCAACACTTTGGAAAAATAGGGGCCCCATGTTCTCATGTAAAGAAAACTATGTATGTGTGCAGTTCTCTGTATTGCAGTTTATGGGAGTTACGGAAACACCAAAGCATTTTTCAACTACAACAGAGAGAGATGCCATTTCTCCAGCTTATCCTCAGCTCCCTGGAGTGCTGGTCCAAGGTTAAGAAAATTGTCCTTTCTGTCAGAAATTTATAGCATATCCTAAATGGAAACACCAGGAACTAGAAATAAGTTCTGTATTACATTATTTATTTGATATACTGTTAACCATTTTTTATATTTAAAAGGTATAAAACTTGTTTTGGGTAGATCTTTACTATAGTATAAGTAGTAGGCTCTGTGAGTATGTGAGCAGGGCACAGTATGAGGCACTATATGTTATTCACAGGTTTGTCAGTTTTTTGTGCTAAGTGCTGCTTCCCTACAGTTCAGCTTTTTGAAGTATGTTTTGCATAATCTCGTGTACCACTTTGGTGTCTGACAGAAATGTTTGTGTTAGCAAAACTAAAGACTGAAACATTATACCCAGAAACATGTTAAGTCTTTCTTTTAATACATTTTAAGTTTTTCTGTTTGTCCTAAATGACTGCATATTGGAGAATATATCTTAATAATAGGAGATTTTGTCATGTTTTATTTATCATTCCTAGAAGAAAAAAACATGTGTCCTACAGTTGTCCTCTTCTGTAGAGGTTTCAAAAATTTGATTTGTATATACAGTACAGACCAAAAGTTTGAACACACCTTCTCATTTCAAGAGTTTTCTTTATTTTCATGACTATGAAAATTGTAGATTCACACTGAAGGCATCAAAACTATGAATTAACACATATGGAATTATATTCATAACAAACAAGTGTGAAACAACTGAAAATATGTCATATTCTAGGTTCTTCAAAGTAGCCACCTTTTGCTTTGATTACTGCTTTGCACACTCTTGGCATTCTCTTGATGAGCTTCAAGAGGTAGTCCCCTGAAATGGTTTTCACTTCACAGGTGTGCCCTGTCAGGTTTAATAAGTGGGATTTCTTGCCTTATAAATGGGGTTGGGACCATCAGTTGCGTTGAGGAGAAGTCAGGTGGATACACAGCTGATAGTCCTACTGAATAGACTGTTAGAATTTGTATTATGGCAAGAAAAAAGCAGCTAAGTAATGAAAAACGAGTGGCCATCATTACTTTAAGAAATGAAGGTCAGTCAGTCAGCTGAAAAATTGGGAAACTTTGAAAGTAAGGGCTATTTGACCATGAAGGAGAGTGATGGGGTGCTGCGCCAGATGACCTGGCCTCCACAGTCACCGGACCTGAACCCAATCGAGATGGTTTGGGGTGAGCTGGACCGCAGAGTGAAGGCAAAAGGGCCAACAAGTGCTAAGCATCTCTGGGAACTCCTTTAAGACTGTTGGAAAACCATTTCAGGGGACTACCTCTTGAAGCTCATCAAGAGAATGCCAAGAGTGTGCAAAGCAGT